>NC_090266.1:985900518-986217724 GCF_040414725.1 Anabrus simplex
TAAATGGGGAGCAGAACCATCAACCGCATTAATGCTTTACCGGGCTACTATACGCTCCTATTTGGATTATAGTGCGTATATAATTGATATAGCAAGTAAAACTACTTTGTCACAACTGGATATAATACAACACCAAGCATTAAGGCCTTGTATAGGTGCTCTTAGAACTACCCCAACAAATGCACAGCTAGTCGAAACCAGTGTATACACTCTCTTCATTTGACGTTTAATGTTAGCAAAAAATATATCCTGAAACACCTTACTCGATCAGATTCCATTTTTATACACAAACGTCAACTTCTTTACAAATATTATCAACAACGCCCTCCAAAAGACCAAAAAACGGCAGATACCCAGCGATATATCTGGCTTACGCAGAGTTGCATATTCTTCGCTGCTCTGTACTAAGAACACCACAATTAATCATGCACGCATATTCATACGAAACCCTTAATTTTAAACCTCCGATTATTATTCAAACTTCCTCCTTATCACCTCACCCCTCACAAAGTACCGCATCAATTATGCCAACAGTAAAGAAACGTAAAATATCACCAAGCAGAAACGACGTAAATATATATACAGATGGAGCGAAGTCACAACATGGGGTAGGAGCAGCGTTCTTTGATTCCAATACACGCACAAGTTTTCAGTATCGCTTACCGAATAATATAACTATCTTCACGGCTGAACTCTTTGCAATTCGACAAGCTCTATCATATGTGCAACAATATGCGTTTCCGAAAGTAAACATTTTTACGGATTCCCAAAGTGTTCTCCACGCTCTGCATACCACCACGCAGTCCTACAATGGATATTTATATGAGGTTAAACAAATGCTGTATCAACTCGATCACTCTGAAGCCTATATTACTCTAATATGGATCAAAGGTCATTCTGCACATCCAGGTAATGATCAAGCTGATCTAGCCGCTAAAGAAGCAAGTAACTCCTTATCAGATCCCCTTCAAATCAAAGTACCTATTACAGATTATTTTTCCAATTATCAAACATGAAGCTCGTCAATCTTGGCAAAATTTATGGCAACGCTCGGCAAGTACCAAAGGGGAATTCTTTTATCAGTTGCAACCCTATATTCTTACAAAACTATGGTAGGCCTACTTAAAAGGATCCTATAGCCTACTCGACGTCACATAATAAAGATCATACGATCAACGCCTGACTACAAATACCGCTTTAACATTTCTAACCCCCCCCCCCCTACTGTATCTGTGGACATCCCAACGAAGATAGTAACCACCTGCTCTTTCATTGCTCTCAATATGCTTCCCCTCAACGTATTTTATTCAAGCAATTAATAAAAATGAACATACCTCTGCCAACAAGCATCCAATGTTTATTATTTGAACCATCACCCCACATAATTTCACTTTTAAACCATTTTTGATCATACCAAATCAACGTTGTAAACAAACGACCTTCTTTTGTTCTTTTGTTTTAGCAGCTATCATAGGTTTGACACTCCTACATTCTTTGTAACCCTAACCTTCAATCACTATGCCGCGCTTTTGCATACAACCGCTAGTTAACCTTTGGTGTTAACCCTTTCTGTCCTGAATTATTTTTCTTAACAAGAAAAATATTTCACTGTTCTTAATGTGTTATTTGGCTTTCAGATAAGATGATATGACAATTTATAAAGAAATTCCCATTGTAATTATTGAAGTAATTATTATAGCCATATGGCAACTTCGGGGCATGGTGTCAAAGTAATAGGCACTCGCTAAATTTAATATTCTTATTGCACAATTGGTATACATCACAATAAACACATCAATTAATATAGTAAAACAGTGAAAAAGTTAAAATTCAAATTACAGTTGAATACATCACAATAAACACACCAATTAATATAGTAAAACAGTGAAAAATGTTACAATTACAGTTGAATACTAAATATGATGTGGGCCTAGTTCTTCTGAATTTTAACTAACGATTGTGAAATCGCAAGAAGCAGTCATTATTCCCATTCAAGCATAAGCCAACCTTGCACTTCTTACACATCACTCTGGTGAAACCCACTTTACAGTTCCTACATTTCTGTTTTTAAAAATACAAACTGGCCAGCGGCACAACCCATCAAACCTCACATCAGAAACTGGCATGGCTACTTTTGGCCTTCTTTTCACAGCAGTCTGCAACTCTGAACTCGGTCGACCTCTTTTCCTAATTTGTGACTTTCCTGCAATTGTGAGTGAATTTGCAATCACAGTCTGAAATTTCAACAACGAAAGGGCAAGGAGAATCAAAATAGACTTTTCTCCACTTTGGATAAACTTTAATTTTGTCAGTTGATGTTGATGCTGTTTCTCTGGATATTTGCTGCAGTTGTGTAGGTGAACCGTTGGTACCAGAAATGTCTATTACAGCAGAATTATCTACTGCAGGAAGATTGGGCCTATGAGTCAGTGCAGTCATATCTACTGAATTTGGTGGTTCATCAGTTGTAACGCTCCTGCGAACAATATTCTGTTCTACTGTTTCAGGGTCATCATCATCATCAATATCAACATCTGATAAATCCCCATCAGGAATTACTGCCTCATTTAGGATAAAGTCCAAATCTCCATGTGACAGTGGGAGGTTGGGGTCCTGCCAAGAAAACATCTCTTGTTAGGTTATGTGACTACGTCAAAAAATAACAAAAAACCCGTAACCTTAGTTTTAATATGAATGACCTGTATGTTCTAATAAAGAAATAATAATACAGTACAGTACACAGTACATTCATCAAGAAACTTGAATCATATGAGATAATGGTATGAAGAAACTAGAAGTAAACAAATGTGTACTACCTAACCTCCAATGACTGCAGTTGCCATATAACAATAATTGTTTTAGGAACCAATTACAGTAAAATATATTAGGGATATGACTTCATTCATAGTAAAAATATAATTTAGAGTCTTTTACTGACATGTATCTAATATTATTTAATGACCTATGCTCCAAATAAACTTTTTATTCACAGTTGAAAACGAAGCCCGCCATTCGCATTACATGTTTGAAGCGGCTGTTGAGACTTAAACAGAGGACATGGAGCTCTAACAGTGATACCAACTTGAGAAACACAATTATTTCAAAGAAAACATATCCAAGTGGCTAATATGGGCTAAAATAGCACGGTGTTCAATATAATATCGTTTCTGAAAAGGGTAAAAGTAAGTGTTGCCATATGGTAGGCATGGGTAACAAAGGGTTAACAATAACATTATGGATTTATGTGTGAATAAAATCCCATAATGTGTGATGCGCGTGAATAACAAGTCTTATCTAACAAATACGAGACGATAATACATGTATACAGCGACTGGGTAATAGTACAAACAAACCCAAACAAACCTATCAGCAAGAAGAAGAAGAAGTTTTCAGTATCACTTACCGAATACTATAACTATCTTCACGGCTGAACTCTTTGCAATTCGACAAGCTCTACCATATGTGCAACAACATGCGTTTCCGAAAGTAAACATTTTTACGGATTCCCAAAGTGTTCTCCACGCTCTGCATACCCCCACGCAGTCCTACAATTGATGTTTATATGAGGTTAAACAAATGCTGTATCAACTCGAACACTCTGGAGCCTATATTACTTTAATATGGATCAAAGGACATTCTGCACACCCAGGTAATGATCAATGTGATCTAGCCGCTAAGGAAGCAAGTAACTCCTTATCAGATCCCTTTCAAATCAAAGTACCTATTACAGATTACTTTCCAATTATCAAACATGAAGCTCGTCAATCTTGACAAAATTTATGGCAACGCTCGGCAAGTACCAAAGGGGAATTCTTTTATCAGTTGCAACCCTATATTCCTACAAAACCATGGTAGGCCTACTTAAACGGATCCTATACTCGACGTCACATAATTAATATCATACGATAAAGACTTAACCATGCATTAACGCCTGACTACAAATACCGCTTTAACATTTCTAACCTCCCATACTGTATCTGTGGACATCCCGACGGAGATAGTAACCATCTGCTCTTTCAGTGCTCTCAGTATGCTTCCCCTCAACGTATTTTATTCAAGCAATTAATAAAAATGAACATACCTCTACCAACAAGCATCCAATGTTTATTATTTGAACCATCACCCCACATAATTTCACTTTTAAAACAGTTTCTCCGTGGTTTCCCATTTTTACACCAATCAAATGCCGGGGCTGTACCTTAATTAAGGCCACAGCCGCTTCCTTCCACTTCCTAGGCATTTCCTATCCCATCGTCGTCATAAGACATATCTGGTCGGTGCGACGTAGAGCAAAAATAACAAAAAAACCATTTTCTTGATCATACCAAATTAACGTTGTAAACAAACGACCTTCTTTTGTTTTAGCAGCTATCATAGGTTTTACCAAATACAGTAGAGACAATACGCGACACTTACAGATTTAGCCTTGTTAAAATGGGAGACAATTCGACGGTGGCGCTCCTAGTGACTTGACCTGAAAAGTCGCGCTAAATTCAAATATCAATGGAAATGCATTTACGAAAATGGATGAATAAATTACGCGTAGAAAGAAAGTATTATTGAGATATTAATTTTGAAGTTGCTAAAGCAATTCTGGATAAATGAATGAAGAATTATCTAACAGGTTATTATTTAAAGATTGAAATTAGATATGTAAGCAAGACGTGAAATGGACTGCTGTGAAATGGGTTTATCTTTCATTTATCCATTACTTTTTTGCTTTAGCATTCTGCCTGAACTTTTACAGTTAGATTTGTCTTTTTTCTCCTTTAAAAAACATTGCATCATCACATTAAAACACTTGTCAATAAGAATATCGGCACATTCCTTACACACATGATGCAATGAATTAACATTCAAAAGCTGGACAATTTTCCTCTTAACGTGAAGCCTACTAACAAAAAGAAAATCTGTAAAATCCCGGTTTTAATCTGAGAAGAAGGATAAAAGAAAGAAAAGTATGAAAATGTTGTCGATAGTGATGCTTTGAGGAATATTTACGTACAATTAGAGTAAAAATGTAACATACCCTTGGCTGTATAGTCGAGGATTTTTAAAGTCGCTGGCCTGGAAATGATCTGGACAGATCTTATAATTCTTATATAAGCATAACGTTCCTTCTTTCTTGTACACCTTATCCAAATCACTTCTGTGACATTTCAAAACCCACAGATCACACCTACAACAACATATCGGTAGGGCCTATTGAAGGTTAACTGCTGCACTATGCAATAAAATATGCGTTAAAACATGGGTCGAGCAGGTCAGAAGGTTATGAAGTACTATAAAAATCTCTGTTACTGGAAGAATATATATGCAAACACAATATTACTTACATGTTCTTGTCACGAGGGAACCTGAAGAACGAGCGCGCATTTTTCTCTACTTCGTAATTACTGCAGCCAAACATAGCACATACCTTTCCCCTCATGTTGAAAGGAGATATCAAGGAATGACACACGCTACTATTTAATTATGTCAACTCTCTGAACACGCATAAATAACACCAAAAACTTCACACACAAATACACGTGCTCTTATGACAGAACCAGTAGTTCTCAGGTCTGCCCACTAGAGAGAGTTCTAATAGCTGTCCCTCGATATCTCGCTGAGTGTCGCGTATTGTCTCTACTTTATTTGGTTTTACACTCCTACATTCTTTGTAACCCTAACCTTTAGAGGCGGCAAGCTATCGATTGTAATCGCCATCGATATTTTCCGATATTATGAGCTCTTCTATCGATAATAATCGATAGTTTTCAAAAAGTGGAAGGAATAATATCATTATGCTTGAAAATAGAATATTTATTGAACACAATACACAACAAATCAGTAGAAAGCACAACTATTTCTTTGTTAAGTAATTTCTGAAATTCAAATCGGAATCACTCGTAAATCTCTCCAGTGACACGCTCGAGAAATTCTCGTTCAGCTGCAGTGCTCATTTTGCGATCGCCCGACATTTTCTCAGGTATTGTAATATATTTAGAAAATATTTGCAGCAATCTCAACAGATGGCAGGAGCGTTTTCAGTTGCTTTCATGATGTCTTTGACCTAAAATGTGCCTCATCTTCTCTCACCTACATATAAATCTTATTTTTTGTCCCGTATTGGCATCAACTCTACTAAGGTTAGGTTGAAAGGATAATCCCACCTTCCAAAATGGTAAATAGTATTTCTGCCGGCACTAGGTACACAGAGATTCTTAAATGCAAACCCGTGAATTGGAACAAACTCCTCACCAGTTAATTGCAAACATCTGCACAATTTATGTTAGCGTTAGCGCGAGAAATAAGCCAATGAAAAAACCTATCGTTGACTATCGATAGCAGGCAACTGAATATCGATCCAAACGATAGTCATCGCTATCGATAGTTTTCCGTCTCTACTAACCTCCTCAAGAAAGAATATGCCTCGCTTTTGAATACAACTTGCCAGTCTCGTCCGCGACATCGTACTGTGCGGTTTGTAGTGTTCGAGGTTTCGTGTTCGGTGTCTGAAGTTTCTCGAACTTACTCCTGCATTCGAGTGCTAGCTTGCGTGTGATTGTGATGTGGTGGCATGAGTTCTGATAGTGGAGGAACTCGGGACTTTCATCCCGCGTCAAATAGTAATGTTGAACGGGAAGAAGAAGTGAAAATGGATACAAACGTGAATGATAGTTCTACTACTACCCCTTCGTTGCAACCTTCGACCCAATGCAATAATAACCCTCCCCTTCCTGTCCAACCTCCTAATACTCTTGCATGTAATTTATACCCATTAAACCACCCGGGACCATATCTTGTTTTTGTTTCATCCAAACAAGGTACTAACACTGGCAACCTGCACCCTATGGCTATTGGGCGGTTACTTCATGAAAGAAACTTTCCTGTTAAATCCATCCAGTATAAAGGCCGTAACAGGATTCAGGTAAACTTTCACTCTCCCAATCAGGCTAATGACTTTTTGCAGAATAAGTTCCTTGATACACACAAGTTGCATGCCTTTATTCCTCACTCCAATATCTTCCGAGTAGGCATTATACGCGGTGTTGAGAAAGATCTAACTGAATCCGATATTCTTACTTTACTTCAGAGTGGCGTCAAAGTTCATTCTGTTCATCGCCTACACCGTAAAACCCTCCAAGATGGTCAGGCAGTATATCTACCTACCGGCTCTGTAAAGATTGTTTTTTGCTCCAAAACTTTGCCCAAATATGTTTCAATCTATCACGTAATGTTAGAAGTCAATCCCTTTATATTCTACCCCATTATTTGTTCCAAGTGCCAGCGTTATGGTCACACCATACGCAATTGCCAGTCCACTAATTTTCGCTGTCGCAACTGTGGTTTGAATCATGCTACCTCAGACTGCCTTGGTAATGTCAAATTATGTGTACATTGCAATCGGTAACACGAAACGGGTTCATCAGATTGTGCTGTTCATCAGAAGCAAGTGGAAATCAAAAAACTCATGTGCACTGATAACATCTCCTTCTCAGAAGCTTCTGCTCGACTATTTCCACCTACTTATTCTGAGTATAATAACATTCAACAATTTCCTCCCCTGCGCTCTCAACATCCTTCTCCAATACCCTCGCAAACGCAAATTCACACAGGTGATTGTTAAGGATTTGCCACCTAAGCCTTCTCCCGGATATGATAGAGCTGGCTATCTCCAGCTAGTGCAATCCACTACATCCTCTCGCCCCTCTCAATCTCTGAGTTATCAATACCCCATTCAACCCAGTCAGCCCACTCCCTCAACATCGAGCCCGTCAATGCCTCTGCAACCCGCACAGCATCCTCAAACAGGTACTACACTCCCTCAGCGAGAACATGTTCAACAGTGTGTTCTCAATCTTCTCATGCAGCTTACTCAACTAATTGGAGATCACCCCAATATTTTACCAGTTATTAGTCAACTTCGAGAAAGTTTACACCTTATCTTTAATAATGGTAGTACGCATACTTCAATGGAATGCTTGGAGCCTACAAAATAAACAATACGAAATCCAAATTCTCATGCACGAAACATCTCCTCATATAGTCGCTTTGCAAGAAAATTGGTTTTCTCATACATCTAACTTTTATTTTCCAGGATATTCTATCGAACGCCATGACGGACCAGGATTTGATGGTGTCGCACTTATGATACATAATTCGTTATCGTACACTCCATTACGTCTACAATACATAATACCAAATACCTATTCCCTAGGCCTTATATATCAGAACACATATGTTATAAACTTGTACAATCCCCCTAATAACTACATTTCTTTCGCCCAATGGTTCAAATTTTTTAATCAGTTTCCACCTGATACCCCACTGTTTTTTTTGGGAGATGTCAGTATTCATCATACTCAGTGGGGAGCCCCGCTCGACACCTCCAAAGGCACACCGTTCTTACATGCTGTAACTCAACATAATCTCTTGCTTCTGAACGATGGTTCCCCTACCAGGCTCACTCCTCCTGGTTCGTTGCCTAGTGCAGTCGATCTATCACTTTGCCGCAACTCTATTGCATCTATCACCACGTGGCGGGTACTCAGTGACACTCATACAAGTGATCACTTTCCTGTCCTCATTACTTATGGCCATGGGTATATTACTAAAAACCCACTTAACGACCATTATATCGCTCCGCTACGTTCCATGAAACAGTTCAATGCTTCGTGCTTTAACTCCTACATGGTCACCCAATTGGAGACCTTCCCTGTAACAGAATTATCCTATCACTCACTTCTCCAAATAATAACACAGTATCTGGACCTATACCATCCTTTTACAACACCATCAAACTCCATGACAACTGGTACCTCTAAATTAAAGTGGTGGGACAGCGAATGTCACCAATTAATCCTTAAACGCAAGAGACTCCAAAATTTATCGTAAAACTCTAACCCCTTCACACTACTTTCACCTCAAACATCATATTGCTCATATCAGACGTGTATTCAATCAAAAACGACGACAGGCCTGGAAAACTTTTATATCCTCTTTCCATAACCATATTTCTGCATCTCAATTATGGAATGCTATCCGTGCTCTCACCCGGGCTTCCACTCACGTCCCACGCCCTCAAATCCCGCCGAATATTCTAAATGACTTTCTAAGGTTCCTCACTCCAGATCATGCACTTCCACCTTATACCTCAGCTATCTCTGCTTCCACTAGTCAGTGTTCAGTCCTTTCTCGTCCCATCACTCTCCCTGAGCTCACGTCCGTTCTTAACTCCTGCAAATCATCCACTCCAGGTCCTGATTATATCTCATATGCTATGTTACAACAGTTGCCGACCAAAGCCCTACAAGTGCTTGTTCAGTACTTTAATTTTGTGTTACATACTACGACTCCTCCTCCCGAATGGAACACTTTTTTCTTAGTCCCTGTTCCAAAGCCTCGTCGTCCAATGACCTCCCCTCACAATATTAGGGGAATAATTTTGCCATCTTGTATACGCAAACTATTTCTTAAACTCACGCTTCAAACGTTTCTCTGGTACTTAGAATATTATTCCCTTCTTCCCAAGTATCAGTATGCTTACTGTAAAGGTCGAAATGCTCAGGATGCGATCAATATGCTAATAATAGACATATTATTAGCTAAATCTAGAAAAGAACACACTATTGCTCTCTTCCTCGATATACGAGGTGCCTTTGATTCCGTCCCCCTGAATATGTTATGGGATGTGTTAGCACAGAAAGGCATCCCAACCACTTTCATAACTCTTCCACGTCATCTGTTAACGTCTCGCACTCTAATCTTCAAACCTCCTCTCACTACACCATCCCCTCGTCAAGCTACTGTCGGCGTCCCTCAAGGTGATATATTCAGTGGAATACTGTTTGCTTTATATTTATCCGGTCTCGAGCAACTTGCCCTCCAATCTGCCAGAATTCTTATGTATGCCGACGACATAGTTCTCTACTTTTCCCATAAAGAGATCGATGTTGCTCGCGAATGCATAACACGGCTGCTAATTCACGTGCAATCCTGGTTACACACTCATGGGTTCTCTTTATCATCCGATAAATGCTCTGCCGTAATCTTTACTACCAAGCGGGTTTACAACTCCGAGCCTTTACTGTTCGATACTTATGAAATTCCCATACGTTCGCACCATAAATATCTTG
The DNA here is from genome assembly GCF_040414725.1 of Anabrus simplex. Taxonomy (NCBI): domain Eukaryota; kingdom Metazoa; phylum Arthropoda; class Insecta; order Orthoptera; family Tettigoniidae; genus Anabrus; species Anabrus simplex. Next base: position 985,910,640 of record NC_090266.1, read on the forward strand.
GCATTATACTTGATCGTAAATTACAATTTTCCCAACATATACAACACCTACGCAACTGTACTGCCACGTATATTAACCTCCTAAAAGCCCTTACAGGTCGTTCCTGGGGAGCTGATCCTGCTACAGCAAAATTAGTCTACTGCTCCACCATCGGTGCTCGTTTCGACTACTGTGCACATATAATTGATCTTGCATCACCCTCCGCCCTTCAATCCCTCAATACAACTCAAAATCAAGCACTACGAGTTTCTTTTGGTGCGTTGTCTACCACTCCTACTAATGCCTTATTAGTTGAAACTGGTGACCCTCCTCTTCTCCTTCGACGCTGATTTCTAGCATCTAAGTATCTCCTCAAACGACTTATAGTGCTCTCCAATAACCTTATACCCAAACTACAATTACTCGCTCAATCATTCTCATCACCTATCACACATCCTTGCCGAGCCCCTGCCTTAATTTGGGTATTTGAGTTTGTCTCCCCATTTAAACATACTATTATTCGTAGTCATGTGCTACCATACTATTCTGTGGCATACGACGTGATTCAATATACTCCTACTGTTATTCATTCTAAAGAATCTTCTTTTGCTATGCTCCCTTACCGGCTTTCATTTTTTCCTCTCCATTCTAAAAAAGTTCGCATTTCATCCACTAATGCCTGTCCCAATTTTTATACTGATGGATCCAAAAATTCTTGTGGTGTCGGCGCTGCTTTTTATTACGAACAGACTCAGTATGCTGAATTGTTTTACTTATCGTCCCACTTTTCTATTTTTTCTGCTGAACTCCTTGCCATACGACAAACATTACTATACATAAAAAATTCATCCATACAATCTGCTAATGTATTCACTGACTCTCTCTCCGTGCTCCAAACACTAAAATCTAACAAGTTTACGCTGAAGTGGTATGTGTATAATGTCAAACATATCCTCTTCAATTTACACCAATTAGGTGTCCAAGTAACCCTTATTTGGATACCTGCACATAAGAACATACCAGGCAATGAACGAGCCGATCGATTAGCGAAAGAGGCTTCCCTATTATCTACAACCCCAGCTACATTTTCTGTTCCAGCCACAGATTTCATATCTCTCCTCAAATCACAACAACGACAATTATGGTAAAACACATGGATAACATCTGCATGTCAGAAGGGCAAATTCTATCATAGTCTCCAACCCATCTTACCTACTACTTTCTGGTATCAACACGCCACCTACACTCGTCGTCATATCATCAATATCATACGTCTTCGCTTTAATCATTCCCTCACACCTCTATATAACTTTCGATTTCGCTTACAACAGCATCCCCTATGTCACTGTGGATCTGTAGATGCTGATATCAATCATCTCTTTTTTCAATGCCCATTATACAACTCTCCTCGCCGATGCCGGTACTCCAGCTTAATACAATACAATTATCCACTCCCCACGTTAATTGCATGTCTCGTATACAAGCCCTCTCCCACAATCATACGTATCTTAAATCGGTTCTTAGTTCACTCTAATATACAACTCTAACCCCACTTTCCCACAATACATTGACACTACTTACATATTTCATCATCTTCTCATTTGCCTTACGCCCTCCCTAACGCCTCTTCTTTAACCAAGACACATAGCTATCGTTTATTCTCATCTCCCCCTCCACCGATCGCGTGTACATTGATGTTCATATCAACACACTGTCGCCCCTCTTAATCTTTTGTTTACGATTTCAATGACATTTTGAGCTCTCTCCATCCCCCATATACGTTGCTCAGATATTTCTTTCCATCTGTCCAAAGTCCCACACTCTCACATATACCCACCCCTCCGTCGTTCCACTGCCGTCTCCTGCTTATCCCTTATATGTTGGCCCGGTGTGTATGTTTTGTAGAAGTCGCTGAGATCGGCCACTCTAGCGTGAAGATTAGTATACCTTGTGTCCCTGTGCTTTTCCTATATCTCCTAGTCTTCTATACATATTTCCTCACTCTCAGTTGTGACTTCTTCAAGTGCTTTGAAACCACTTTTTGAGTCCGCTGCATGGTCTACTTCCCTCAATCTTCAAGTACTTCGTACTCAGAACAAATTGTGAACTGCATTGGTGTACTACTTTATTTGAATTGTGTCCGCGTGTAGAACTAGTACAAATATAATACAGTATTGTGACTGGGTGAAATAACGAGCCCAACTCAACTTCACGAACAGAGCAGTACCCTTTGGAGTTAACAATAACATTATGAATTTAAGTGTGATTAAAATCCCATAATGTGTGATGCGTGTGAATAACAAGTCTTATCGAACAAACACGAGACGGTAATACATATATACAGCGACTGGGTAATAGTACAATCAAACCCAAACAAACCTATCAGTAAAAAGAAGATTATGCTCTCATTCAACTCGCATACGCATCTTCCTATACTGTACATAACTGTACACAAGACGTCAAGTTGTCATCAAGCAACCCTAGTGTTCCTACAAGTGTTGAACAAATCAAATCATCGCGAGTGAAATTCAAAGTCTGTTCTCTTGAAGATAGGCGATGACAAGTGTAGTGACGGGCTATTCAGCAGCGGTCAAGAAATTCCTATAAAGAAGAAAATAAATGTTCAAATCGCAACGTCCGCGCTACATTGACTTGTGTTCGAAGGGATGCCATGTGTTAGGCGGATTTTAATAAGAAATTATATGGCTTAATTCATATCCGGTGGCATTTTAAATTTCATTACCGCTCATTTGATAAGTTCGCTCTGGCGGTCTTGTTGTGAGAACCTGGCATTGACCAATGGCAACGACTGTTTACGTCCTTTCAACCAATGGGATTTGAAGCGAAGTGTTGTCACGAGTTTTTATGTAAGGCGTCTAGTGTGAAACGGTTGTTGTGGTATGTTTCGTCTGGTTTGTTGTTTGTTGTTTTCGAACGATTATATTTACTTACTTTGTCTGTGAACCTGCTTGTGGAAATTTGGAACTTTTATTTTTCAGGGTAACTATACTGTATGAATCTACAGTTCTTTCGTTATAATTGGTGTTCGTTTAATGGAGTGATTTTTGTTGAGTAATCCGATAGGACGCGTTCGTTTGGATTTTGAGTCAAATATTGGGTATTACATATTGCTTATTTGAAACTTTTTCTCATGTTATCACACTCACAGTTTAACGTGTTCGTAAGAAGTGCCAGTTTCTACAAGATTGAGCTCATTCCATTTTAGATTCTGTTTGCTTGAGCCGGCGGTGGCGTGCCTATATAATAAAAATTTGCTAACACAAGAAAATAGAATACTAGTCATTGCAAAAATATAAGAACTTCGTACTCTAGTCCAAGTACTGAGTGTTTGGGGAATGATGCATCTGTATGAACTTTCTAAGGGTACGATTGTGTATCTCGTAGTTCTGTGGTAATATTAATCGTCAGGTGAATTTTACTGGACCATGTAAGTCCTAGTTATTAACCCACGTACTTAACTCCGAGCCTTGTATCCTATTCTATTCAACAAAACTAGTGAGTCAAGTGTTGAATATAAGGCACTTATTTTACAAAAATTGCTTACTACCTATATAAATGCCTTCACATCAAGAACTCAAGCGATATCCACTTAAGTTGAGAACATGTTATAAATTATACTCTTACATGTAAATTAAGGGTTAGAATAAACGGTAAAATTCCAGCCCTCTGGACAAGATATTTCTAACATTACAAATAAGTGGATATGAATGAAATCTTACCTGGAATGCATCTCAGAGAGGTGTGTTCGTAGCGATGTCCAGGAACCCACCATCCCACCCCCAGAAATACATTTACTTTCATAACCTAATGAAGAGTATTACACGCCATTTTCATTGCTGAAGTTGCTACTTGTATTCCTATTGGCGAACGTAAAGTAGCACATGATCTCATTCCCGTCAATTATGATAATCATAATCCGTTGCCAACCCGAGCACAATAAAAGCGCCCCTTTGCTTGTCCCTATATCACAGGTCTTGTCCAGATCCCATCGTAACCGTCCGGACGGCAAGAACCAATCCAGACCAATGTTCTTGTCCAGGTCCTATCCTAACTGTCGACACAGCAAGAACCAGTCCAGACCAATCGTGTTTCCACACGAAACTAGCGGTTTAAGGCCGCTTCGTGGCTTCTAACCTGACGCCCCCAGACCCCCATTGCTTTTCACTATATCACTGGTCTTGTCCAGGTCCTATCCTAACCATCCACACAGCAATAACCAGTCCAGATCAATGGTGTAACAATAACCACCACCAATCGAAGCACCACTCACTCATTGGCTCCTAAGTAGAAAGGTTGGAGGCATTGAACACCGCTTGACAATATCTTTCCCGAGAAGGTAGCGAGCGCATAAGCAAATGCCAGTCGTTCCACACGTGTGAAAGTCTTGTCTCCAAGTATTGATAAGCAAGGGAAGCAATGGTAAATTAGTAATGTGAATGAGTAAATCATGATGTGTGAGGGTTAAATCACAGTAATGTGGGTAGAGTGCGATTACTATCTAATTGTACAAACCTGTGCTAAGTCACGAGCTTTGAGGGGGAAGGAAGGTGGTACACGGGGTAACTACTGCTATGCTACCGGGTGTGAAATAAAGACTTGTCGCACTAATGTAGTCGCCAGCTGGCCTGCTTACAATAGAAGGAATAGCATGGGCGAGGGCAGTCAGTTGCCAAGAGCTGACGTGAACACCTCTGTAGCAACTAGGCAAGTGAATATTGCTCCCCTCTTATTCACGTTGCAGCAATTGGGCTTGTCCGCATACAAAACTTGTTTAGTGTGCAAGTAATGTTTTATGCCATCAGATAGTAATTCTGCTGCACCTTAGGCAGTAGACGTAAAATAATCTTTCAGATCCTGTATTATGCATATTAATTTTTCTACCTTTTTTGCCATCCCACTTATATTTCAGTATATTGGAAAAAAATATTTGCAATAATTGTTGTTCTGGTGGGACAAATAATATACTGCTGAGTAGGCTGTGAGCTTAGAATGTGTTGCCATGAAGTTCAGCTATGAATGTTTAAAACTGTTAAAACTAGTTTGTGGATGAGTTTTTGGCAGATGTCAACCATTTTTTTTGCTGCAACCTGTATCAAATTTCTGGGCTTATGAAGTTTACAAGGTTTTACAACATTTTTTCTCTGGTTCCCTCTTTCACTTTTAGTACAGGAATACTCAATCTCTCTTCGCTCTGGACAAATTCTTATTCTTTGATTTGTTGCTTGAATTGGTTTAAATGGAATAAGCTAAATGGGGCAGTATTAGCAGGTAAATTAATGAGTCTTTATTCTATTTAAATTTGCTGCATGTCTCAAAATGTTTGTGTGGTTTGTGTCTGTGAATAAGTAGAATAAGAAATTTGGTAGGTTCTCTTTAATAAATTTTTTGAATGTCTTGCGTTTTACATCTCACTACTTTTATTGCCTTTATGGACTTTGGAAATACCGAGGTAGTGGACATTTGTCCTACGGGAGATATTTTACTTGCCAGTTAATCAACTGACATGAGGCTGGTGTATTTGACCCCCTTCATATATCAGCGGGCTGAGCTGGATTGTTGTTTTGAAATTTTTGCAGTTGATTTCAGTATTTAAAATTATCTTGAATCCCGGGAGCTCCTGGTTTAGGGAGTGGATCTTTGACCTCCATCCAATTCTTGCACCTGCCTGGAGACGTGAGATACCTGTCACTTAACTCTTCATCCCAATGCACTTTGATGCTTCATATAGGCATTATTTTCAATCTTGAATAAAACATGATAAAAAGTACAGTAAAACCTTTGATATTTGGATTAATGTGGTGCTGGGTGGTCCGGATGACAAAAAATCCGGATATTGAGTAGCATTAAAAAACAGCTAAATTCATACACAGACTCTATAAAGTTTTATTTTGTAAGAATTTCAGTCTATAATAGTAATAATAATAATAATAATAATAATAATAATAATAGCCTAATAATAATTTTACACACTATGTATTCAAATCGTAGTATTGTATTTAAATACAGTATACAACTTAAGTACGTACTGGTACAAATTTATAAACCAATAGCAATGTAATTGCATGTTTCTTTTACTCATTTTTTTTAAGAAGCTTATTTGTAGACTGTTTTACTCACTGCTGTCTTTTTTTTTTTTCTGACCATGCATAGGCCTATTTGTAACACTAATTACAATGACACAAACTTTGTACTTTAACTTTAGCCAGAAAATCACCACCACATTAAAAATAAATATGCTGTAATACTTATGACTAACATGGATTAAGGCATTACAGAAGGGGCATGATATTGCTGAATGCAATCCCAGTGTGCACTTCCTCCCTACTCTACAGGCCCAAAAATATGAACTCGTCATTTGCATTTAACCCTCCAGAACACGTGTGGGGTAGTGTTACGTCAGTACACGTGCGCATTAAAAAAGACCGCAATTTATGTTTCACGGTATTATGGTACCATTAAATGGGGTAACATTGGATATTCAGGGTAACCTTGGACACAATGCAGATCTTCTTTGTTTTGTTTCTCTAGTCTCTGATTCACAATAGCAAAAGATACTTTTAGGTTTGCCGTGGTGCTAGGAACACAAATACTGAATTTACATCACCTCCTGTTGTGTTCAGTTGTTAATGTTTTGGAGGTACAGAAGGATGCAGCTTTGTTTCTGCTGTTATTGAAGGATATGCCAAACTTTCTATACTATCTTCCCAGTATAGCTTAGAATTATTTGTTTTATGCTACAGATACATTGTTGATATGTTTAAGATAAATTTGCTACAGTAATGAAATTTATGCAAACATTGGGTTTCCTAATAATGGAAGCTCACTTTTTCGGAGGTAACTTTGGACGGTTACCACAAATAAATCTTACAGCCTTAATGCTATTTTGAATTATTGTTTTACTCTTTGCAGTATTGTTAATTACCATGTTAGCAGATAATTTTGTGTGACCTCTATTTTCCTGCATTTTTGGACCAGCTTGTGTCCAGATTACACGAAGGACGAGATTCTACAGATTAAAAAATCCGGAATACATCCTCTTGATGAAGAATGTGCTCAAGCAGATTGCAGAAGAGAGGACCGGTAATGGTACCACAGAGCCTCAAAGTTCTGTTTCCTCTGCTGTGGCAGACATTCTGGGAAAGTTGCATTGTGAGACTCCAACAAGGAAGAATGATAAAAAGAAAATTAATGTCCAGCCTGGAAAAAGTATTACCAGTGAGAACTGCTACCACCAGTAAGCCTGCCAAGAGAAGAAGATTGACACCTCCACCAAGTGCTGCTAGCAAAGATGCTCAGTCTAAACAGTGCACTTGTACATCCACACTGAAAACATCCTCCAGTAATCTTGATTTATTGTGTGTGGTTTAAGTGATTTATTATCAAGCATATGATTTTTGAGGGTTCGTTGAAAATTTAAAATGTATTTTGTAGTTTACCTTCCTGACATCTTTCTCTATACTAGCATCTCCGAAATTATCCCAGAGAGTGTATACAGGCAGTTAGCATGTGTTTTATGCCCATGTCCAATGTTACCCCTAATGACAGTAGCATTTGTTTTAATCATATTAATGTTTTATTTTTTGTTTCTATATTTATTTTCTTGTAAGTAAGGTACATAGCCATTTATTTATATTCACGTACATAAAATTAATCACCAATGAAGAAACACTTATGCCACAAAAGTTATCACATCTGTAGTTGAACTCATATATATTCTTTTTCACCTAAGATAGCATTAATATATACTGCCTGACAAAAAAGTTAAGCATCCAGAAGGAGTGGTCCAGTATTATCCCATTTTGGTGTACATGCATACCATTGATGTGTGAGTAAATGATTAGATTGACATGTATCTGTAATGTGTAGAACGGAGTGCATTTGTGATGGCACCGTCCTGTTGTTGATATGTTACCAGTCAGCTGCTGTGAGTCAGACAGTTAAGCAAGACATGCAGAGAAGACTACGTACAGTATGAAGCACCCGTTATGTCTCGCAGATGCGTTAGACTATCTACCAATTGACAGCATTTTTTGACAGAGGCCGCATTGTGGGACTGCATGAGGCTGTTGGTCGTATCGTGCAATTGCCAGACATGTGGGCCATTCAGTTGTCACAGTGGCCCGAGATTAAACTCAATCGATACATGAGGGCACCCAATCACGTCGTGCAGGTTCAGGTCGACCAGGAAACACCATCCCGAGGAAGGACCGTCGTATGGTCTGCCAAGCATTGCAGGATCCCATAACTTCGGCACCCACCATCTGCGAACATGTACTGGAGACTCTACAACATCCTGTGAGTTCCCGCACAGTTTCTCGACTAACATCTGCCGGATTGGGGTCCTACCGCCCCATGCGTCGGATGCCATTGACACTAGAACACCAACGCCTGCGTTTGGAGTGGTGTCTTGACCAGGAGGCGTGGACAGAGGACGACTGGCATCGCGTCATGTTCAGTGATGAGTCCCGCTTGTCCATAACCTCCGATGACCATCGTGTGCGGGTTTGGCGGCGTCGGGCAGATCCTGCCCATATTATGGAAAGAGACACGGGTGTAATCCCTGGCATCATGGTGAGGGGAGCCATAGGATATGCGTTGAGGTCACGTCTAATAGTGCTTTGGCAAACTTTGACGGCACAACGATACGTCACAGACATTCTGTCTCTGCACTTCCTACCCCTTATGGCACAGAACCCTGGGACAGTGTTCCAACAAGATAATGCACGTCCACACACAGCACGTGTGTCTACGGACTGCTTAGAGCATGTTGAGGTCCTCCCATGGCCAGCAAGATCCCCGGACCTCTCCATCATTGAACATGTGTGGGATGACATTGGAAGAGGACTCCGTCCCAGTACCAACCAGTGCGATCTGGAGGGACGGCTCCAACAACTGTGGACGAACTTGCCTCGGGAGAGAATCCAAAGGCTGTTTGACACCATTCTGAACCACATAAGGGCATGCATTGTGTCCGGAGGGTGGCGGGGGGTGCGACACCATACTGACCTGGTGCCAACGGCCTTGTCCCTTTCACCCCATATTGTAATTAGTTCAATAAAGGCACATTGTCTTTCAGCATATGTAGTTTCATTCACAATCAACTACTCCTTCTGAGTGCTTAACTTCTTTTTATCAGGCAGTGTAGATGCTGTAATTACAGAAAACTTAGAAAAGTAGATATGTACAGTAAAGCCTGGTCCATTCCATTTCTTCAGCTACAGAATGCAAATACACAGTAAATTGTAACAAATACTCTCTGTTTGTGCCCTTTATAATTCAAGTCTGTTTCGTAGCAGAGACACCCTCTCAGTTTTTACTAATTATAAGTCATCGTCATCATTTTTTTCTCTTCCAAACTGCAGTCTTTACAAGTGAAGACAGTATGTTCCCAGCAGATAAAGTGTGAACATATTGCGCAAGTAGTCTTCATTTTCCTGTTCTTGGTTTTTTCACAAAAGTTTCATCTTCCAGGGTATTGGGGCCTTTCTTCAGGTCACTTCTCAATGAGCTGTGATCAAAGTCCTAAAGTCTCTGCTTCATTCCCCAGGGGATGCAATCTAGATTGAGGCAATATTGTACATATTCGTTGCACAGTTCAATGAAAGGGTTTTCAGAAATGTATGTCTACTCATATCACACTTTGCTTGCAGAATGATAAAGCTGTTAATCCCTCATATATTTAGAAGTGTGTAGACCAGGGCTAGAGGCCACTGGCGACATATGCATGAAACAGAATATGCACTTTTTAGCTTATCAACCACATCCACTCTTCCCTTTGTGCGATTATAAAAAGTTAGCATTTCTGCGTTTGGAGCATCACCAGATTCTTCGTCAATCTCATCGTTGGTGCATTAGTTCACAACACCAAAACCACCTTGTTCTTCCTGGGCACATATGATATCAGAGTTGGTACATTTCCAAAACCAAACAAACTGCTTTGAGGTGTGTCTATGGCTTGTACAAAGAGGGGAGGAATTTCCCTTTTTTTTTTTTTTAAAAGAACCCACCATAGATAGCATACTATGGGCTAATGGTATAGACATACAGTATACCAATTATCCATAGTTACGTTTGACCCGATCCAGAAATTGGCTGAATAAGCCTTTCAACCACATCCTTGCCATTATTCCTCACTTTATAGGGACCTTCTTGTGGTTTCCCGGCATATATTTCCATATTCTGCGTCTACAATGTTCTGGAATCTGTTAGGGCGAATATTTTCAGGCCATATTTTGCGGGCTTCTTAGCAGTGTATTGGCAGAAGGGACATTTATCACAGAACGCAGCCAACATTTCATTGATTGTTACATATTCACTCAAAGAATAGTTCGTTTTGCAATGGTCAATAGAATCCTTGAATATTTCCCTGATATCTGCAAGTCTATCAACACTGTCTTCCTCTTCTATGAGTAATAGAGTCAAACCGTAAAGCTTGGTGTGAAAACTGATATCTATTTAAGCCCATAGTGGTGCGGAAAACCTCAACCCCACTTCCGTCTCGTGCCCATTAATCTCTTAAGTTCTGATGCGATGATTTCATTACCCCAGCTAAATAAAGTAAACCAATCACAGCTTTGACTTCAATTATGTTTGTGCTTGAAACATCACTTGGTCTACTGTTGTTTCCCTGTTGTTTTTTGATCCAAATATTTGTATAATTTACCATTTTATCCCGCATACTGCCAGGAAAAAAATAATTTCCATGCTTCTATAGGAGATGCAGCACCTTGAGCCATACATTTCAGGCCAGGAATGTGTGTTACGATGTTGTTTCTCCTCACTCGGCCCCGATAAACGCTGCAGTGTTTGTTCCTTTTAGATTGCAAGTCTCTTCCAGTATACTCAGGTGGGCGAGGAGGGAGTACAAGTCTGATACAGTTATCCTTAGTTCCATCTTCTTCTTAAGTATCAGCCGAACCTTCCGTGTCCATGTCGTGTTCACTCTCTTCTGTGTCATTATTGGCATTGTCTTCCTCAAGTTCTGAAGATAACTTTTCACTCTGATCTTCATTGTCTTTGTGATAAAATTTCTTTCTGGCAGCACTTTTTTCTCTCAGTAATGCTTCATTTTGTCTATATTCCTTTTCAACACTATGAAGCAAGTTATTTATCCTTTTCACTTCTTCTGGATCCATTTCAGGGTACAACCACATGTAATATAGGAGTGCAAAAGTCACAACCCAGCTGACCGTCACAACGGAGCACACTATTACATGGTGGAAAGCACCGCACAGTAACTAAAATATGCCCAGAGCCAGCAGACAGCGAACTAAAGGTTAAGTGTTGTAATAGACCTTAAGGGAGAGGTCCAAACTAAGATAAGGTGGAAGGGAAAACTGGTCAGAAAACTACTCACTGGACTGAAACAAAAAGAACAAATCTGCAGTCGAAAAGCCACGTTGTGGGTACTGGAGTGTTAAATAATCTCCGGAAATCAGGCTGCATATCGGAGGGTTTGGAAATCAGAGGGCCGGATTCTTTATTCTCACACCATCACTGAGCGATCAATGGAATGAAGTTCATTATATTGAAATGCCATCTAAACATGGAGAGCGTGTTGCACTGTGCAATGGGGGATGGTGCTCTCTTTTTATCGGCTATCTCACTTCCTCGGAAAGTGCTACTACCTGATCAAAATTAAAGTTCCTACAGGGAAACCTTAATTTATTTCTTTCAGTTGAGCATGTTAAATAGGTATATTCATGGTACTCAATCATAAAAGTAATGAGTGTTTCACCCCAGTGCGTCATCATCTATTGGATCCAGGACACTGGCCAGCTAGTACACTGTTGTGAAACTGCTGCAAAACATCCTGGGAAAAGCCCAATGCAGTGACATTGTGCTAGTGGAATTATGTCTATCCGCTTGCTACGTATGTTTTGCTTTTCTGATGAAGAATGAAGTTCCGTTTCTTCTGATCAGGATGATCATCATTTCCCCTTTTCCAGCTAATAATAATGTTATTTGATTTACGTCCCACTAACTACATTTAAAGTTTTCAGAGACGCTGAGGTGCCAGAATTTAGTCCCGCAGGGGTTCTTTTACGTGCCAGTAAATTTACCGACACGAGGCTGATGTATTTGAGCACCTTCAAGTACCACCGGACTGTGCCAGGATCAAACCTGCCAAGTTGGGGTCAGAAAGCCAGCGTCTCAACCGTCTGAACCACTCAGCCCAGCCTTTTCTAGCTGAGACCGTCTTTGGATGAATATGGTTCCTCTCCACTTCGTCCTGTGTCTCCACCATTCCTCATCCAACACCGTGTTCCAGTCCAGGTTCCCTTTTCTTATTCTGTTCTTCACAGAGTCCATCCATTACAAGACGTTGAGAATCATTCCGTATTGATGGTTTTTACTTTACAAAGGAAAATATTAAATGGATCCTCCTAATTCAATACAAAACATAATTTCATCATTAGATGGAGCAATACAATTCAAACATGTTTTGACTTGTTTGAGCCATCTTTAGCGAAAGTAATCTATATAATACAGGCTAAAAACATAATGAAGGAACAAATGAAAAACAAAAGAGACAGACGGAAATAAAAACATTAACAATATGCAATGTTTACATCACTAGATGAAGTAATAAATAACTTGCTGAGACAAATTCAGTGAAAAAAGGGTAATATAAAACGTAATTGAATCCAAAAATGTGCTAAACTAAGAAGAAAAGAAAGGAAAATAAATGATACAGACGGAAACGAAACAATAAGTGCTAATAGTGAGGTTGCGGACCTCTTAGACTAAACATTTTTTAGTTTGATAATTCAAAAACAGGACGAAATCACTTTGTTGAAAATTCAGGCTGACAGTCTGTCTTTGTAGAAAGACCATCCTACGATTGGCTAGGAGGGGAGCGAAAAAACTTGAGAAAACAAGTTTGAGAGGAGACAATGTGCCAGGTGAAATGTATGTGATAAGTGATGGAAAAACGTCAATGAATTTAAAATTTTAGAATAGCATTTTCAGTTTCTTCTCAATTTAGCAGTCCCGTTCTCATTTTTCTGTCACACTTATGAAAAGTTCAAATATTCCTCCTACATTGTACAACTCTTACAAATATGTATCATAACGTAAGATGGATTTACTAGCTGAGTCAGCCACAGATACACTGATTCTTGTCACTATTTGAATTGTTGTTGCTATTTAAGTGTATGCCCATTAAAAATCAACTATCTTATCGTCAAATTTAAATCTTGTTGATATTAAAATCCTTTCTAGGAAGCACAATATAGGAGGAATATTTTAACTTTTCATGAGGTTTTAAAGTGTTCTAGTATGTGTGAATGTGTTACATTCATAATCATCATCATCATTTCTTCGCTCCAGCAAGCCGGGTGCAGTTGTGTACGAGCCTCCTCCAGTTTGTTCTATCCATCCACAGATGCTGCTCATATGTGCGACACCAGTTCAGATCTCTAATTTCCAGATCCTTCATTATCTGTTTTTCCCAAACATCACAAGGTCTTCCTCTTGGTCTCTTCCTAGGAACATTGTGTTCAAAGTATGTTCGAGGAGTCCTGTGAGGGTTCATTCTTTTCATATGACCATACCATTACAGTCTCTTCACTTCTAGAGTCTCCAGCAAGCTTCTTTCCAATCCAAGCTGTTGCTGGATATCCACATTCCTTATTCTATCCGTTTTTGTTTTTTTGTATACAAGAATGGAGGAACTTCATTTCTGTTGCCTGAAGACGACTCTTTGTTGGTCCAGTAAGTGTTGCTGTTTCCAGACCATACGTCAATATAGATACTAAATATACGTATTTTGTACAAGCTGATCTTGGAAACTAACGTAAATGTTTCATCCCAAAGTACTTGACGTACAGTGTGATAGAATTTGGAAGCTTTCTGTATTCTGTTACTAATCTCTTGATGTATGGTATGAATGTGTTACATTACAACAGACATTAACAAGAAATGAACAGTGTGTGTATATATATATATATGGTTAGAGTTAATATTATAGATGGGAATGTTTAATATAAAACAGAGTGATGGGATTTGGGGATGATTGATATTGATGTAGCAAGCGCGGGGAGTTAAGGCTCCCGAAACGTACGTGTAAAACATTCTAAAAAAATCAAATATTGATAATATATTGACAGGCCGGAGTAAACAACCACCTGTTGTACATTACTACAGTATATTGTTATGAGTCAATACGGATCAATTAAGGACCGATAAGGGTCAGATTTGTCGAGAGCGAAATAGTCGCCGTAGTTACCGTATCTATATATTCTCGAATAATAATGGTATTGATATACCGCTAATTTTAATGTTGATTTGTGTGAAAGCAATTGTTATCCTCCATTTAGGACAAAAAATACAATTAAATTTCACAGACACAATTCTTTCACTTAACCCATTTTCTTGAATAATTAAAAAATATACAGCAAGAAATTTTTTATGCTTTTAAAGACACTGCAAATCTACAGGCCAATAGCTTTTGTCAGAATGCTTTACAATGTCAATCGGTTCAGCTGTTCTCTCAAACACATTGTAACAAAAATCAGCCTAAAGTTATTTCTTTTGGGTATAATTCTGTAACCATATGTTTTCTTTTTCAGGTTGTTTATAAATCTATTTATTCTAAATTAGTTTTGGCAGACTGAAGAACCGAACAGTTGTAAATTAACCGAGTCAAAACTGAAAAAAGGTGGCTTCAGATATCACAGATTGTTAAAGTAAAGTTAGGGCAGGTTAATAGGTCCTCAGCAGTGGCAATGGACATTTGTCTCTCTTCTACAGTACATGTCATATGATGTATGATTCATAAAATTTAATATCCTAAATTATATATTGTGTCCTGAGGGCAATACTGAAGCTGGTGTTTTTCATGCTGTTCACCATATGGTTAATTAATACTGGGATCATATGGTTTAAATATAATTTTACCTGAAGGATTGAGCAAGATAAAAATGGAGAAAGTGGACCTGGAGTTGAATAATTCTTTATTTGCCAGCTCTTGGGAATTATTTTCAGTAGGCCATACATCTATGCTACAACCAGTGATTTTTGTGATTTAAACCATTCAAAGTATTCATTATTCAAGATAATGTTGTATCTGGCAGTGTGAAATGATCCTGTGTTTTAGTTGGTTGGTAGAACTCTAATTTAAGGCACTCCAGCATATAACACATAACTGTGTGAGTTAATATATAGGTTACCTTAGAATGCTTGTAGAAGAGAGAGGTGTTCATTATGAATGCCAGGGTCCTATTAAGGGTAGATTATACTAAAAAATGTCTTAAAAAAATAAATCTCATAGGAAAGATTGAGGCTTTCTAAACACATACAAAGTTTTATGTAAAAATTCCTCATAGTTTTAGAGATATTTGCATTTTAGTGACAGCTTGCACATTGTGATGGGCGTGGCTACGTAGCAATGGATGCAAACGTACAGCGACAGATGGTTGTGTGGTTTCTCTTTTCGTCAGTTTCTTATATCATTGGCTGCATGGTTAGTATTCACGAAAGCCATGCCTGTATCCTCGGTATAGTGAGTTGTCTTTGAGAGTGGAAAGCTTTGAACTTCTGTTTCCAAGGTTTCTGTTATGTACTCCTTGGCAGTAGTAGCAGTTTGTTTTCAAACTTTCCATGTGCTTCTATTACATTGTGTTGTGAATTGTGATCATAATGCCTAAGAAAGGGAACGTTGCAAGACGGAAAAAGAGGAGATTTGCTGGAAATCACTTTCCTAATGAAGTAAAAAAAAAATGAAATGGCGTATGGCTTTTAGTGCCGGGAGTGTCCGAGGACAAGTTTGGCTCGCCAGGTGCAGGTCTTTTGATTTGACTCCCGTAGGCGACCTGCGCGTCGTGATGAGGATGAAATGATGATGAAGACGACACATACACCCAGCCCCTGTGCCAGAGAAATTAACGAATTAAGGTTAAAATTCCCGACCCTGCCGGGAATCGAACCCGGGACCCCTGTGGCCTAAGGCCAGCACGCTAACCATTTAGCCATGGAGCCGGACTCTAATGAAGTGAGGGGTGATGACAATGTTATTTTTGATGTAACTAGTAGGCCCAGTGCCTCAGCCAGGAAACTTGGGCCGGACATAAGGTCACCTGTCATTGATGCTAAGGATACTGACAGTGTGTCATATAGGTTTATAGATTTTTCTTCTTTAGTGGATAATATAAGTGAACATTTGTGCTGCAAATTGTGTCATGGAAATGTGAAATTAACTGGAAGTAATATATCTGGGTTGGCAAAACAGAGTTACATTGTGTTGTGAATTGTGATCATAATGCCTAAGAAAGGGAACGTTGCAAGACGGAAAAAGAGGAGATTTGCTGGAAATCACTTTTCTAATGAAGTGAGGGGTGATGACAATGTTATTTTTGATGTAACCAGTAGGCCCAGTGCCTCAGCCAGGAAACTTGGGCCGGACCTTAGGTCACCTGTCAGTGATGCTAAGGAAACTGACAGTGTGTCATATAGGATTATAGATTTTTCTTCTTTAGTGGATAATATAAGTGAACATTTGTGCTGCAAATTGTGTCATGGAAATGTGAAATTAACTGGAAATAATATATCTGGGTTGGCAAAACAGAGTTACTGAGAAAATGTTTAAAAGGGAGAAACCAAAATGAAAATGAGTCATTCAACTGTAAAGTTTGGTCCATTTGTCCCAAAACATCATGCAATGGTAATAAAATTGTTTAAATAGCACCTACAGTGCAGTGGCCGGTTTTAATGATGGAGCTAGCAGTAGTCTGCAAGGACTGAGGGCATTGGGAATCAAAGTTCAGAAGAATACTGTGGAAGCTTTGAGAAAGTATGACAAGGTACGCGTAGATTCAGCTGAAAAAATGTTTTAAAAAATCATCTTTGGAGGCTAGAAGGACTAGGCGAAACTCAGACTGGAAGAACAATCCAAGAACATCCAGACAGAGGGTATAACATATGGCATTGGAGCCTTCTAAGGTGAACGGGGAGTAGAACTGTGTGTGACAACTTTACATGCGATTTCCTGAAAACTTACTTTTTTCAAGCAAGAAACGTAATATCACAAGAACCACTTGTCTGATCTAAATGAAACTTTGCACAGTTGGTCAAATAGGAATTCTATAGAAGATTAACTAAAATAATGGAACTGAGACAAAATTTAGGCGTAATATAATCATATAAACTGGTCATAAAAATGTACAAATTATATGTATATTTTTTAAAAATCTGCCAAATTAATTTGAATGCACTGAGAGATTTCATCTTAGTCCGTCCTCTTATGATATTCTGCCAGTTTCATTTCAAAAGAAAGAAAACAACCTTTAAGCTCATATTTAAAGTGTTATCATGTTTTATGTCATATCATATGGTTAATAATTTTATCAAAATTTATTAATTAATAATGCGGCTACTTTACATTAAATTTTGATTTGTACTATATCAAACAATAGGTTAGGATGTTATATATCATCATATTAATTTTCAGTGTCCTATTTGAAATAATGTAGGAAATAGTCATATTTTTGTCAAGTGGTAACTAAACATGGCATGACTAGTGTATGACCCCCCTTAACCCATACCAAGTACATTTACTTTTATAACCTAACGAAATATGTCACTCATGATTGTCTATTAACATAAGAAACTTCATCTTGATTTACCCGTGTTGGACTGAGATTACAAATACTTATAAAATCTTACAGGTTCTACCTTCTTCAATACAAAAACAGTATTGTCAGATGTTTTACAACATATCCTTAATTGCAGTACTAGTTTCGGCGCTAATTATGGTGCCATCATCAGCTGCGTGACAGTAAAGAGAAACTTGGCAATACACACAAAATATTCAACAACATATTATTCATACAATAACTCCTTAATATCTTGTGTTAAATTGTGTTAAGTTAAAAATTACTCCAGTTTACTACAAGTTAACAACTTGTGGGTCAAAGCATTAAAAACATAAGTGAAACATCTCATCTCATGATAATGAGTTGGATTCCATTATTTGGTAATACTTAATACTTTTTATGCTCTGTATATCAGTTCGTTGGCATTGAACTCCAAGGTCAAATACACTATTAGAGTTGAACAGTATAGATCTATATTCAAATTTATGGTATTAAAATGTTCTTGACCTGGCGAGTTGGCCGTGCACGTAGAGGCGCGCGGCTGTGAGCTTGCATCCGGGAGATAGTAGGTTCGAATCCCACTATCGGCAACCCTGAAAATGGTTTTCCGTGGTTTCCCATTTTCACGCCAGGAAAATGCTGGGGCTGTACCTTAATTAAGGCCACGACCGCTTCCTTCCAACTCCTAGGCCTTTCCTATCCCATCGTCGCCATAAGACGTATCTGTGTCGGTGCGACGTAAAGCCCCTAGCAAAAAAAAAATGTTCTTGTTCATGCCAAAAAAACTCGTTATTTATGTTATAAATAGTAAACTAGGCCGTCTTCTGAAACTTGATGGTTGTAGCCAAATGTAAAACTTGTGTTGTTGTCTGATTAGGTAGAACTGTGACAGTATTTGCCCTGAAGATGTTAAACGGACTAAGCTTCTCAGTTTAATACCGGATCCCTGCAAGATGAAAGCCCAATGTTAATGAAGGGAGACTGGTTGCAAAACTTGTAATATTAAACTTGTTTTTAGTAAACTCACCTGAACGGCCGTAGACTTACCGCAGTGGCTGCAGAACAACGAGTGTGGCCTGTTCATGTCATGTGTGTTACGCTGAGAGGGGTTAAGGGGGAGAAGTAGGGGTGGCAGGGGGAAACGCTTGTGGAGCGATAGCGGAGGAGGGATCCGGAGGTCGTTGTTGACAAAAAAAAAATACGAAACACTATTACGTAGAGCTCGAAAAACGGTAGAATTTCCTGGAAATCTTAACTTAGTAAGCTGCGTGATCAAGAAATCAAGTAAGGCTCTGGGTTTCTATGAAATTTCATTTAAATTAGGATTAACATTGTAATACTGATCTAAATGTTTGAAACACGCCTCAATGTCGAGCATAGGCCCCTTACTTAGCGTCTCCATAATCTGAATTTCTTGCTCTATGTCCGTGAACTTGTGCTTAAGATCGTGGACATGCTGGCCAGGATAGGAATTGTGCTGGCTGCCGAAGCCTGTCGCACTCCTCTGGGGCAATGATTAATGAATGACAGATGAAATGAAATTATATTGGAGAGTGTTGCTGGAGTGAAATATGACAGGGAAAACCAGAGTACCCAGAGAAAAACCTGTCCTGCCTCCGCTTTGTCCAGCACAAATTTCACATGGAGTGACCGGGATTTGAACCACGGAACCCAGCGGTGAGAGGCCGGCGCGCTGCCGCCTGAACCACGGAGGTTCTTTTACTGCAGAGGTACGTGAAAAATACTTAACTTGGCATGATGATCTGTCAAGAAAGAACAAGGTCTGTTGTCATGTGTTACTTTCACCTTCCTAGGTGTGCATCACAACAGAAATATTCTGGATAGCCACGTGCATAGTTACTTGCTGTGGCCTTGAAAATTTCCACAGTGAATTACTTGCTACGAATCTCCTCTTTACTATGTTGACCTGACAAAAAGAAAAAGACGTACTCTGCGAACGGGATTACACACCTGGCTACTAGCTCGGTCAAAGTTATCCCATTAAAAATCATTAACAGATGATATACTTATGTGGCGAGAATAAGTGATGTCCTGGTGGCCTATTAATTCCAATCACAGTCCATACAGTTCATGTGACAGGGGCATTATATATACGAGGGCAGATCAGAAAGTAAAGCACAATAATTTTTTCCCCCCGAATTTTTTAATATGCACCAAAACCAAACAAATCACAAATGTTCTTACATCTTTGATCTACTTTTCTACATAGTCACTAAGTTTCTCAACACATTTATCCCATCGTGGTACCAGTTTCTAGTGATGGGCAGTCTGAGACGAGGTCTCGGGATTTCTCGAGACTAGCGCAGGTACTATTTCTCGCGAGAAATTTCGAGAGATCTCAAGAGCATCGTCCCCACATTGTGTGGCGAGCAGCGTGTCGTAGGCCTACAGGTAGTCGGAACTGAATGTTGTTTGTGCCGAGTATGTGAATAGTCAACCACGGGCCTTTTCAATTTCGTAAATACGTGTCAACAAATGACTAGGGCGTTCATTTCTACTGAGGTCTATTTTGACGCAGTATAACAGCATTCTGGCATTGCACTGGTAGGTACACGAATGAGTGGTTTAAGTATAGAACCTAACGCCTAATGTAGGTACACATACCTGGATACTAGAGGCGTGTATTATTCAAACTTGAGATGAGGCAAGATGCGCCTTGCTGCATACACAACCACCATTAGGCATGAGTGGAATGTATAATCTAAAATGCTTCAGTTTGCTCCAATTCTTTCGACAGGTAGGTGTACATCGCTATCAGACCCCACATTCAATAACATGTGACCACTGCTTGTGTTTACCGATATTTTGGTGATGAAGGAAATAATTCCTTACAATGTTATAGAGTATTTGCGTCATAATTAGGTACTTCGATACATGACGGTGCAATGTGAAATTGTGTCTAGTTGTACGCAACAACTTGAAGACGATGTTCGAAACGCAACATAAGTCATGGATGTAGGTTATTTTGAAGAGATGTCACATAGCACAGCCTGCTGTATTGCTTATTCAAAGGAAGTTAAATACATCGGCAGAGATACTTCTGGGAAGATCCGACACTTAAAAACACATAATATAAATGAAGAGGAATAGTCACAGAACACCTCCGGCCCTGTCTGAATCACAAGAGGCTACCCTGCCAACAACGATTGTGAGGCATCCAGGTAGGTTTACATTCTAATAACATTTCTTAACAAATTATACGGGTTATTCAGCTAAGAAGTGCACCTGATATAAGTTGTGAACAGTTTAAGATACTAGCATTCTGCCTTCACTTTCGTTAATGGTATTAGGGAGCTCATAATTCAACATGCAGTGCTTTCCTAGGCTTTTGAGAAAATTTATCGTCGCACACATTCCCATGTGAGAACTGCTGATGATAACTATCAAGCTTACACTTGTAGTTACTGGGACATCGCACAGCTCGCAGCACACGAGAATCGGTTTCGAGAGCGTCGCCCATCACCCCTGCTGAAAGAATTGGAGCAAAGTCGGGCATTTTAGATTACACGTTCCACTCATGTGTAATGGGGGTTGCATATGTAGCAAAGCACATCTTCCCCGTCTCAGGATTGAATAATGCGCGCCTCTAGTATCCAAGTAGGTGTACATCCTAACTACAGTTATTCACAAATTATGCATGGTTATTCAGCTAAGATGTCCACCCCAAATAAGTCGTGAACAGTTTAAGATACTGACATTCTGTTGTTACTTTCGTTAATGGTACTAAGGGGTTCATAGTTGAACATGCAGTACTTTTCGAGGCTTTTGACAAAATGTATTGCCTCACACGTTTTCATATGGGAACGTTATTTCACGCAATAACTGCAATGATATACTATCAAGTATACAGTCGTAGTTACTGGTACGTCGCACAGCTTGCAGTACAGGAGGATCGGTCTCGAGAGCGTTTGACCAGCGGTACCAGTTTCAATATACCCTGTTCTTGGAAGTCCGTTTGGTTGGAGTATAGCCATCTGCGGAGTGCTGATTTCACTCCCACATCTGTTGCAAAGTGTTGGCTGGCCAGGAATTTCTTCATTGGACCAAACAGATGAACATCTGATGGTGCCAGGTCCGGACTGTGTGGTGGATACTAGATCACCTCCCACCCAAATTTGGTGAGTTTCTCATGAACGGGAGCACCAACATGCGGACGGGCATTGTCATGAAGTTTGAGACCATCAGCATTAATGTTGTGGCATTTGTCATGAAGGGCATGACACAACCAAAGTTTGAGTGTAGGCTGTAGCATTCACAGTGGTCCCGTGTTCAGCAAAGTCCACCAATAACGTACAAAACATGTTCCAAAACTCTGTCACAAGCATTTTTCTAGCAGATTGAGTAACTGAATTTTTTTGTAGTGGGCAACCAGCATGTTTCCACTCCATTGAGGCCTACATGGTTTCGAGCAAACGCCTGAAAAGCCTTACATCTGATCTGTTTTTGACCTGCTCTATTGGTGAAAAATAGCTAATTCCCTCCATGGGAATTTAGAATTTTCCATTAGTGATAAGCCCACGACTCATCACCAGTGACGATTCCTTTTAGAAAGTCATGCCCTTCTGCGGCGTAACACGTTAAGTGATCCATTCATGTCATCATTCACTGGCCCTTGTGGTTGTCTGTCAGGTTCTTAGGCACCCAGCGAGCACTAACTTTACAGAATTTCAATATGTCATGAACAATGTTGTACACCGCACCATAGGAAATGTTGAATGTCTGCTATAATGTTCGCAGGTGCACATGCCGGTTGTTCAAAATTGCTGTCTCAATTGTGCAGATATTCTGCGGAGTTGAAGCTGTTACTGGCTGCCCGGAGCGTGGCGAATCACCAAGGTTCACACGGCTCTCTTGGAAGAATGCACACCACCTGGAAACATTGCTATGGTCCAGATAGTCATCCCCATACGTGCTATGCATGTCCCTGTGAATTTCACTCGGTGTATGCCCTTTGGCCCACAAGTATCGAACTACACTTTGCTGCTCTTCACACATGGACGACAGTAACATACGCGCCATGTTTGTTTCGTAGTTCAGGCTTCTGTCGCTAGAGCTGCGCGTGAAAACATAATACCCTTGTAGCGCAAACTTCATACTATATCATCGTGAAAGTTCAACATTCCAGCTGCAATACCAGGGGAGAAAAAAATTTATTGTGCGTTACTTTCCGTTCTGCCCTCATATATTAGTGCATGTCCTAAGTTTTCACAACATTCTGATCTAGAAACAGTTCTAAACGTTCCGTCCGTAAGCTTCCATACCCGGTGTGCGAAAGCGAGGTTAGACATCCAACATGGCGCGACTCGGGCGACGTCACGTAACACTAAGCAGGCTTGGCAACTTATGCATTCTTAGTGACAAGACCATTGGACTGGATTGGTTAGATCCTTGGTCTGGGGGCAAGCAAAGGGGGTCTGGGGGCGTCAGCTCCCAGGTTAGAAGCTGCGGAGCGGCCCTTAGGCCTCTGGTATCGCGTGTGACACCGCCATTGGTCTGGATAGGTTAGAGTAGGTTAGTGACAAGACTATTGGACTGGATTGGTTAGACCATTGGCCTGGGGGCAAGCAAAGGGGGTCTGGGGGCATAAACCCCCAGGTTAGAAGCCGTGGAGCGGCCCTTAGGCCTCTAGTATCCCGCGTGACACCTCCATTGGTCTGGATAGGTTAGGGTAGGTTAGTGACGAAACAATTGGTCTGGATAGGTTAGGGTAGGCTAGTGACAAAACCATTGGTCTGGATATGTTAGACAAAAATTACAAGAAGTGACAGCAGCGCATTCTATGCAACACAGTGCTCAGCACTTTAATTAATCAACAATGACTTACCTTAGCGTGGGGGATACAGCGTGCTCGCTGCGAGAAGAAATTCGTGGATTCGTTCTCCGCGAGGGAAGGAGTATTTGAGTAGATGTTCGGATAAGTAGCCAATGAAATGCTCCTTTTTTCGTCGAGATACAGGTAGGGATTCCCTAGATGACCTTCGATGTAAGGCCCCTTTAAACAACAAGCATCACCATCATCAATGTTTCTCCACTATATCTCAATATTGTTTGTGTGTACGACGAGTTCTTCCCCTGGGAGACGTTCTTCATTCAACGTGTGGACGTGTTCGCTCTTCTCGGTGTCCACATATTCCACTGAATGATTAACTTTCAAGTGGAGAAATCCCTCGTTCTGGAGGCAGTTGTACGCCCTCCAGCAGTCGGAGATTATAGTAGTCCCGGGCAAAATGTAGTCTTAAATTATGGCAAGTAGCGTAGCACTGTCCCAAGATTCCACAGGCACAATGACAAATTTCTTATTGTTTTCGCGTTCAATCCCACCGAAAACCCACTGACCTTCCACACGACGGCCACGGTTGTACTTTCTTTTGCCAAACTTGGCCTCGTCTATCTTGACAACTCCACCTACCCCTCCAAGTCGTGTAGAATATCGAATGGTCCAATCTTCACACACTTCCCTACAGTACGAGGACCAATTGGACACTGTTTCCGAACTCACTTCGAGCTTGGACTCAATGAGTAGTGGGGTCTATTTCCCAGTAGCCAGTAAGCTACGAAAGATATAACTTTCTGCGGAGAAAGGTGTGCCTCTAAAAAGGTATCCGTCTTCGCCGACTGTTCGAACCTACACGTGCGTTTCTGACACGAGAAAAAATAGCGGCTTCCCGATACTTTAACTTCTCGATCCCTACCACAGACTCCACAGGGAATAGCTCTCTCTATTATGCCGTGCCTTACTATAAAATCTGTGAATTTCACTTCGTCGCAACACAAGGTCATGATGTGTATAGAACTCTCACATCCAGCACACGCCATGACAATTGTAAAGTGGCAGTTTTCTTATTTTTAGCAAGTCGCAGTTTTCTTACTTTTACCAAACTTTGAAATTTGTGGTTCTCTTACTTTTAGCAAATATGGCAGCCCTGTGCTTGCACACGATGCGAGCTCTGCCAGAGACATTAGGAAGCTTGTCAGGCGAATAGGAACACATCGCGAACTTTGGCCGGCCAATAGGAACACAGCACGTGGTCGCAATCACCTGATTTACACAGCCTTGGTTTTAATTCTTCTATATAAGTAAGAATAATTTTTGGGGCGGTCTGGTAGGTTTCTGGCAAGCATAAAGGAAGGATCTCTCCTTTCTGCTACTTCAGGTATCGTTTCACATCATTTTTATATGATTTTTATCATCCCTAAGTCTGCACACCGGGTACGGAAGCGGCACCATTCCATCTCAGTCCACACCACCCTAGCTTCGCCTTTAGGCCCTAGCAAGTGAAGAATGCTTTATTGAACTAGAGTATGAATGTTCTGGGATGTATTATACTTCCTCCGCTTAAATTTGTCCTCCCCTCACTATCACCCTGCTGGTCATCTGAATCTGTGGAAGGCTGATCATCATCTTGATTGATACAGTCATTTACATCCTCAGTATCAGTATAGTGTACCTCTTCCCTAACACAATCTTCCTCTCCATCATAGCTGTAACATTGCACAGAATTATTTTCATCACTGTATTGATCTAATCACTTTTGGATAACATCCTGTTAGCTAGTGCCAGCTGCCGACATAGTAACACAACTACTCCCGAGGGCTACAGGTGTAATCGTGTCAACTTCAACACCAAATTGCACATAAATCTAATTCTTTAGAAGTGCAAACTTACACTATTGCATCATAAGATTAGCTAGAAGGAAGATACTAGAAAATCAAGTCCCTCCGTTGCCATTGGTTGTTTCACAGAAAAGAACAGAAAAAGGTTGGGCTACATGCTAATTACAAAACGTATATATAATTAAAATCAGTGAGTCATCACTCCTTGTCACATGGCTGTTTACTTTGTTTCCTTGATATGTGCCTCATAATGAACTTTTTCTTGGTATTTATAATGTGAGAGTATGTCTAATTTACCATACTTTTGCATCCAGAACAATAGTTGTGTTGATTCATACTCCAATAAATCATGACAAATCAAAAATACATTGCTCTTTTAATGATAAATTGGTTCTTCAAGTAATATTAATTAGACTAATACCTTCTTTGTGAACCATTCATTTAGTGGTGGGTTTTTTACTTGAGAAACAACATCTATCAACTTCTGTGTTATGTTCTTATTTATTAAATGTTAGTGATTATATGAATGTATTTCAGGTAATTTTCAATATCCTTATTGTTGCTGTAATACTTTATGAACTGGTAATTTCCAGTTAATAAATGTGCTACAACATAAGAATAATAATGAAGCCTCCACCTTATCAATACATTTATTTATATACTATTAGTTTCAGTAATCACAGTTATACATTTCATTTCTATTTACAGATATCACAGCCTACAACATATAGAAAGAAGCCCACACGCTATAATTTAAGACATTAAAAAATGTAAACCATCTGACACTTGACATAGTATATAACGTCATATTAAGGTGCACGTCGCAAACCAAACAAATTTTTATACTTACAATATGCATTACTATTAACTCAGCATTTAGTATATACTATGAATATAGTACATAGACAATGCATCGAACCGAACATTAAACTACGACCTATTTCCTCATAGAAAGTATCCAGATTACTTCAAGATACACATACTACCAACTGAAGGACATCGTGAAATAAGCAACATAATCACCAGAAGAATAAAATTTCGAAATGTTTTTAATAATTAATTATAAGATTTAACATAAAATAGTGATCACTTTAAGAACATTAGTGCATACACAATAGTACAAATCTCAATTTACGCTTATCAAATCAACAAGAACATTATAAGGACTTGTCTTTTACATTATGTAATCTTTTTATAATTGAAGAAGAAAGGGCTCATTTTACCATTTTAACATACAATTTGTTTTAAACGACCTGTCAAATTGGTCAATTTTCATGTATGTACAACACCTCCTTATGTGATGTTTTAATAACTATATTTGTATATGACAGCTGAGGATGACCCTCGAGGGGTCGAAACCGGTACTGTGATTACTGAAACTAATAGTATATAAATAAATGTATTGATAGGGTGGAGGCTTCATTATTATTCTTATGTTGTAGCTACAATCAATACGGAAATGAAGCTTATAGATTATAATAAATGTGCTGGTATTTTAATTGGTTTTGTGTACTCTGCACAGAAGAGTAAATTAGTGAAGAATTTGCAGAATGGATTTTGCTGTGAAGCACCATTGATGTTTTTTTTTTTTTTTTTCCTTGTCCAAAGAGTGGAAGGAATAAGTTCAGGGAATGAGGTTGATTCTGTACCGAAACAACTGGCTAGTGCTGTATGATATGCTGGGATCTTCATTTTCTAGCCATATTTAATCTAATCAATATTTTTGTCTCTTCTGAGTAAATCTGTCTTACCTATGAGGATGGAAATAATCCACATTTTAGTAGAATACTGTAATTATTTTTTGTCGTAGTCATTCATTTACATAAATCTGAGATGCTTTCTGTGTTTTTATTGCAGGTTGTAATCGAGCATTGACTACTAGATTGGTCTTAAACATTAACGAATTTACTTTTTACTCTTGTGGGAGATTAAGAACTGGAAGACGATTCAGCCTGGAGTTTACTGAAGGGATACGAGTATGTACAACCTAAGGGTAAGTTGTACTGACATTGTTGGTTGTTACCAGTGGTGTAGTCTGAGGGGAAACAAGGTAGATAGTCTCTGTCCAAGTTACAAACAAATATCTCTTATTAATTACTGTTATAATTTGAATGACATGAAAGATAGCAACATTTTATGTCAAATTACAATAGCCTCGTGCTAAGTTTCCCAAATACATTCAGTATTCTTCTGGAGAATTTTAATCAAATATGTTAAGAGTTATCCTTTGGGAATAGAGATTTATGAAGGCTACGATCAAGCCTAAGTTTGGTGCTCCAAAATGTGATTCCGTTATGCTTACCCCGGTCTGTGGCAAGGAAAACCTCCTGGCATCATCTCTCTCCTATTCTCTCATTACGGCCCCTCTGTTGCATAGCGGTTATGACTTAGCCCTGTCCTCAATGGCTTGGGTTCGAATGTTGGTACTACCACAGACTTAAGAATGGTGGGAGTGCTAGAATGTGGCTAAAATGGTACATGAAACTCACTACCATTGGTGGTGTGCCTGAAGAGAGTGAGGACTTGAGTTTGCTAGCATATAAAGTGTGTGTGCACCGCTTTCTCTGCACTCCTCCCTGCCAGTATGGTTTCCAGCCATAAAGACATGTCTAACCATATCTAGAAAAGGCTTGCATTTAAAATAATACGTTCTGTTGCTGTACAATTGGAATGGTTTGAAAACTTGAGTGACCTTTGGTTTGTTGAGCTGCTTGATCACATGTAATTCACTGAATGTTAGAAGCATTTTCCTGAAGAGTAGTTCAAAAAGTTAATCTCAGTGTTTCTCAATATATTGTTGAGCTGCTTAATCACATGTAATTCAGTGAATATTAGAAGCATTTTCCAAAAGAATAGTTCAAAAAGTTAATCTCCGTGTTTCTCAATATTAAGTATATAAATTTAATTATTCGTCCGTATTGAACCAAGATTACAATTTATTAAAATTTGTATCCACCTTATTCAATACCAAAAATGTTGTTAAGATGAAATTACAACATGTATATTTATTTTATCAGGACTAGTTTCGACGTTTTATATTGCGTCATCATCAGCTGATATACACTGGAAACATTGGCAAACATATATAAGTTTATCTACGTCACACACATTATAAAAACTATGATAAAGTTTTAAAAACCATATTATAATTATACTATTTTCGAGTCCATATTGTCCAAGACTTGCGATTATTAAACTTTGGATTGCTAAAATCTGATGCAATTGGGTTTAAATAATCATTAAAATTAAACAAAACTAATAATAAAATCACGATCTTCTTAAAAATATTCACTTTGTTTGACGTTTTCTAAAAAATGTGTATGTAGAAACATATTAAAACCATTCAGTAAAGTCCTCAGGCTATTGCCATGTAGTGAACATAATGTCGCAGAATAAGGTTAAACAATCTTCTTAAATGACATTGACACTGTTTGACACTTCAAAATCTTTTAAAACCATATTAAAATTATTCTGTGAAATCTTCAAAATGTTGAAATGTGGCGATCGTGAAAAGAGGCGGACTCAGAAGCCGGTGCTTTATGAAGTTGCCAATTATTTCATTCTCAGTTCAATGCGGACCTGAAATAATATGAATATATTAACCTTCACTTTAACTGAAAAAGTGTAAACTTTACGTCTCAATATATTTATTGCAGTGCTGTAGTTGGAATATTTTTTAATGGATACTGTTAAAATCACTTACCATTATGGTTCTTTTTTCTGGTAGTTGCTTTACGTCGCATCGACACAGCCAGGTCTACAGCAACGATGGGACAGGAAAGGGCTAGGATTGGGAAGGAAGCGGCGTGGCCTTAATTAAGGTACAGCCCCAGCATTTGCCTGGTGTGAAGAGTTTCCCATTTTCACACCAGGCAAATGCTGGGGCCGCTTCCTTACTACTCCTAGCCCTTCCCTGTCCCATCGTCGCCATAAGACCTATCTGTGTCGGTGCGACGTAAAAAAAAAAAAAAAAAAAAAAAAACTTTCAATTCAAAGCTACTGTAAAGAAATTCTATGACTAAACATTTCTTGAGAAGAGGAGAAGCTTTCGATTTTGCCACAGGTTGTTCCTTCAGCAACAGTTATTAGTTCATTCCTCCTCTAGCAGCCTGATAGCATTACGCCTTCGCAATTTTTTAAATACCCGGTTGCAAATCGCCACAGCAGATTTCTTGAGGTGCTACACCATAAGTTTGGTGTGAACTAGCCAGTTTGAGGACAGGTCACAACATTTTGAAATTAACTAATCACATAGAAACAGACGAGGCAGCTGTCCATAGTTTTCAATAAAAGCAAACAGAGAAGTGTTTCAACAAAGTGAATAAAGTGAACAGCACACTACCAACCTCCACTGATATGTGCAATAGTGGATACATCCCTGCATACAGAGTTGGCTTTAGGAAGGGCATCCAGTTACAAGACAGGCCTATATCCCCCTGTGCAACACAGGCTACACCCGCAACCCCAGTAGTGGATACATCCCTGTATATAGGGTTTGCGTCGGGAAGGGCATCCAGCTGCGAAACAGGGCTACATTGGAACTTCGATTATCCGTTCCCGGAAAATACGTTTTCCCGGAATATGCGTTCAGATTACGTGGTCCCGCGAGCATCGTAATTAAATCATGTTGTAAAAGTCCTGCATTATCCGTTCCTCGAAGAAACGATTTCCCGGATCAACCGTCCAGAAATTCCAGTCCCATCAACGCTAAATCCTCGATCAATCGTTTTTTAATAAACTGTGTCTCTCGAAAGGACGGCTATGGCATACCAGTATTTATAGATCGTGGCGTTAACGCCCCGTGTTTGCGATAATTAAAGCAAGTACCGGTACCTACTGGAAAAGCGATCAGCGGGGAACTTGCATAAGGGACCATCTTAGCATCGCATTCGGGTGGTATTGTTTAGAGAATGTCGAAAAATCATAAAGCAGAGACTGGCCACAACAATTGCAAGGAGACACGGCGCATATCGAGAGCTCTGTTTGAAGACGGAACGAGTTTCGTCGAATGTTCGCACTTATAAAACGTCAGTATTATGTCCAGGGTTAGATGTTTATGTGTTTACATTTTTTTCGATCTTACTGCCGAACAGGTTTTCGGCACTTTGCTCAGGGCACTGTAGAGTAACTGGGCTTTCAGGCAGGAATCGAAACTGCTCCTTCTTAACACAAATTCTGTATTTTTTATATTATCGTACATGATTATGGTAGCGAGACCAGAACAGATGCTGCACCTTACATAAAAAAAAAAAAAAAAAAAAAAAGAAAGCCATGGGCGGTCTTGGGATTGCCTATTACTGTTTAGGTCCTAATGTAAGACTGAGAATTCTACGTTGTCGTGTTAAAATACCAAAAACCGCAGTCGTTTTATTTGTGCACGTTACATTTTAAATGGTTGGTATCATTTCCAACTCGTACTGACACGTGCAGCGAGCGCGCTTTCCAGATGACCTCAAGGTCACGAATAACCGTAATTTCTAAAGTTTTGATGATATTTCTTTTATCTTTCCAATTTGACTGGATTTGTGACGCGCAGAACTGAATATAATGCATTCGAGAACTTTTAAGAATCGATACTTACATTCAAAACCATGTTTTCGAGCTCAACATAACCTTTAAAAGTCGATGTAGGCCTAATTTGCGCGGTACGAGATTTCCAGAAACTGACTACGAACTGCATACCGGAGACCAAATTACAATGAAAGATTAAGAAATGAAGGGATTTCGCCATCATTTTGGGAGCTTTTGTAACTAATGTGCTTTATTTTATTAGATGAGAGAATTAAAAAGCTACTTGTGGTCGATTGTCGTTTGGCTTGGCGGTATTAGATTTTTCGAAGAGTTTGGCTAGCCTAATCAAAGTTGCTAAACTGAAAGAAGTTTTCACGGGAAACTGACGAAGATTCCCCTGAAAAATTGAATATAAAGTATCGAGATTTTGAACTCTCGTACCGGTAATTAATGCGGTTTCGCGGTCTAACATGCCTGCCTCTCATCCAGAGGGCCCGGGTTCGATTGCGACCAGGTCAGGCAATTTTATCTGGATATACGTCTGGTTCCAGGTCCACTCAGCCTACGTGATTACCTTTAGTTGCGGAGCTATCTAATGGTGAGATGGCGGCCCCGATATGCAGAGCCAGGAATATCGGCCGGGAGGATTCGTCGCACTGACCATGCGCCCTCGTAATCTGCAGGCCTTCGGGCTGAGCAGCGGTCGCTTGGCAGGCAAAGTCCCAATGGGGCTGTAGTTTGGTTTGGTTTAGGAGTTTTTGTAAGATTATAATTATACATATTTCATTTTTGTGATGTTTAGCCAAATTGTTGATGGTTTTCATTCAATCCCGGATTTTCCGTTTTCCCGTGTTGTACGTTTTATTTTCATGGTCCCTCGAAAAACGGAGAATCGAGGTTTCACTGTATATACCCTTGTCTGACACAGGCT
Organism: Anabrus simplex; assembly: GCF_040414725.1. Classification (NCBI taxonomy): domain Eukaryota; kingdom Metazoa; phylum Arthropoda; class Insecta; order Orthoptera; family Tettigoniidae; genus Anabrus; species Anabrus simplex. The sequence continues at coordinate 985,942,311 of NC_090266.1, forward strand.
GCCCCGCGACCCCATTCATATTCATATTTAAACATCAAAGTAGAATTTATAATAACTTAAGCCTAATAAGAAAACTTTCATACAGTTAACGTAAAGGAATTTTTAATAAAGATGAAATAGGTTGTTTGTTTCTAAAAAAATTTTTCCATGAAGTGAACGATGTGTTTTCATTTATGGTGGTACAGCATACCGGCCAAACTACAGCACTGACTTATTGCCTCTACTTTGAAGAATTAATTGATCAGTAATTATAAGATTCTCTCTGGATCTAAATTGTTAGTTATCATATGTGGAAATTACTGTAGCGAACAGTTAAATTACTGAAACTAGTATAGAGTATACCAGTTACATCTAAAGTACAGTCTGACTCGTTGGCTGAACGGTCAGCGTACTGGCCTTCAGTTCAGACGGGGTTAACTTGCAGTATCCTGATATGGTTGCTTGCGTATTCCACATGATTATACACACGTATACATTGCTCTTGCTGTTACACTCATATACACGCACACACACAAAAACAACTATACCCTACTCTAATACATTAATTATATAGGTGGACTTTACACACGATTCGGATTTTCCTATAATATTGAACCTCACCTCCGTCGACTGCTAGGCTGTTGGTCTTGTCTCTCCCTCTTTTTAACGGGATCATGGGATTACCTTCCCCTAGTTGAGCTTCCGTGCTGTGTTTACGCTCGAGGTCGTACACCTGTCAGTTCTAAGAATTCTCCTGGTTTGAATGAACTGCAACAGGACATTCCTTGGGCAATTGCTGCATGTCCCCAACACTAAACAATTACCGTCTGTCTTTATTAGCAGATCCTAGCCGTAATGTCTATTAATTTGAATAGCTGATCATTACTTCAAGAATAATAAATCGGAAATACGAGATGTTGCTGTGCTTGTACAAATCATAGTCTCTGCGACAGAAATATGCACTTATTAGCCTGATATGCCATACGGTTAACTAGTTCCTTATCCCATTGGGATCCTTAACTTGAAAAGTCTATCACCTCTCCTTGGGCAAAGTACTCATATAGTTTATAATTACCTAGGGATAACTGATTTAAATAAACGTTCCTAATCATCGTTCGTGAGTAAATACAATAAAAGTTCGCAATTCATGAGTTACTTACTCTAGCGATGGCTGTCACTGGCGAACAAATTACTTTAAGAATTACTCTTCACATTATTAGAGTTCACTGGACACAAAGACTGAACATTCGCGAGTCAGTAAGACGAACTGATCTTCCCTCACTGAGAACATATAGAAGACTCCTCCCCGGGTATGATAGGCGGGCTTAATTTATGTGTTCCTGGGTAACCTGGGCTTGGCGCGGTACCCTGAGGACTTTGGCGTCACTGGTATTCGTGCGCTGTGGGGGGGGTGGGTTTCCCTCGCACAGTTAGTTTTATCACGTGTCCCCTATCCCATTTATTCACTACAAGTTGGATCACGATATTCCTAGCCATTCCTCTAACTGATGTTCCATTCCACAGCGGTCGTAGGTTTTTTACTTAATTTGAATGCGTGGGAGGTACTATTTTCTGCCGACGATGCACTGTATGTTGGTGAAAACTGTCAGCACGTGGTTAGCAACGTGGGATTTGTATTACAACGACGCACTTTCACATTTAAAGTCATGTCACCTACAATTAACTAATACAATCACACTGAAAATATACTATTTTCACCTATTGTCAGGAGCACCAAAAATCTGCCTTAACACTGATCCGATGTCCCTAATCAACTAAATTATCATAGGCGCCTTTTTGAAACGAGTAATTTTGAGCTCCCTGATTGGCTGAATTTTGCCTAGTGGTACATGGCTTTCTTCTGTATGGGACGAACCATATCTGTTCGAGGGATGTCTGTCATCATTCCGTCTCACTCGCACAGAACATGTGGTCTCTCCCTCTTTCTGCTGCCTTTGTTCAGTTACTGGTGAAATTTTATGGCGGTAGCGTACTGTCACCGCGAGAAAGCGCTGACCCGAGCACTTAGCTGTCGGCTGAAAATTTTATTTGAGGATGGTAGAGAGTGCAATTATCTTTGGCTGCACCCTAGAACGTGCCTTAAGCAAAGTGACAGGGCTCGACTTTCTGTCGCCAGTTTTTATTTGACACCCCATGCCGCCTGCCGAAATATCTACCGCAGTGGCTGTCTCATATTCACAAACATCAATTTAAATACTTTTTTTTTTAAATGCTAATTCGGCATATGGGTGCAATATCGATTGATATTGGCAGAGTATGATCTCGAAACCTAGTTGCCAACTCTAATATTTAAATTCACCACGTGGTTAACCTATCTCGCTCAGCATGTGTGCTTTCAGTACGGTTCGCGATCTTTCACATTTTCCGTCAGTAATTAGTGTGTTTTTCATAGTGTTGGAGGGTTCTAGTGGCTGAGATCAGTGGAGTGTTCCCTTTTTAGGCCATAACCTCCTTCCTGTGTCAGTCATTAGTGGTGAGTGATGTGTTATTTCCTCATTCTCTTTTATTCTTAATAATATATTCCCTTTTAGTGTCAGATGTTGTTAGCAAGTGTAGTTTTTGCGAATTTGTCTTCAATCCATATTCATTAGTTTTTATGAGTACGGTACAAGGGCATTTTACAGTGGTCGTATTGCATCAGCTGTTCTAGCGGGCGTAGTGCACTGACAACAGAGAAAAGGCGATGCTCATTTGTTTTGCGAAACTTCGATTTAGAAGTAAGGATGTAACAATTCATAGCCATGGAAGTAGTAGTAATAATAATAATAATAATAATAATAATAATAATAATACTTCAAGCTTGACACTTGCATTATTTACCCACGGGTGAGAGAATATTGTTTTCAAGTTATATCTGTTCATCACACTTGCATCAATATCCCCCCTATAACTTGAAACAATTTCCACACTTTGTCACACTCGTCGACTTCGCTTTGGTCGTAGACTGTATCTTTTCTCTTCCTCGACGTTGCTGGATGTGCTCTCCTCCTCTTGACCGGATTGTGTCGTTTCGGGGGTCAGGGTTGCCTCGCAACCAGCCTCTTCCTCGATAGTTGCTACATTCTCCTCATGACCAGGCTGAGCTGTCGTCAGTAGCTTCTCCTCCAGGCTTACTCTGTATGCGCAGCGGATGGGTGACTCGCCACAACTCCGATGCATGGACCTTGAGAGGAGCGTTGGTCTTTAGTAAGTAGACCCCATGGCCCAGCAGCTTATCCACCTTGTCAGGACCAACCCACTTAGGTGTGAGACCTGCGTGAAAATTACCAATCTTATTACTGACTGGGTGGTAACGCCACAGTACTTGTTGGCCTGGTAGGAAGATCTGGGTCTCTTCGACATCTTGAGCTTTGGCCTGGGTAAGGGATCTCTTCTCAGCCAAAGCTTGTTTCTCCTTGATGTTCTGCTGCTGCTGCTGCGGCTGCTGCCACTCTGCCAGGGGAACAGCTCCTGGTTCCGTTGGATTGGCCTTTGGGTTGTAGATAGGGGTGGTCCAGTGCTCCACACCCTATTCTGTCATAATTTGCTGCCACTTTCTCAACGTGAACTGACTCCCGTTTTCTGACAAAATGCACCGCGGGTAACCGTAGCGGCTAAATACCTCATTTTGCAGAAGGCTGGTGATGCATCCCGTCGTGGCTTCTGGTATCGGAAAGGCCTCAGTCCATCTTGCGAAGAGGTCGGTGATTGCTAGGAATCCTGTTTTACCCGTTGTGTTCTAGAATAAGGACCCATCAAGTCCAAGGCTATGATCTCCCACAGGCGTGTTGGCGTCTTCCTCGTTGGCTGTAATCTGCCTTCCTGTTGCTCGCCTTGGTGCAGGCCCAGATGTAGCACCTCTTCAGGTAGTCCAGGATGTCTTTCCACATGTTGACCCTGAAGAATCTTCGTCGGATAGAATTTTATGTCTCTTCGCCTCCTGGATGTCCGGCTTCAGTGCTGTCATGGAATTTCTCAAGGATGTCCGTCGTGTGCTATCTGGGGATCACCACTACTGCAGGCATGTCGGAGAGGTGTGACCTGTACATTAGGAGTCCTCCGTCAACCCAGAAGTTCTTGTAGCACATCTTGAATTCCCTCGGGACGAGTTGACTATCGGTGTTCTGTCTCCTAATCCACTGTGTCATGCTCCTAGAGGGCTTATCTTGTTCTTGCTACTGTTTGATTACTCCGAGAACAAGTTCCTTCTTGATGGTCATAAGGACGGCTTCCTTAGGCTCACTCTGGTGTTTTCATGGGAACTGCCTCTCGACAATAGTGCTCCTAGCTTCAGGTTCCATCGCCGGGTGCCTGCATAAGCTGTTTGCTCCTATGTTCGTCGGTCCTGGGACGCGACACACATAGAAATCAAATTCTGCGATTAACAGAGGCCATCGCAATTTAGATTTTGAGCCAGAGACCGAGTTCAACCATTTGAGAGCAGCATTATCGGTGTAGAGCTGGAATTTCCTTCCCTCGAAGTAGCCTCGAAATTTGCCTATGGCCCACACCACGGCTAAGGTTTCCTTCTTGGCAGTGCAGTAGCGTTCTTCAGTGGGAGATAGCTTCCTGCTGGATACTCGATGATGTTCCTTCCCCTGTCGCTCCTGTTCTGGAATAACACTGCTCCTAGGCCGGAGTCACTGGCGTCCGTCTGCAGGCACATCTTCCATTGAGGATCAGGATGGAATGGACCGGGAGCGTTGTTGCATATCGCAGCCTTAATGCCTTGGAATGCTGCCTCTTCCTTGCTGGTCCATTGGAACAGGCGGTTGTTATGGTGTAGATCGGTGAGTGGTATTGCCTTCTCTTCAAAGTGTGGCATGAAACTGCTATACCATCCACACAAGCCAAAGAACTGATGTACTTGTCGTTTGGTCCAGGGGCGTTCAGCTGAAGTCATATAAATATTTATATACTGCACATATTTCATGACACAACCTCACAAACAACGCGATTGTATAGTAATAATAATACAAATACTAACTGAATGTAATACTTCATAGCCATACGTTACAAGTAATAATAATAATAACAATAATAATAATTCAAGCTCAACACTTGCATTGTCTACCCATGGGTGAGAGAATATTGTTTTCAAGTTTTTTTAATTTCGTGTGGCTATTTCTAGCCGAGTGCAGCCCTTGCAAGGCAGACCCTCCGATGAGGGTGGGCGGCATCTGCCATTTGTAGGTAACTGCGTGTTATTGTGGTGGAGGATAGTGTTATGTGTGGTGTGTGAGTTGCAGGGATGTTGGGGACAGCACAAACACCCAGCCCCCGGGCCATTGGAATTAACCAATTAAGGTTAAAATCCCCGACCCGGCCGGGAATCGAACCCGGGACCCTCTGAACCGAAGGCCAGAACGCTGACCATTCAGCCAACGAGTCGGACGTTTTCAAGTTATATCTCTTTATCACACTTGCGTCAACGTGGAAATATCACCTCCCGGGACCTCTAACTCGTTAAGCTTTTACATGCCCCATCATTGTGTGCTCAAGGATTCCAGCACTACAACCTAGCAGAGAATTGTTTTTGAAGGAAGCTGCGAATCATCAAATGGGATAGCATTGAATTCTATGTTAATGGTTGGTCCTAGTATTCACTCTGACTTGCTGTCCATTGTTTTAAGGTTCAGAACCTATTTTGTTGGTCTTACAGCAGACATTGCCAAGATGTACAGATGTGTGCTAATTCATCCTCACCATAGAAATCTTCAGAAAAGTGTTTGGCGTGAATATACATACATACATTATCATTATAGAGTGTTATGCCTTTCAGCATTCAGTCTGCAAGCCTCTGTCAGTTTACTAAATGTTGCCACAATCCTCGATTTGCAACTAGTGTTGTGGCCTCATTTAGTTATATACCTCATATCTTTAAATCATTAGAAACTGTGTCTAACCATTGTCATCTTGGTCTACCTCTACTTCTCTTACCCTCCATAACAGAGTCCATTATTCTTCTAGGTACCCTATCCTCCTCCATTCGCCTCACATGACCCCACCACCGAAGCCGGCTTATGCGTACAGCTTCATCCATAGAGTTCATTCCTAAATTAGCCTTTATCTCCTCATTCCCCGAGTACCCTCCTGCCATTGATCCCACCTGTTTGTACCAGCAATCATTCTTGTTACTTTCATGTCTGTTCTAACTTATGAATAAGAAATCCTGAGAGATCCTGAGTCCACCCAGCTTTCGCTCCCGTAAAGCTAAGTTGGTCTGCGAACAGACCGATTTAACCCATTCACTGCCAAACCCGTATGTATACGTTATTGAACGCCGTGCCTCACCCGCCAACCCGTATATATCGATGGCCTAGATTGAATACCTCGTATCTCACAAAGTTCTTCCTATCCATTATTTCCCTTAAGACTGGTTACGCCTTCCAGCCACACACGGATATGCAGTCCATCAGAACAATGTTCGTTAGGTTCTTTTTTCCTATGCCGGTGTGTGAAGGAAAATGAACCTTACCGTACCGTACTATAGGAAAGTATGTTTACGTGACGTATTTACTAACTCCTAGAGTATAATTTTTGTAAGGTTCATTTTCCTTTACTGTTCCGCATAGGAAAATGAACCCAACGAACAATGTTCTGAAGGACTGCATACCCAAACGTGGCTGGAAGGCGTGACCAGTCTTAAGGGAAATAATGAATAGGAAGAACTTTGTGAGATACGAGGTATTCGTTCTAGGCCATCGATATACGTTTTCGTGCACAGTGTACTTCACAGAACTCACAAAAGAACGCGATATAGTGTCATGCTTTGAGATTCCGTGGAAATGCTCAAACAATTTCTCTACAGCAGATATACCATTCCATTTGGCATGTTTTGAAAGCAATCTGGCATCATTTCAGCTTCGTTGGAGTGGAACATCTTTCCCGCTAATGTGTAGCCATTATGGCGTCTTCAAGTATACATTCAGTTCTTGTTGACGAAGAAGTTGAATGTTTCCTCATAAATAGTGATTCTGGAGAGCTATATTTTGATAACGAAGATGGAGAATATCTATGTGGCGATTTTGAACTACAAGAAAGTGTGAGACAAAGTAGTAATGATGAATCTCGTGTGGAATTGTCATCCCCTCCTCAGATAAATAATTTTTTCCCCAAATGTAAATGATTTTCATAATATCTGTTCTTGGATCAACCATTTTATATTATATTTCAGTAACACTATCACCGAGCGGAGTAGCTGCATGTATTAACATGCTACGGCTATGGAGTCAAGCTCTGCATTCGCCAGGTGAGTGGGTTCGAACCCCACCATCAGCTGTAATGAGAATTTTTTGTTTTTTTGTGGTTTCCCTTTTGCACTCCCACGCAAATGCCGGGACATTTCCTATTAATAAGCCACAGCCGATTCCTTCCACTTCCTTACCCAGTTTCATTCACCATCATTCAATTCATATTCATTATCTTCTCAACAGTGGTTTGCATCAGGAAGGGCATCCAGCCATAAAAATACGGTGTAAAATATAATCTCACTTCATCCCCGACTCCGTACTGGGCTGCAGGGCTATGAGGATGATATGGATTCCATTAATAGTATCAGTAATAAGGCATCTGTAAAGGTGCTTCTTCCTTTAGAAAAACCCGGCCCTGAGGGCTTGTCTGTTCATCAAAACTCGGCAGTGAAAAGGTTAAAGATAGTTTTGTCGGGGAGCTGACTTCCTTCTTACAGAATACTGTTTATCGCAACTGCGAGCTCACTGCATTAGCTTTTCGACACCTTGATTCGATCTCACTTAATATATTACCACCCTGGCAGAACATACGACGTAAATACTTGAAATTATCGACCTGTTCTAGCTTTGTATCACCAATCTGACAGTCAATTCTATTGAATTTTTTACCTACTGACATCAGTAGGTGAGATTTATAACTTGTAATCAGTTTAGTCTTCGAGAGGCTAATTTTCATACCATACTCATTGCACCTATTTTCAAGTTCCAAGATATTAGACTGCAGGCTTTTGGTACAATCTGCCATTAAGACCAAGTCGTCAGCATAGGCCAGACTGCTTACTACATTTCCACATAACTGAATCCCTCTCTGCCATTTTATACCTTTCAGCAGATGATCCATGTAAACTACGAACAGCAAAGGTGAAACATTACAGCCTTGTCCAACCCCTGTAACTACCCTGAACAAAGAACTCATTCTACCATCAATTCTCACTGAAGCCCAATTGTCAATCAATCAATCAATACTGATCTGCATTTAGGGCAGTCGCCCAGGTGGCAGATTCCCTATTTGTTGTTTTCCTAGCCTTTTCCTAAATGATTTCAAAGAAATTGGAAATTTATAGGGATGTATAGAACTAGCACCGATAGAGCGCAGTGCTGTTGTACTGGGTAAGCGCAAGGCGCTCTTCATTTGTCTCCTGTGTACTCATGCCGCTAATATCCACGAATTTAAGTTGTTTAAATTGTTATTTTCGTGACTATGCCGAGCTATTGCAGTGTTCCTCTTTGTAAAAATCAGGGAAGCTCGTTTTCGTTTCATCAGTTTCCACAAAATAAAGAAATGAGGAAGAAATGGTTACATACTATTAGAAGGAAACATTTCAGTGAGAAGAATCTGACCGAAAATATTAAAGTGTGTTCCCATCATTTTCAACCCGGAGACTTCACGAAAACTTTGTTGGGTAAGTGCGACTTACGAACGGAAATAATTCGTATTTTCTACCTATAAAGTGATTAGGCATTTCGATAACAACCACAGAATTTGTTTCTATTTAAAGGTGAGAGAGCAAGATTAAAACCGGGCGCTGTTCCATCGCTTTTCCCATGGACCACGAACACAACAAAAAGAAGGAAGAGGCCATACACAAGAAAATCGCCGGATTACCACGATAAGCTTACAATATTGGAATCTTCAGAAATCATCCCCATTGAAGTACGGGAAGAAATCGTGAATATACCCGAAGAAGTGAATGTAACATCTGTGACTCCCATTTTCATAGACGTCAGTACTCAGACAAATACTACAGGTAATTTGGTTGTTGAGCAAATAATGAATAATCCTGATGCCGTATTGCTTTATACAGGGTTTGCAGATGTCCAACATTTTAATTTGGTGTTTGCTGTTTTGGGAGAAAACAGATACAATTTACAGATATTCCCTCTTGAACCCAGACTGTGTTTCTTATTGACAGTTATGAAGCTAAGGACTAACAAATCTGACCAGGAACTAGGCCTTAACTTTGGAATCCATAAAACTACTGTTGGAAGAATATTTAATGTTTGGATTAATTTCATGTACTGCCAATTTAAAGAGTTGAACATATGGCCTGATAGAGAAACTGTCCTTGAAAACAGCCCCCTTGCTTTTAGACAGAAATACCCCTCGACTAGAGTAATGATTGATGCAACTGAGATTACAATAGCAAAACCTAAGAACCCTACAGCACAGCAAGCTACATTTTCTACATACAAAAATGCAAACACAACAAAGGTATTAATAGGTATAAATCCATCTGGTTTCATAAGTTTCATATCTGATGCATATGGTGGGGCAATATCAGATAGGCAGTTATTTATCAGATCAGGAATGTTGGATCTCTTGGAAGAAGGAGATTCAGTTATGGCAGATAGGGGGTTCAACATTCAGGATCTGTTATGCACTAAAGGTGTAACATTAAATATCCCACCATTTCTGAAAGGCAAAAGGCAGTTTACTCCATCAGAAAACATTGAAACAAGGAGGATAGCCTCTAAAAGAATACACATAGAACGGGCTATAGGACTTGCTAAAACATACAAAATACTGCAGTCAAAATTGCATGTCAGTAAAATTCGTCTTTCAGGGAGGATAATATTTGTATGTTTTATGTTATGCAATTTCAGGAAAACCATTATGTCAGGTTAGGATGACTGGAACAAAATATTCATGGTAAAACTTGTCTAATTTTGCCACCATTTCATGAATGAAAATGTCATCTCTCTTTATTTCCAACACTAGCATGTCAACAGCAGTGTACACAACAAAGCTACAATAATGTCTGCCTGTAACAAACAGCTGGCCTTGCACTTGGAAGTAATGGTTGTGATTTTTCTTGAGTATCACTGCACCACTGCTCTCACCCAAGTATGGAACACATTTGATTGAAATAGCTTCATTTTTATTACTTGGCAACCCTTTAAGTTCCAAGACTCTATCCTGTCCAATTAATCCATCACAAGTTGCTGCCAGATAATGTCTGATAGGATGAATAATGAGGCCACACTTTTGGACTACATGGCCTGTTAGCTGAGAATATCTGTCCCTTGCTGAGTCTTCCATTTGAAGTCCCCATTTCATATCACTGGAGCAAAACAAACTTCCCTTGAATAAGGATTTTGCTAGGGCTTTAGGTGTTTTTGAGTGACAGATTTTCCCAAAATTACTTGCTGTCAAACGATATTTCCTCTCTTTGAACCATAGACTTTGCTGGGATTGTTGTCTAGTATTTTCCTCAATTTTCTTCCTTTCCTCATCGTTGACTCTTACAAGATTTTCAGCTTGTGTCGCACATGGATCCACACCATAATGGTGGTCATGAATGACATCAAAGCAGCTGGCCTGTTCTTTTTTTAGAGCAAAAGAAAAAGCAAGCTTATGTTGGGAACTTTTCACAATACCTTCAACATATTGCTGATATCCAGGCTGATTAACTCCTGACAATGGCCTAACATCATGGCAGGGTTCCTAGAAAACTTGTTCCAAGGGCAGACATTCCACTTTCATAGGGCTAACTGGCCTCAACCGTTTGGAAGGGGGATGGTGAAAAGTTTGTAAATTTTGGGTGCATGTTTTTGAACACTGAACAATACCAGTCTTGGAGAAGTGCTCTAATGCATAGCTTACAGCAGCAATATGCTTACAACATGCCTCGGGGCCTGCTCCAGCAACACATTCACATTCCGCTCCTATAATGTCACCAGGTACTCCTAAAATAAGCTTCAAATTATAGCTCTTATGTTTTGTGTACTCGGATTTCACAGCACTGCATATTAGAATTTCATCTGATTGAAAAAAACATTTTATAAACAAAACAAACTTTTCACTGAAAAGTCTGTATCCAGCATCACACAATTATTTGTAGTTGGAAACGGGTGCTCCATCTATTTCCGATTTTCTAAATACAAAATAATCCATCAAATGCACATTTGTGATGGTGATCTTCACCTTATGGATGATAGTCAATTCTTCAAAGGAACCGGTACTAGGAAACTGAAGAAATTCATATGCCTTTGGTGGTGGACAAGGCTGTATCTGCAGTTTCATGTAAGCCATCAACCTAAAAAAAAAACGTGAATTGAAGACTATATGCAAGTAGAGTAAATGCGTATTTAAATCTCTATTTATGATTTAAGTCTTGTGGAGGTATATTTATATATTTCTCAATGTACAATAATCAAGTAATTGTATTCTTTAGGAAAAGGCATGCTGACTCCTATTTATTATTTAGATAATAAAGCGTGTTAGAATTTTGTAATTACCGCTGTACTAATTCTTCCTTCCTCCCGCTAGTTTTAGCGCCTCTGGTCCGTAGCTCATTTTGCAACTGTTTAACGCTTAAACGCTGAAAATCGTCCATAATATACTAGGGGATATACCTGTACAAATAATTAATATAGTCTTGGAGTAAAATTAGAGAATATATAGTAGGCTTTAGCTTAGGAAACTCGGTCACAATCTGTATATTTCTCGCAGCTGACTGGGAGAAACATAAGACGATCGCCTTGCGCTTACCCAGTAGTACACGAGCGCTATCTGGCGCGAACTTTCTCCGCCTACATCCCTATTGAACATCTCTCTTGGTAAGTTATTCCAATCCCTAACTCCCCTTCCTATAAATGAATATTTGCCCCAGTTTGTCCTCTTGAATTCCAACTTTATCTTCATATTGTGATCTTTCCTACTTTTATAAACGCCATTCAAACTTATTCGTCTACTAATGTCATTCCACGCCATCTCTCCGCTGACAGCCCGGAACATACCACTTATGAACATTAAAACAAGAATAATAGTTAACACCACCTTTCCAATACTTATCTTTCCTATATTTAGGAAATAAACATTACAACAGGCGTTGTAAGATGGGACATGTTTCGCTTAACAGTAGTAAGCATCATCAGCCGAAAATAAATCTTAGCCTAAAGTTAGATTTATTACTTGTAACATACCACTTAGTCGAGCTGCTCTTCTTCTTTCTCTCAATTCTTCCCAACCCAAACATTGCAACATTTTTGTAACGCTACTCTTTTGTCGGAAATCGCCCAGAACAAATCGAGCTGCTTTTCTTTGGATTTTTTCCAGTTCTTGAATCAGGTAATCCTGGTGAGGGTCCCATACACTGGAACCATACTCTAGTTGGGGTCTTACCAGAGACTTATATGCCCTCTCCTTTACATCCTTACTACAACCCCTAAACACCCTCATAACCATGTGCAGAGATCTGTACCCTTTATTTACAGTCCCATTTATGTGATTACCCCAATGAAGATCTTTCCTTATATTAACACCTAGATACTTACAATGATCCCCAAAAGGAACTTTCACCCCATCAATGCAGTAATTAAAACTGAGAGGACTTTTCCTACTTGTAAAACTCACAACCTGACTTTTAACCCCGTTTATCAACATACCATTGCCTGCTGTCCATCTCACAACATTTTCGAGGTCACATTGCAGTTGCTCACAATCTTGTATCTTATTTATCACTCTATAGAGAATAACATCATCCGCAAAAAGCCTTACCTCCGATTCCACTCCTTTACTCATATTATTTATATATATAAGAAAACATAAAGGTCCGATAATACTGCCTTGAGGAATTCCCCTCTTAATTATTACAGGGTCAGATAAAGCTTCACCTACTCTAATTCTCTGAGATCTATTTTCTAGAAATATAGCAACCCATTCAGTCACTCTTTTGTCTAGTCCAATTGCACTCATTTTTGCCAGTAGTCTCCCATGATCCACCCTATCAAATGCTTTAGACAGGTCAATCGCGATACAGTCCATTTGACCTCCTGAATCCAAGATATCTGCTATATCTTGCTGGAATCCTACAAGTTGAGCTTCAGTGGAATAACCTTTCCTAAAACCGAATTGCCTTCTATCGAACCAGTTATTAATTTCACAAACATGTCTAATATAATCAGAAAGAATGCCTTCCCAAAGCTTACATACAACGCATGTCAAACTTACTGGCCTGTAATTTTCAGCTTTATGTCTATCACCCTTTCCTTTATACACAGGGGCAACTATAGCAACTCTCCATTCATCTGGTATAGCTCCTCTGACCAAACAATAATCAAATAAGTGCTTCAGATATGGTACTATATCCCAACCCATTGTCTTTAGTATATCCCCAGAAATCTGATAAATTCCAGTCGCTTTTCTAGTTTTTAACTTTTGTATCTTATTGTAAATGTCATTGTTATCATATGTAAATTTTATTACTTCTTTGGCCTTAGTTTCCTCCTCTATCTCGACATTATCCTTGTAACCAACAATCTTTACATACTGCTGACTGAATACTTCTGCCTTTTGAAGATCCTGACATACACACTCCCCTTGTTCATTAATTATTCCTGGAATGTCCTTCTTGGAACCTGTTTCTGCCTTAAAATACCTATACATACCCTTTCATTTTTCACTAAAATTTGTATGACTGCCAATTATGCTTGCCATCATATTATCCTTAGCTGCCTTCTTTGCTAGATTCAATTTTCTAGTAAGTTCCTTCAATTTCTCCTTACTTCTACAGCCATTTCTAACTCTATTTCTTTCCAGTCTGCACCTCCTTCTTAGTCTCTTTATTTCTCTATTATAATAAGGTGGGTCTTTACCATTCCTTACCACCCTTAATGGTACAAACCTGTTTTCGCATTCCTCAACAATTTCTTTAAACCCATCCCAGAGTCTGTTTACATTTATATTTACCGTTTTCCACCGATCATAGCTACTTTTTAGAAACTGCCTCATGCCTGCTTTATCAGCCATGTGGTACTGCCTAACAGTCCTACTTTTAAGACCTTCCTTTCTATCACATTTATTTTTAACTACCACAAAAACAGCTTCATGATCACTAATACCATCTATTACTTCAGTTTCCCTATAGAGCTCATCTGGTTTTATCAGCACGACATCCAGGATATTTTTCCCTCTGGTTGGTTCCATCACTTTCTGAATCAGCTGTCCTTCCCATATTAACTTATTTGCCATTTGTTGGTCATGCTTTCTGTCGTTCGCATTTCCTTCCCAATTGACATCTGGCAAATTCAGATCTCCCGCTACAATCACATTTCTTTCCATGTCGTTTCCCACATAGCTGACTATCCTATCAAATAGTTCTGAATCCACATCAGTGCTACCCTTTCCCGATCTGTACACTCCATCTACATTTAATTCCATAGTCCCCCAGTATAGTGAACATCTTTTCCCTCGGTACCCTGTCATAAGCTTTCTCTAGATCTACGAAGCATAAACACAACTACCTATTCCTCTCGTAGCATTTTTCAGTTACCTGGCGCGTACTGAAAATCTGATCCTGACCGCCTCTCTGTGGTCTGAAACCACACTGGTTTTCATCCAACTTCCTCTCAACAACTGATCGCACCCTCCCTTCCAAGATGCCAGTGAATATTTTGCCTGGTATACTAATCAATGAGATACCTCGATAGTTGTTGCAGTCCTTCCTGTTCCCTTGCTTATAGATAGGTGCAATTACTGCTTTTGTCCAATCTCAAGGTACCTTACCAACACTCCTTGCTAATCTTACCAATCTTATCTATGAAGCCATTTCATCCCTGACTTCCCACTGTACCTCACCATTTCAGGTCTAATTTCATCTGTTCCTGCTGCTTTATGAGGTAAGGTAAGGTAAGGGTTATTCTGCCCGAAGGCAGGTCCGAACTTCCGCAGAGGTGTTCCTGAGCCGGAGTTTACGTGCGTAGGGTGGCCAGTTCCTTTCCGCTTCTCCATTCCCTTACCTCCACCAGCAGCGCATGGCAACCCATCCAACTCCTGACCACGCCCAATGTTGCTTAACCTCGGAGATCTCGCGAGATCCGGTGTTTCAACACGGCTACGGCCGTTGGCGCTCCTTTATGAAAATGGAGTTTATTTATCATCCTTTCCACATCCACAAGCGTAATTTCACCAGCATAATTTTCCTCCTCCCCATGAGCTTGGCTATTCGCAACATCACAAGGTTGATTTCCTTTTGCACTGAGAAGATGTTCAAAATATTCCCTCCACCTCTCCAGTGATTCCCTGGGATCTATTATGAGTTCACCTGAATTACTCAAAACACTGTTCATTTCGTTTTTCCCTCCCAAAGATTCTTTATTACTGTCCAGAAAGGTTTCCCTGCTGGTTGACCTAGCCTTTCCAGGTTGTTACCAAAATCTTCCCACGACTTCTTTTTGGATTCAACAACTACAGTAAAACCTCGTTAATTCGAAGTCGTTGGGACTCAAAAATCGGACTTCGAATTACGTGATTTCGAATTAACCGCCAGTTCGCAATTCAGAAGTACCAACCCTTGCTGCGTTACAAAATATTCTAAGGCCCGTTACTGCATGCAGTTAACCTTGTTTCACAGTTTATACCTTTCAAATGCCATGAGAAAAGAACTATTTTCAAAATGTATCCAAGAAGGTGTATTTGCAGTATTCAAATAATGCACTTGGATATCTCACTGGCAAACATAACCTCACGCAGCGAAAGAAAGATTAAAAAGTAAGCACGATTCAAAGAAGAGAAGAAATTTATGCTGGCTCCCATGTGCAAGTGCTTTATTCATTGGATTACTATAGGTTCCTTCCAACACGCAGTTTGCTGTCATTACATGGACGCATCCATATACCGCTGTATACACATGTGCTGACTTTGTATCGGTTCCGGGATTGATACACGATTGGGTTGTGTTGGAATGGATTCTCGTTCATGAACTCTAGGGAATAGGAGTAACGGCAATTTCTGTACTAACCTGGTGTAATGCAGATATTTTCCCATGTTGCCCGTAATGTCTTTTATGATGCTCACTTCTTTCATATCGATTTGTAATATCTTGAGCAACTCCTCGGCTAATGCGGAAATGCTCGAAAAACTCATTTTCATTATACTGAGGAACAGTTTCTTCTGAAAAAATACATTGTATTTCAGTTATATTTTGTTTCACCTGGTAGCTTGTGTGCCTTCATAAACTATAGGCCTCGGTGCGACGTAAAGCCCCTAGCAAAAAAAAAAAAAACTATAGGCCTAACGTAACACAAAACATAAATAACTAAAGAAAGATGTTTAATTACAGTCACCTAAATAATTTTCATTTCCTTTTCTTTTTGCGAAAAATAGTACTTCCTCTTCTTCACTGGATAAAGAGTGTAAAAAATCGTCGTCACTATCCATCCCAACCTCAGTAACCAAACAGCTGATTAATTTATTAATGGGAGAAGAGCCCGCCATGTGCATAAAAACGGCTGATTAAGGAACTGCAAAGAAATCAGCGTACAGCAGGTGGTAACGATAGTGTTTCTGCGCATGTCACAGAAATGTACGGCACAGTACATGCTTTAGACTGCGGACTAGTTCCGACCGCCAGGGATTGATGCGAAGAGTTTGTTGGAACGCCTGACTGCAGTACACTGACAAATACGTGGACGCAATTTTGACTGTGTTGGAAAGGATCTTTTGTATTGCGCATGCGCAAGGTGACCATGTACTGGTACATGGACTGTGTTGGAAAGAACCTCATATTGTATGCATTTTAGACGCCTTGTATTTACACAGAAAGTACCCGATGCCCTTAAAATCGAACTTTCCTATGACTATCCTTGTATGATTTCTCGCCATGGCACTTCTGTCGTACTTCAGAAATGTAAAAACTTGCCGCGTCACAAATTATTGTAAAGACTCATTAATACATGCAATCACCTCTATTCACGGTTTAAACCTTTCAAATGCCATGGGAAAAAAACTATTTCCGACATGTATCCAACAAGGTGCATTTACAATGTTCAAATTATGTACTTGGATAAATCACTGACAAACATAACCTCACGCAACAAAAGAAAACAAATCACACAATTCAAAGACGGAGATAAATTATGCTGGTTCCCCTGTGCAAATGCATTATTTTTTGGATTACTGTACTGTTTGCATTTTTAGATGCTTTGTACTGGTATGGAAATTGCCCGACGCCTTTAAAACATTGTGGCTTATCGAACTTTCCTATGACGAGGGGATAAAGTTTCTCGCTTCCATGTGCATTGCAACGCTCTACCATGTCTATAATGACCGCCATCCCCCACTCTTGTACGATTCCCCGGCTGGCACGTTCTCCTTCAAAACCATAAGACAGTTTGGGTTCGCATTAAAATAAAGCAATGCAGTTTCATCGGCAATGACAATATAGTTTGGTGCCTACGAATATGAGCCACGTTTTTTCGTCAACTGTCCGGCATTGCCAGTGTTCGCGGATTCTGTTTTTCCGCACACTGCCTGTTGCGTGATATTGCGGCGTTCCTTAACCCTTTCCACTCAAATTATTTGTACGTCCTGATTTCTCCCAACTCGTATTTATTTCTGTCAGCATTCTTCATATTTTAAAACCTGGTGTTAAGTACTGGTTGTAACAATATATACAGGAAGAAGCTACAAAATTAATGAATGTATGGTCTGTACATGACACAAAATCATGTTTTTCACTTTCTTAACGGTATGTCGAGTGTGTGGAAGCGTTCAAAGCAAATGCTTGGATGGAGACATGCTTGCGTATCCAACCAGTCTAAATGATAATAATCTGGCATTTCTGCCTTACTGTTCATCCCCATGTTAATTATTACACCAATAAATGCCTTCAGCTCTTCTAATGTCAAAGCTTTCCAAGAAAACCAAACCAGATAGATCTATTCTGGAGTATTTACGTTTTGCGCTACCTTTCCACATTCCGGAACATGCGTTCTATTAAGACACTGATAAATTTTGAGTTGAAATTACTCTGTAACATACTATTGTCTTAGAATGTAAAGCCAGTTTCGAATTAAAAGTTTGAATTTCAGTAATGGGCCGACATTGTACTTCGAATTACGAATTATCCGTATTTCGATTTAAACAATTTAAATAACACGCAAAACTGTGTCTCACGTTTCCGGGAATGAGACCTTCTTCAAATTAGGCGGGATTTTGAATTAACCAATTTCGAATTATCGAGGTTCTACTATATTTGTTTCTGTTTCTTTCATCTACGTACCAATCCCTGTCTGGCTCGGCGCTTGTTTGGAGCCATTTCTAATAAGCCTTCTTTTTACGTTTACAATCTGCTCTCACTTCATCATTCCACGAAGATGTTTGCCTTTTCCCATCTTTACACACAGTTGTTCCTAGGCATTCCCTTGCTGTTTCTACTAGAGCATCCCTGTATGCCACCCATTCCCTTTCTATATCCTGAACTTCTTACTGTCTACTGTTCAAAACTTCTCACTAATCATATCCATATACTTCTGTCTAATTTCCTCTTCCTGGGGATTTTCAACACTTATTCGTTTTCAGACAGATTTCACCTTCTGTACCCTTGGCCGATACTTGGTTCACTACAGATCAGATAGTGGTCTGTATCATCGAAAAATCCCCGGAAAACTTGTACATTCCTAACAGATTTCCTGAATTCGAAGACGGTTAGGATATTGTCTATTATGGATCTGGTACCCCTAGCCTCCCATGTGTAGCGGTGAATAGCCTTATGCTTGAAGAATGTATTCGTAACTGCTAAACCCATACTAGCACAGAAGTCCAGCAAACGCTTCCCATTCCCATTAACTTCCATATCTTCCCCACATTTACCAATCACCCTTTCGTATCCTTCATTCATTCATTTACGTGCCTAACATAAACTATGTTGCGTGCAGTGGTATTCCTGATATAGAGCCCTACCCCAGACTCTGCCCTTCCCTTTCTAACACCCATCAAGTACACTTTATAATCTCCTATCTCTTCCTCGTTATCTCCCCTTACCCGAATATCACTTACTCCTAGCACATCCAGATGCATCCTCTTTGCTGACTCAGCGAGTTCTACTTTCTTTCTTCCATAAGCCCCATTAATATTGATATCCCTCCATCGAATTCCATTTCGTTTGCCAAGTTGTTTCCAAGGAGTCCCTCGCCTGTCAGATGGGAGTGGGACTCCGTTACTCCCATAGGTCCGAGGCTTGCTTAAAATGTTCTGAGCTCGGTAAATTCATGAAGCAGGATGCCACCCTACTTGCACATAGTCCAAGTGAGGATCTCTCCTCTAACGGGTTATGGACCACCGGTGAATTGTGTAGTCTAGCTGCCTGAGCACAAGGAGGGCCATGACTCAGAATATGTCTGAGATGCCCACTTCCATTCCATAGCAACTGGTATCCCGACTCTCAGGACAACTTACTAGGCCACTCAGCCGTTGCCCATGGTACATGAACTAGGACGTGACTACCCTAACCCACACCATGAACCTACTGTACTGATGAAGAAATCAAGGACTACCGTCTTCCTACTGTTACATACGATACAAGTTTCTGCCTCTTTTCTTGCTATGAAATGTCTTGTTCACCTTGCTGATGAACACAAGGAATCTCGCCCCACTGCATCAGAGATCATTCACTCTTATTTTTATGTTGACGACTAATTCAGTTGAAGAAGCCAAGGAGCTTCAGTTAGAAAGCTTTTCTTGCTTGATAGTGCACATTTTCATCTTAGAAAGTGGACGTCAAATTTTCCAGAAGCTAGTGCCTGTGTCCCTGTAGAGGATAGGGAAATGTTGTCACCTTGTAACTGCACTAAGGATGGAGCTATTAAAACAGTAGGTATTATGTGGCATCCTAAATGTTATGAGTTTCATTTTCAAATAAGTTCGAAGAAAGCACCTAAGGAAGTCACTAAGAGAAGCATTCTCACTATCATTGCTTCCATATTTGATCTCCTTGGATTGTTAGGATGTGCTGTGGTTAAGTGCAAACTGATCCTGCAGTCTCTTTGGGAATTGAAAATCGATTGGGATGATCCGTTAGAACCTTCATCTGATATTATTGAAACCTGGAATGTTATCTACAGTGAGCTCCCCTTGCTTAATGAACTCAAGAGTGCAAATAAATGTAATACCCTTTGCTAAGAATAAGGTTATTGAAATCCATGGCTTTTCTGACACTTCAGAAGCTGCCTCTGATGCTTATGTGTATGTTAGGACAGTATATGATAATGATGAGGTATCAGTGATCCTGTTGACTTCTAAATCGAGAGTTGCTCCTTTGAAACAGCAGTCTATTGTCTGGTTAGAGCTTTGTGCTGCACTGTTGCTTTCTTGCCTTATGAGTAAGGTCACTGAATCTCTGAAATTGCACATTTCTTTCTCCACATACTGCTGGACTGACAGCACGATAGTTCTGTGTTGGTTACAGAAACCTGCCAATTGTTGGAAAACCTTTGTAGCTAATAAGAGTTGATGGAATTCAGTCCCCCACTTCAGTCTCTGATTGGAAACTTCTACCTACCCACAGCAATCCAGCTGACCACTTGTCTCGAGGTATTTTACTCTAACAAATGTTTTCTCTTGATTACGGTGGCCCAGTCAGCATAAAGGGTGGTAACCCGAGGAGTAAAATAAAGTTTAAAGCATACATTGCTCTCTTTGTTTGTCTTGTCACTAAGGTGATACATTGTGAAACTGTGAAGAGTCTACCGACTCAGGACTTCCTCCCTGCATTTAGAATATTTATGACCGAGCTCGATAGCTGCAGTCGCTTAAGTGCGGCCGGTATCCAGCATTCGGGAGTTAGTAGGTTCGAAACCCACTGTCGGCAGCCCTGAAGATGGCTTTCTGTGGTTTCCCATTTTCACACCAGGCAAATGCTGGAGCTGTGCCTTAATTAAGGCCAGGGCTGCTTCCTTCCCACTCCTAGCCCTTCCCTGCAACGTAAAGCAGCAAGCAACAAAAGAAAAAAAAATACAAAAAAAAATTATGGCGCGTAGAGGATTTTCAAATCTCATCTTGAGTGATAATGGATTAAATTTTGTTGGAGCCAACAATGAGTTATTAAGATTTATTAAAGATAGCTCTACTGAAATACAAGAATATTCATCTAATTTGAACGTGAATTGGAAGTTTATTCCACCCTCCAGTCCTCATTTCTGTGGGCTTTGGGAGGCTGGAATAAAGTCTGCAAAATCACTTTTGAAGCGGACCATAGGAAAATGCATTCTTAATTTTGAAGAGCTGAGTACTCTTTTGTATCAAATTGAATCTGTGTTGAACTCGGGACCTCTCTGTTCAATGACTGACGACCCCAATGATCAATGCTATTTGACACCTGGACATTTTCTAGTAGGGAGACGATTGACCTCTGTCCCCTCTCCAGACATATCCAACAGCTCCTGCTCCTGTCTAACTAAATGGAATTTGGTGCAACAGCTGTATCATGTATTTTGGCAGAGGTGGTCAAAGGAATATATACAATCACTCCAACAAAGTTGTAAATAGTCTTCTATAGGAAAGTTACTCCAACTGTGGGAGATACGGTGTATCTAAGGGAGGATAACCTTCCTCCTCTTGTTTGGAAGACTGGTATAATCCAGGAGCTCCATCCTGGTTGTGATAATATTATAATATTACTCGTGTGGTCAGTGTAAAGACAAGGACTGGTCTCTTGCGCCGTGCCATAGTGAAATTGTGCCCATTGCCCAAAGATTTTGTATAAGTTGTGTATTTGTATGTGTTGTATCTGAAGTTTTTTAAATTCGTTTGTCTGTGATTGTGCATTAGACACTTGACTTTGATTTTGAGTGTTGAGATCCCTCAGCTGGGGGAGTATATTGCAGCTTTTGTGTTTCCAAGTTGCCTGCTGCATTTTCATTCGTCATTTGTCACAGTTGGCAACGCCACAAACCTGCTACGCAGATGTAGCAGGGGGAGAGGTGATACTCCCACGTGGCGCGTCCCAGGTGGCGGATAGGGGGGTCCTAACCGGCTTGCTGGCGGACTTGAGGGATATAAAATACTTCTCGTGGACAAAACACACTACCCCCTGCGGGTGGGGGACGCACATGTAGAATACACCCGCGGTATCCCCTGCCTGTCGTAAGAGGCGACCAAGGGATGATTGAATTAGAACCATGAAACTACTCTTGATTCGTACCATCATGCGGGGAACACCATGGGTTGCATGTACTTGCGAGTAGTATCACTAAATTGGTACAAAATAGGTTGTGATTAGTTGCAGTAAAAAGCCTGGCCTGGTGGATTCCAGTACCCGTGCATTGTACCCATGTGAGCAACACCGCGGGTGTGGGCGTAGCCTGTGAGTTGTACCGCTATATGCGCGGCATCGTGGGTCAGCGTTGCCTGTGATTGGTAACCACTATGTCAGGAACACCACGGGAATACCGGCGTCCGTGACTAGTACACGTAGGTGAGGAGCCTTACCAGTTTGCGTTGGCTATGGATGGCGCCATTGTGTGAGAAACACCATAGGTCTGCGTTCCCTGTACGAATTGCAATACTTGTGAGTAGTACCGTCTTGTGTGGACCACCGTGAGTCTTTGCTACTTTTGATCAGTACCCCAGAATGACAAATACCATGGTTCTACTTTACTCGTGACATGTACCATTCTGTGGGCCTTAGACGTGAATTTAGCACCTCTTCAGACATCAAGCATCATTGTGCTTTATAAATGGTCCCTTGGTCAATAATACTCTAATTAACTACCTTCTTTTTGAGTCTGATCCACTGTTTTTGTTTGTTTGTTTGCTTTTTTTTTTTTTTGTATGTTTCATGTCCATCCATTCATTCTTCATGACATTTTTTATTTTATTTTAGTCAGTGGATGAATTTGAATTTTTTGTTATTTCATTTCGTACCATTAGGGGCCGATGACCTCGTTGTTAGGACCCTTTAAACAACAAGCATCATCATCATCACAGTTGGCAACATGCTTCTGCATTCATTAATATTGTCAGTCTGAACATGGCGACAGACAGCAGTACACGGATTTTGGTGTACCTCTATATTTTGTTGTACATATGTGTAAATGTTTAGTGTTTGTTCATGTGTAATAAATATTTGAATCACCTTCTGAGTGATGTGTTGTGTCTGCTCGTTTGAGGCAGTCAGGTCCTCCATCTGGCTTCTTTCAAAATTGTATTTTTGCGCCTGTGGAAATGTTATGTGGGTCTGATATGTTGTTTCCTCATTCGCAACAGTTTACTTTAGTTAAGAAATATTCACGGTTGTTCATATTAATATAGCAGGTGAGATGATTAACAATGTGATCATTTAATAGGCCTGACAGAGACAAATGACTGGCCATTAATTTTGTTTGTATTACTACTATACTATATCCCACGTCGTTCCATCTTAAGCGATGGGTCGGCAAACGAGGCTTCTCCACCAGTTGCGGTCCCTGAACTTCTCTCCTTCTTCAATGCTTTCCAAAGTATGTCCTCTCTGTTGAATGTCAATCTTCACTATGTCCTTGTACCTGAGTCTTGGTCGCCCTCTTGGTCTTTTGTCTTCAAGTTTTAGATCGTACATTTTTTTTGGTAATCTGTTATCACCCATGCGTCGCTTATGTCCATACCATCTCAGTCGCTGCACTGTTATTTTGTCCTGATGTCTTACAACTTGAGCCTGCTTGCGGATTTCCTCATTACGGCCTCTGTCCCTCCGTGTTTTGCTGATCATGCTACGGACAAATTTCATTTCTACTGCCTGCATTCTACTAACATCTTTGTTTCTCATGGTCCATGTTTCGCAACCATAGGTCAGAATTGGTACGTAATAAGTTTCATATATGACTCTCTTACATTTTGTTGGTATTTTCTAGTTCCATATTATGTCTTTAACTATTTTGTAAAAGTTGCTACCTGCCTGAATTCTGTGGGAAATTTCCTTATCTATAGAACCAGTATCAGAGATAACACTTCCAAGATATTTGAATTGATGGTTCATCTGTAGCTGTTTCCCCTCCATTTCAATGTGTCGCATTGGTTGCCTGTATCTCTTCATGACCATAACCTCACTTTTCTCTTGGCTGAAGATGAGTCCATATTCTTTAGCTGATTCTGCCCAGGAGTTTATTTGTCCTTGAAGATCTTCTTTAGAGTCTCCCCACAAGCATATATCATCCGCGAACAATATAACTTTCATTCTCTTACATCCAATGGTTTGGTGAACTTTTCTCTGAATCTTGTTCATCACAGTGATGAAAAGAAGAGGAGACAGAACACCACCCTGTCTTTGTATTAATATTGCAGAATACGATTCCCTTATTCTTTTTCTCTACGGGGTCGAGTATGAAGTGAGACGAATCTTTGTAGCGAGTTTTTTCGATCGGATGCTCTTCCTGATGTCAACCTCATCAGAGGAGTTAAAGAGATGAAATAGGTGACATAATATGAGAGTAACTAAAACTGACTGTATTTATTTTATATAAGAGGCCTAAAAGTCATGTGTTAAACATTTATTGTCTTTTTAAATTTAGAAATACTGCATTCCGATGAAAATGGCCAGTAAAACTCAGAATACATTCAGCAGTTTGTTAAAGATTGGTGTAGAATGTTTACATGTACTATTTTTAGTTCTTTATAGCCTAGAAGTTGTGTGTTCTTTGCACAAAATTTGAGGTTATTGCATATTGGACCCCATCTCCCCCATTTTGGTTGTAAAAGTGGGGGGGGAGGTCCAATGCGCGAGTAAATACTGTATATACCACCCTCACCATTTCTCAAGATAAATTTCATTGTCCTCATTGCTCTTCTCCATACCAGCTAGGTTGTTAAGGACTTTAGTATAAGTATCAATCAATCAATACTGATCTGCATTTAGGGCAGTCGCCCAGGTGGCAGATTACCTATCTGTTGCTTTCCTAGCCTTTTCCTAAATGATTTCAAAGAAATTGGAAATTTATTGAACATCTCCCTTGGTAAGTTATTCCAATCCCTAACTCCCCTTCCTATAAATGAATATTTGCCCCAGTTTGTCCTCTTGAATTCCAACTTTATCTTCATATTGTGATCTTTCCTACTTTTATAAACGCCATTCAAACTTATTCGTCTACTAATGTCATTCCACGCCATCTCTCCGCTGACAGCTCGGAACATACCACTTATTACAAGTGATGAAAATCATTTTTCGTCCGTATTGAAAGTTTCATAAACTGTATATAGGATAATATCTTTTGTTTATTTCCACCTATTCAATACATTACAAGAAGTTGGCATTTATTTTAAAACATTATTCAGATGAGACATGTTTCGCCCCTCACTGTAAGGCATCTTCAGTCATTATCAAAAACCTTATTATTTTACCAGGCATCTGGTTAAAGATATTCAAAAATGTGTTTGATGATTATAAGAGAGGTAAGATTTACGTTAGTTATAAACATGTTCATGAAGTAACTAAAAATCCAATATATTGATAAAAACATATGTAGTTCTTTGTTGAATAGGACTTGTTTGATTCTACTATAGTAAGAGACTACGGCTTCAAGCCACCTTCTCTTACTATAGTAGAATCAAACAAGTCCTATTCAACAAAGAACTACATATGTTTTTATCAATATATTGGATTTTTAGTTACTTCATGAACATGTTTATAACTAACGTAAATCTTACCTCTCTTATAATCATCAAACACATTTTTGAATATCTTTAACCAGATGCCTGGTAAAATAATAAGGTTTTTGATAATGACTGAAGATGCCTCACAGTGAGAGGCGAAACATGTCTCATCTGAATAATGTTTTAAAATAAATGCCAACTTCTTGTAATGTATTGAATAGGTGGAAATAAACAAAAGATATTATCCTATATACAGTTTACATACCACTTAGTCGAGCAGCTCTTCTTCTTTCTCTCAGTTCTTCCCAACCCAAACATTGCAACATTTTTGTAACGCTACTCTTTTGTCGGAAATCACCCAGAACAGTATTTCCTTTTACATTAGGAAGATTTACAAAATTCTGTCCAGTGGTTCCATTGGATCTACAGTGAGTTTGCTTGATTTATCCAAAACAAATTTCCCTTTGTAAGGTGTTTTTTTTACAGTTTAGAGAACTTTTCCCTACTGCTTGACCTAGCCTCGCCATGTTATTTTTGGTCTTTTCGTTTTGCTATACATACAGTTCTTATTCGGAGACATTTTTTATACTTCTTTTTCATACATTACCAAACCAGCCATGCTTTCTACCATCTGTAAACACAGTTTTACCATACCTGCCAACTTTCCAGATTTAGGCGGGAGACTCCCGATTTTCGACAGTTTTTCCCACCTCCCGATTATTCTATTATTTCTCCCGATTTTAGCTTATTTTTTGGTGAACTTCAGACATTTGTTTTCAAATCCCGCTGTTTCAGCTTTTTTTTACGCCAGTGGCCAGAAGTTCTTTGCTCATTGGCCGCTTTCAAACGAAGTATTGACGTTCATTAATGTGCGTGAATGTACGATGTTTATTGAAACCTGTATATCGCGACGCGTATATCGATTGTCAATCTCTCGTTCTTGCGTGCTATTTTTGTGTTCATTCACATCAGTCTAGACGATTCTAGAGACTAGTCATTATATACGGAGTCTTTTTTAGTAATTTAGTGACAGAATTTCAATAAAGACTAGTGACTTTTCTTGAGATTTTAGGAGCCATTTGGAGAAAATTCTAACTAATTTAACTCAATATAAATAGAATATAAGAGTTTTGTATGCACATTGCTCAGAATTAAAAAAGAATATCTCCGTACCGGCCGTGACCACAGTAACAAGGGGAAATGCAAGTTTTAATTTTCCGTAATTTCTGTCTGTATACATGTATGCATGTATGTATGTACATATGTACGCCCATCATGAGAATACGGCCGAAGATAATTTAATGAAAATCAGTATATAAAGTCGGGGAATAGGTCACTATAATCT
Organism: Anabrus simplex; assembly: GCF_040414725.1. NCBI lineage: Eukaryota > Metazoa > Arthropoda > Insecta > Orthoptera > Tettigoniidae > Anabrus > Anabrus simplex. The sequence goes on from NC_090266.1 coordinate 985,969,231, forward strand.
AGGCCATAAATAATTTTATTCACGCTGAGTGAAATGGTAGTTTAGGGGAAGGCCTAAGATGTAATTCTCAAATATTTATATTTTTATTGATCCTGTTGATAAATACTATATAACTAAAGTTATATATTATTAAATTTCGTATCGTTTGTCTTATACATTTTTACCAAACCGGCTATGATAAGAGATATTCATGAATTTGGATTTTTGTTGCCAAGTCCATATAAGCACCGAGGTACGAGAAAATGGGAGAACAGAATTTAATGAAAATCGGTATGTTATGTCAGGGAATAAGGAACTACAGTCTATGCTATACATAATTTTATTCACGAAATGGTAATTTAGGGGAAGGTGCCAGAAATTTAATTTTTGATTACCTATCTTAGTCATATTGAAAATTACTATGTAACTAAGTAATAGAGAATACAATTTCCGATTATTTATGTCTTATTCAGTTTTAATATACTACATACATACATACATACATTATCATTATAGACTGTTATGCCTTTCAGCGTTCAGTCTGCAAGCCTCTGAGAATTTACTAAACGTCGCCACAATCCTCGATTTGCAACTAGTGTTGTGGCCTCATTTAGTTCTATACCTCTTATCTTTAAATCGTTAGAAACAGAGCCTAACCATCGTCGTCTTGGTCTCCCTCTACTTCTCTTACCCTCCATAACAGAGTCCATTATTCTCCTAGGTAACCTATCCTCCTCCATTCGCCTCACATGACCCCACCACCGAAGCCGGTTTATGCGTACAGCTTCATCCATCGAGTTCATTCCTAGGAATTAATATACTAACTAAAATTAAATTAAATTGTGAAGATAATTATAAGAATGAGAAAAAAGTCATGAAGGAACGATTGCTGGAATAATAACACAAGAGGGAGTCATGAAAGAAAGGAGGACTCACTTTACATTAGATGCTCTAATATTACAGAGTCAGAAGAAAACTAAATGTGAAGGCCTGCAGTATAGAAAGCTCATAAAAATGATCAACAGTAACATTACATTGGCCATTGTTTGATGTGATGTGCTTTGTGTATTCTTCTGTCATTTATCTCCGAAAGATTACTGTTGCGTACTGTTATTGAGTATAACAGCCTGCCTGAATATTGGCGGAAAGTAACAGGGAAGTTAGATCTCGCTCTTCTTTAACATGCTATTCCTCTGGTTCATATATTTTCTGATACTACTGGTATGTAACACACTGGATCAGCATAGTATTCCAGCTATTCAATCCCTACTCTGGGGCAGTGATTGGAATGGGCAGTGTGCACACTTAAACGGAATAATTACACAGGAGTGTTCACGGCTGTCTGCGTCCTGGTCATTCTAGCTCTGGAACTTTGAACTGTTAGATCGACACCGTGTTATTTTCGTTAAAAGTAAGAAAATGTAGCTTTCAGACAATAAGTGTTATAAATACCGGTATATCATAGTGCTGTACTGATGTCATTGTAATGACCTATGTTGACACTTCAGTTGGGAAAACTGTAGGGACAGTCTTTCTGAGAATTCCGTAGCAAAGCATGAGTACATCAGCTAGTTATTTGATACAGATAGTATTGCGCTTCGCATAATCACATGGAAGCTTGATGCAATATATTCATCTATGCATTTGCTAAGTAATGGCATCTAAGTGCATGACTGATTCACATGTGTGGAGCATGAATTCTGGCTATTTTTGGAAATATTATCAGAGACTGATCATCTCACTCACATACTTCCTGTGAGGGAATAGAGATGTGTAATTTTTAGCATTGTAGCGTTGTATAGCAACAGTCGGGCTTTGAGACAATAAGTGTTATAAATATATCGTAGTGCTGTACTGTGCTAGACGTAGAATGAGCAGTTTTGACCAATAATGTTTCTCCTGATTTTTCCTGATTTTCGTATCAAAATCTCCTGATTTTTTGTTTTGTAAAGTTGGCAGGTTTGGTTTTACCTTAGCATTCACTTTTCATTTCTACTATAGCATTACTCAGATGCAACCCATTCTCTTTATGTCTTCTGAATCTGCTTTCCGTCTCTTCTTTGGCACTTTTCTAAAATTATATTCATGCAATTCTGTCCAGTTTCATGTCCTGTTGATTCAGACAGACGTCAGCGGGGGCAGTGATGAAATCCTTCTTGTTTGACGTTGATACTTCTGTAGTGATTTTCATCAATCCACCACAATGATTAGGGGAGATATCTTGTGATGAACTAAAGCAATTTTTAGGAGATACAGTGTTAGTTAGCAAACACCTGGGTAGAACCACATCATCAGAGTGAAATGATTTGGAGGTAGGAACAATACTGATACAACATGAGATGATTACAGTGGAAGGAACAAGCTGTCTCTGGTAACTCGGATGTGTATGTAAAATCAAATAAATTTCATAAACTGTGTACTGCAATCATGAGAATGACCTCGCAATGCATTTTTCTTCTTTCCCAATATCACTGCATTTTGACTTCATTCTTGATACTGATGCCAAAGAAGTCTAGTTTTCCCTTGTTGTCCAAGTCGAAGGGACATAACTTGTAATATAACAGGAAAGCGAATAGCATGATTATGTCACCATCGTGTTGGCAATCTAGTTACTATATATCTCTCATTTTATTGTGTGAATATATATTTGGATTTTTTCTTTCTTCAGAACCAGTCGCCTCGAAGTACGTCTCAGAAAAGAACCCGTGAAAAGACCCCAACCTTGCCTGGAAGGTCTCCCTATAGATCCCGTTCTCAAGGTCGATCTCCTTCACGATCTGTGGTCCGATCTCAAACTTCTCGATCATCGGTCCGCACAAGAGGAAAATCTAAGGACAGGAAATCTGTGGGACCAAAGATTGAGGTAGTTGAAATCAAGGTTGCTTCATCCAAAACTGTATCTGAGATCTCTTCAGTCACTGAAAGGGCTTCAAGAAGCTCTTCACCAAAACGTTTTGTTGATACCAAAGAAGCAAAAGCTTCAGCTCTTCATCAAGATGTATTTCCTCTTGAAGGAGAAAGAACTCAAACAGATATGCTTGCAAAGTCCGGAGGTGAGTAAAGTTTCCTGCTGGTGTACTTTGGATATTATATTTGTAATAATTTGTTAAATTTCAAACATTTCCTTCTTTGTGTTTATTATTTAAGCAACTATATTTTCACCTAACATCTTTTTTCAGTCTTCCTCTTCCATATCCTCCTAGAGCTGAAAGTTGGTTACCTTTGCAATAGTCTGGTCCTTTACTTTGACACAAATTTTGAAACTACAGTGCTAGCCATCAAAATAGAAAAACTAGGAATGACGGTGCCAATTCCCCTGATATACAGAATGCATTGGATTATACTGACATGATTAATAGGATAGTCAGCTGTGTTTCATATGTGCATTTCATGCTTTCAGGAAGCTGTATATTTGGATTATTTTTCTTTCCTTCAGAAACAGTCACTTCGAAGCATGGTGGAGGTCAAAGATGCTTGATTATTGGGAATGTTTCTTCTCACCTTTTATTGGATTTGATTTGTTTATTTATCACCTACAGAGTCAATGCTAGTCCAATAACGTAGGCATAATAAATAATAGTACAGTAGAACCTCGATAATTCAAAATCGGTTAATTAAAAATCCCGCCTAATTCGAAGGAGGTCTTGTTCCCGGAAACGTGAGATACAATTTTGCGTGTTATTTAAATTGTTTAATTCGAAATACGGATAATTCGAAGTACAATGTCGGCTCATTACCGAAATTCGGACTTTTAATTCGAAACTGCCTTTAGATTTTAAGACAATAGTATGTTACAGAGTAATTTCAACTCAAAATTTATCGGCGTCTTAATAGAACGTGTGTTCCGGAACGTGGAGAGGTACCGTAGCTTTCCGCATTTACACTCACTTCGGTAGGTCTACAGTCCGCTTCATGATTACCAAGTTGAATGAATTTGGAATTCTTTTGTATTCAACCTTTTAAGGAATGCCGTTATATCACGCAACAGGCAGTGTGCGGAAAAACAGAATCCGCGAACACTGGCAATGCCGACAGTTGACGAAAAAACGTGGCTCATATTCTTAGGCACCAAACTATATTGTCATTGCCGATGAAACTGCATTGCTTTATTTTAATGCGAACCCAAACTGTGATATGGTTTTGAAGGAGAACGTGCCAGCCGGGGATTCGCACAAGAGTGGGGGATGGCAGTCATTGTAGACATTGTAGTGCGTTGCAATGCACATGGAAGCAAGAAACTTTATCCCCTCGTCATAGGAACGTTCGATAAGCCACGATGTTTTAAAGGCGTCGGGCGCTTTCCATGCCAGTACAAAGCATCTAAAAATGCAAACAGTACAGTAATCCAAAAAATAATGCATTTGCACAGGGGAACCAGCATAATTTATCCTCGTCTTTGAATTGTGTGATTTGTTTTCTTTCGTTGCGTGAGGTTATGTTTGTCAGTGATTTATCCAAGTGCATTATTTGAACATTGTAAATGCACCTTGTTGGATACATGTCAGAAATAGTTTTTTTCACATGGCATTTGAAAGGTTTAAACCGTGAATAGAGGTGATTGCATGTATTAATGCGTCTTTAGAATAAGTGGGCTCTTCTCCCATTAATAAATTAATCAGCTGTTTGGTTACTGAGGTTAGGATGGATAGTGACGATGATTTTTTACACTCTTTATCCAGTGAAGAAGAGGAAGTACTATTTTTCGCAAAAAGAAAAAGAAATGAAAATTATTTAGGTGATGGTAATTAAACATCTTTCTTTAGTTATTTATGTATTGTGTTACGTTAGGCCTATAGTTTATGAAGGCACAAAAGCTACCAGATGAAACAAAATATAATTGAAATACGATGTATTTTTCAGAAGAAACTGTTCCTCAGTATAATGAAAATGAGTTTTTCGAGCATTTCCGCATTAGCCGAGGAGTTGCTCAAGATATTACAAATCGATATGAAAGAAGTGAGCATCATAAAAGACATTACGGGCAATATGGGAAAATATCGGCATTACACCAGGTTAGTACAGTAATTGCCGTTACTCCTATTCCTTGGAGTTCATGAACGAGAATCCATTCCAACACAACCCAATCGTGTATCAATCCCGGAACCGATACAAAGTCAGCGCATGTGTATAGAGCGGTATACGGATGCGTCCATGTACTGACAGCAAACTGCGGAACCTATAGTAATCCAATGAATAAAGCACTTGCACATGGGAGCCAGCATAAATTTCTTCTCGTCTTTGAATCGTGCTTCTTTTTTTTCCTTTTTTTCGTTGCGTGAGGTTATGTTTGCCAGTGAGATATCCAAGTGCATTATTTGAATACTGCAAATACACCTTCTTGGATACATTTTGGAAATAGTTCTTTTTTCATGGCATTTGAAAGGTATAAACTGTGAATCAAGGTTAACTGCATGCAGTAACGGGCCTTAGAATATTTTGTAACGCAGCAAGGGTTGGTACTTCTGAATTGCGAATTGGTGGTTAATTCGAAATCACAAGTCCGATTTTTTAGTCTCAACGACTTCGAATTAATGAGGTTTTACTGTATATAACAAAGCAATGAACTGTAGCTTACCTCGAAAATAAGCACATAATGGAATCAGAAAGGAACTGCCAGGCATTGAATGCTCTGTCTTCGGCTGAGGAGAGCTTATTTTTCCACTCGTCGCAGGTGATTCAGTGTGCCACACCAGGGAGTGTATGAGAGAGAAGGCAGCCGCAGGGCAGAGAAGGGGAAACTTTCAAATACTCTGATAAATATCCAACAGCTGGAGGGAAACAGTGAGACAAATTCAGGACATAAAACTTGTGACCTGAAAAGCCTGGCAACACCCCCAACCCTTGTGAATGGCCTAAAAATTCTAATTTCTCGCCACTGGACGGAATGTAAAGTTAATAAAGCTCCCAACATTGAAATGTACTGAGGAGTACAGGAGAATGTAAACCCTCTTTGATAGTCAGTATTATTGGAACAATATGACATACCATTACATTTCTTGCACCAGGGGTGATGTTATTTTATGTGTTCAAAGTGAACTCCATTAGTCAAACAACATCGATGCCACTGAATTGCTGACAGAACTATGGCTGTCAGTGTTGCCCTTGTGATAGCCGCACAGGACGCCTTGATGGTTTCTCGTAGCTCATTCATTTTTTTTTTTCTAGGGGCTTTATGTCGCACCGACACAGATACGTCTTATGGCGACGATGGGATAGGAAAGGCTTGGGAGTTGGAAGGAAGCGGCCGTGGCCTTAATTAAGGTACAGCCCCAACATTTGCCTGGTGTGAAAATGGGAAACCACGGAAAACCATTTTCAGGGCTGCCGATAGTGGGATTCGAACCTACTATCTCCCGGATGCAAGCTCACAGCTGCGCGCCTCTACGCGCCCGGCCAACTCGCTCGGTGCTCATTCAGTGTAGCTGGCTCCTGTCGATAAACTTAATTTGTCAAGGTCTCCCTTAGGTAGAAACCAAGGGGTGTAAGGTCTGGAGACCGTGGTACTCAGCAGCTCCTTTTAAACTATCTATCGTCCAGATAGATTTTCGTCCAAGTAGGCTGTGACATCTGTGTGGTAATGATGCAGAGCGCCATCTTGTTGGTAAAATCTTTCATTTCCAAACACCTCTCAGATGGCAGGTAAAATCTATGTTTGTAGTATATGAAGATACACCTCACCGGTTATGGTACCTTCAAAGAAGAATGGGCCAATTAAACCGCGTGATGACAGACCACACCACACATTAACACTGGGTAGATTAACATGTTTGTCAACGTGAACATGAGGATTTTCAGGAGCCCAGAACACGCAGTTGTGGCAGTTTACAGTACCGTTCAGTTTGAATTGCATCTCGTCAGACCAGATAACCATCCCTACAAACCGTTCATCCTCGTGAAGCATGCCTTCAAACCACTCACAGTATTCCATCTTTCAATTCGGGTCGTCCTGGTTCATAGCGTGCAGTGATCTTGGAATGTACACTTTCCACTTTGCAGCCTTCAGAATTCGTCGTACAGTTGATCGGCTTACCCTGATTCAGAGATTTTTGAGGTGACCTAGTAAAATGTTGCAACACAGCAGCGCTGGAAGCTGGACTTGCTGATGTTTTTGGTCGGCCAGACCTTTCCTTATGAACATCCTGAACAGTACCATCGGCTTCAAATTTATCCTGAATACGATAAATTGTTGTACGTGTTGGTGGCTGAGTTCCGCGCACATTACACCATTAACATATCAGATGTAAATCTTTTCAAGCATTTGCTCTGTTAACCAGCGTTTCGTCTTAGGTCTGACACTAGACTCGTCAGAGTGGGATGTGTCAGACCCTACCCACTGACGCAGGGTGTATGCAAGTGAGCTTATCAGAAGCCTATTTATGAGGCACAGTCTGATAACTGCATACGGGAGATAAATCTCCACAATGGAATTATTGCTCGCCTAGCAATTCCGAATGGAAAATTCTAAATTCCCATAAGGGGAATTAGATATTTTTCACGAATAGAGCATGTCAAAAACATATCAGCAAATGCCTGAAAAGCCTTACATCTGATATGTTTTTGACATGCTCTATTGGTGAAAAATATCTAATTCCCTTTATGGGAATTTAGAATTTTCCATTCGGAATTGCTAGGCGGGCAATAATTCCATTGTGGAGATTTATCTCCCGTATGCAGTTGTCAGACTGTGCCTCATAAATAGGCTTCTGATAAGCTCACCTGCATACACCCAGCGTCAGTGGGTAGGGTCTGACACATCCCACTCTGACGAGTCTAGTGTCAGGCCTAAGACAAAACGCTGGTTAATAGAGCAAACGCCTGAAAAGCCTTACATCTGATATGTTTTTGACATGCTCTATTGGTGAAAAATATCTAATTCCCTTTATGGGAATTTAGAATTTTCCATTCATTACACCATTGCCATTGTACCTCTATCATGTTTTCGTACTTCCAGTACCACTTCAGTATGGCCTTGCATTGCTCAAATGACAATCTTTCTTCATTCATTGCTGCACTGCCATCTGCTAGAAAACGTGCACCAAGATGTTGCGCCATTCACATGACCTTCAGGATGTGTTGAGAAAACAATGGACTACGCTACCATGCAAGAATTCCAATATGTCATTTTGTTCCAAAGTTATTAACTATGAAAGAGTGTCTACATTTTTCTGGTCCCCTCTGTATAATTTTTGGAACAAGATAGTACTAGATTCGTCTTTATAAGATTTTTTTTTTTTTTTTTTCACGTCACACCAACACAGATAGGTCTTATGGTGATGAGAGGTTTCTAAATATATGGACTCTGTTTAAGACATTAGCAAAAATTGGGGTCATCCGAGACAAAGGGGATGTTATGATTGACTAAAATTCCAATATTTGGATGCTGTGAGTCACCAGGAATGCTATCTGTTATTAGTTGATATCTCAGGAGTCTATGATCATATTGGATACACATAGGGTGACCAGATGCAAATAGATAAAGAAGATGACAAACTATTTTAAAAAGTTAACAATGCTAGAAAAAAGAGGACAAAAAATTCCTCCATTGGGAGTCCAAATTTAGACATATGTTCTACTTTTCACATACATAAGTAAAGTTTATCCATTTACATATTATACAGTATATTCTTTCAGAATTTAAACAATGAAGCTAATTGACATGCTTTGCTGGTACTTTTCCGAAGATTCAGTTGCTTTCAGGAGTTTTAGCACGTCTAACATTTATAAGGATACACATGTAAATTCCTTTAGATTATATTGAACCATTAAGGGCCACTTGCGTAAAACGTTTGATCTTAGATCAGAGACTAAATTGATCTCGGTTCGTGCTAAACTTGGATTTTTTTTGTTTTATAAACGTTAATCTGACATCAGTTTGCACTGAACTAGGATTAACTTTGACTGGAGAAATTTCTCCGATCAAACTCTTGATCTCAGTTCAAGGAGTTATTTTCTGTTCAAGATACATGAACAGCTGATTGTGAATATAATATTACCTGTGTTGCAATAAATGGTAAGAAAATAGACAAGGCATTGTTAGCTGTAATTGTTGTATATAGGCTATATCAAACTTCTGATGATGCAGTGTAATATAATTCTACAACATAACCTCTATGAATTGTTTACGATATTATGTTATCTCGTTCATATTTTACAGATGTCTGATTTCTGGGATATAGAAGGTTATTCAGCAAAGTTGTCCACCTCAAATAACTTGTGGACCATTCAAGATAGTGGCGTCAATATCCTCTGAGATAATGGTATTAACTTTGTTTTTATAATGGAACTACACTGTTTTCTACACCTAGCTTTAAACCTACAATCATTACAAATTCAGCATCATGATTGTTCTGAAAATCAACCCAAGTACTTCTCGAGAAAAATGTAATGTATACAAATGGTTCGTGCTTGAGGGTTACTGTAGTCACGTCCTAGTTCGTGAACCATGGGCAACGGCTGAGTGGCCTAGTAAGTGGTCCTGAGAGTTGGGATACCAGTAGCTATGGAATGGCAGTGGGCATCTCGGACATATTCTGAGCCATGGCCCTCCTTGTGCTCAGGCGGCTAGGACTATACAATCACCGGTGGTCCATAACCCGTTAGAGGAGAGATCCTCACTTGGACTATGTGCAAGTAGGGTAGCATCCTGCTTCATGAATTTACCGAGCTCAGAACATTTTAATCAAGCCTCGGACCTATGGGAGCAATGGAGTCCCACTCCCACTTGACAGGTGAGGGACTCCTTGGAAACAACTTGGCAAACGAAATGGAATTCGATGGGGAGCTATCAACATTAATGGACCTTATGGAAGAAATAAAGAAGAACTGGCTGAGTCAGCAAAGAGGATGCATCTGGATGTGCTAGGAGTAAGTGATATTTGGGTAAGGGGAGATAACAAGGAAGAGATAGGAGATTATAAAGTGTACTTGATGGGTGTTAGAAAGGGAAGGGCAGAGTCTGGGGTAGGGCTCTTTATCAGGAATACTATTGCACGCAACATAGTTTCTGTTAGGCACGTAAATGAGCGAATGATGTGGGTAGATTTGTCAGTTGGAGGAATTAGTACAAGAATTGTGTCCATGTATTCACCATGTGAGGGTGCAGATGAGGATGAAGTTGAAGTTGACAAGTTTTATGAAACATTGAGTGACATCGTGGTCAGGGTCAACAGCAAGGATAGAATGGTGCTAATGGGCGATTTCAATGCGAGAGTTGGGAACAGAACTGAAGGATACGAAAGGGTGATTGTTAAATGTGGGGAAGATATGGAAGCTAACGGGAATGGGAAGCGTTTGCTGGACTTCTGTACTAGTATGGGTTTAGCTGTTACGAATACATTCTTCAAGCATAAGGCTATTCACCACTACACATGGGAGGCTAGAGGTACCAGATCCATAATAGACTATATCTTAACAGACTTCCAATTCAGGAAAACTGTTGGGAATGTAGGAGTTTTTCGCGGATTTTTCGATGATACAGACCACTATCTGATCTGTAGTGAACTAAGTATCTCTATACGTAGGGTAGAGAAAGTGAAATCTGTCTGCAAACGAATAAGGGCAGAAAATCTCCAGGACTATGAAATTAGACAGAAGTACATGGATATGATTAGTGAGAAGTTTCGAAAAGTAGACAGTAAGCAGGTTCAGGATATAGAAAGTGAATGGGTGGCATACAGGGATGCTGTAGTAGAAACAGCAAGGGAATGCCTAGGAACAACTGTGTGTAAAGATGGGAAAAGGCGAACATCTTGGTGGAATGATGAAGTGAGAGCAGACCTGTAAACGTAAAAAGAAGGCTTATCTGAAATGGCTCCAAACAAGCGCTGAGGGAGACAGGGATTTGTACGTAGATGAAAGAAACAGAGCGACAAAAAATAGTTGTTGAATCCAAAAAGAAGTCATGGGAAGATTTTGGTAATAACCTGGAAAGGCTAGGTCAAGCAGCAGGGAAACCTTTCTGGACAGTAATAAAGAATCTTAAGAAGGGGGGGAACGAAATGAACAGTGTTTTGAGTAATTCAGGTGAACTCATAATAGATCCCAGGGAATCACTGGAGAGGTGGAGGGAATATTTTGAACATCTTCTCAATGTAAAAAAGGAAATCATCCTGGTGGTATTGCGAACAACCAAGCTCATGGGGAGAAGGAAAATGATGTTGGTGAAATTATGCTTGAGGAAGTGGAAAGGATGGTAAATAAACTCCATTGTCATAAGTGGGAAGGCGGGGATAAAATGGCTTCATAGAGTAGTAAAATTAGCATGGAGTGTTGGTAAGGTACCTTGAGACTGGACAAAAGCAGTAATTGCACCTATCTATAAGCAAGGGAACAGGAAGGATTGCAACAACTATCGAGGTATCTCATTGATTAGTATACCAGGCAAAGTATCACTGGCATCTTGGAAGGTAGGGTGCGTCAGTTGTTGAGAGGAAGTTGGATGAAAACCAGTGTGGTTTCAGACCACAGAGAGGTGGTCAGGATCAGATTTTCAGTATGCGCCAGGTAACTGAAAAATGCTATGAGAGGAATAGGTAGTTGTGTTTGTGTTTCGTAGATCTAGAGAAAGCATATGACATGGTACGGAGGGAAAAGATGTTCACTATACAGGGGGACTATGGAATTAAATGTAGATTATTAAAATCAATCAAAGGCATTTATGTTGACAATTGGGCTTCGGTGAGAATTGATGGTAGAATGAGTTCTTCGTTCAGGGTAGTTACACCTTTTACCTTTGCTTTTGTAGTTTATATGGATCATCTGCTGAAAGGTATAAAAGGGCAGGGTGGGATTCAGTTAGGTAGAAATGTAGTAAGCAGTCTGGCCTATGCTGACGACTTGGTCTTAATGGCAGACTGTGCCGAAAGCCTGCAGTCTAGTATCTTGGAACTTGAAAATAGGTGCAATGAGTTTGGTATGAAAATTAGTCTCTTGAAGACCAAATTGATGTCAGTAGGTAAGAAATTCAACAGAATTGAATGTCAGATTGGTGATACAAAGCTAGAACAGGTCAATAATTTCAAGTATTTAGGTTGTGTGTTCTCCCAGGATGGTAATATAGTGAGGTTGAATCAAGGTATCGTAAAGCTAAAGCAGTGAGCTCGCAGTTGTGATCAACAGTATTCTGTAAGAAGGAAGTTGGCTCCCAGATGAAACTATCTTTACACCGGTCTGTTTTCAGACCAACTTAGCTTTGCGGGAGCGAAAGCTGGGTGGACTCAGGATATCTTATTCATTAGAAGTAACAGACATGAAAGTAGCAAGATTGATTGCTGGTACAAACAGGTGGGAACAATGTCAGGAGGGTACTCGGAATGAGGAGATAAAGGCTAATTTAGGAATGAACTCGATGGATGAAGCTGTACACATAAACCGGCGTCGGTGGTGGGGTCATGTGAGGCGAATGGAGGAGGATAGGTTACCTAGGAGAATAATGGACTCTGCTATGGAGGGTAAGAGAAGTAGAGGTAGACCAAGACGTCGATGGTTAGACTCCGTTTCTAATGATTTAAAGATAAGAGGTATAGAACTAAATGAGGCCACAACACTAGTTGGAAATTGAGGATTTTGGCAACGTTTAGTAAATTCACAGAGGCTGGCAGACTGAACGCTGAAAGGCATTACAGTCCATAATGATAATAATGTATGTATGTATGTATGTATGTATGTATGTATGTATGTATGTATACAAACGTGCTTCATTTGCAAGCTGGGGGCTGCCCTGTTCGATTGGCGCTGTGTATATTACATGTGCTAGCTGTTGACTTGCAGAGTTGGCTCACCTTTTCCTGACAGCAATGTATTCGCTCTGCTGTGCTCATGAATGCACCATGATCAAATGTATGATTTAACGCCTTTAATTTCACCTTAGGTAACAAATAACGGAAAAATGGAAATGTGATGGGCTCTATCTGACTACATTTTAATCCTGATGTGATATTAAAACACACAAGAATGAATGAGGTAGTACAACTTGGCAGCCACCCTTTCTTAACACGTCGATTCTTCAAAGAATGAATAAAAGAAAGATAACGGCCACGAAGGCCGAGAAAATGAAAGGCTCACTAGGGTTTGCAATCCTAAAACTATTGGGATCAGAAAACAATAAGGGTTGACTAAGAGATTTTGGATAGGAAAGTAAACCGGTCACATATCTGTTTTCCCTTCACCTGTGTTCGCTGCAATGAGAGCATATGAAGAAATTCCAGTATCTGCTGCAAACGATGTTCATGAAAGAGAGAATACTGCTAAAGGGACAGCAATTATTAATAATATTATATTTATGAAACTATACATTTGTCTTGTGTGAAAAGTACATAGTACAGTTGTCTTACTTACCTATTACAACAAAGAAGAAACAAAAATTTAAATACAAAAGCCTAAAACATAATATATTTTATAATACATTCCCCTATTAATATCCCTGTACTATGCATTTAAACTCGGTCTTCCTAATTGTTCAGGCCTAATTTTCTTCTTTTCTCAAAAATTTACAACTCCTTAATTTCCTTATCGAGAATTAAGGTCTCCATTTTCACCCCAAATGCTATTTTCACCTTGTACTCAGTTTCTCAACATTCTAACCATCTTTTATAAACCATTTGCTTTATTTCAAGTACACTGTCAATCTTCTTCCTCTTAGATAACTTTGACTTTGTGACTTTATTAGCTGTTTTCGAGGTCAATGCAACAACAGTGTGCAGATCAGCTGGTAGCCCTATTGATTTGGAAGCAGGAGCCTGAAGTAAGGGAAATAAAGTTGTGCAGGCCTATTGCTTGCTGACAAATTTAACTTCGGTCTAATGCGACTCATGCGAGATTTCTTCACTTGTTCAATACAAATATTTCCTCATGCGCTGCTATAATGTGCAACTCATCAGAGGTAGAGATGGAAATAAAGTCATTGCAGCTCTGAAGCAAAACAGCAAAGGACTATATATCTAGGTACATGCATCATCAACAGGGACTTTTATTGAAGTGTAACGGCAAAATTATTTTGGTTTAAAAGGCAGGCTATAACCAAATGAGTTAGGTTTGTAAGATGGCATCTTATACATGAAAATGCAGCTTACCTGACATAACCTCGTGAAAATTGACATCGTCTTTGTATGGATTGGGTAGGGGAAATAATTGGGCCTGCAGAGCAGCAATCAATTTCTGCCCTGTCTCATTCACTGTTGGTTTATTAAAATTACCAGCTCTTGTTCAGTTGAATCTGTAAAAAGAATGCATTATGTTAATATTTCATTACTTTTGATAATAAAGTGACATTTCCATACATTTTATAATGTACCTTATGATGGGCATATCGTCCCTGCTCTGGCAAACTAACGAATCTGAAAATTGTCAAAAGGTTAGGAGAGCTGAAAGAAGTTGTGATTACTCATGTCAAATCAATGTTTATATTTAATTATTGGTTTTATGTGTTAGGCATACAGAATGAGCTGCAGATGTGAGACTTTGTCAGAGGGTAGACAATATATAAATAACAAAATCTAGACCAGAACTACAGATTCCTTAGTTTGTCAGTTTCGCTAGTTTGCCAGAGCAGGGACGATACGCTTTCTTCATTCTCTTTTTTATATTCTCGTAGCACAAGACCGATTAAGCTGATTTATGTTGCGAGAATTGAAATCAGGGGCAACATTTTTCCATGCATTCTGCTTTTGCGTGGTTGTTAACGCAATCGTCATTTTGTAATCTGTAATATGTTTATATTTCCCCCAAATTATTTCAACTAGGAAATACTTGTCCTCCGTGGAAAAATTAGAACAGTCCTTTTTCTGCTTTCTTTTTTTTTCGGTCAGTATTTTTTCTTCCTTTCACACAACACACAGGAATACAAAGGAAAAGAGTCTCAAACTGTGCGCCGTGACCAGCGATACTCAGCTCTTTCTGCGATATTGCCAAGTGCTCACATATGAACTGAGATCAAAACTAAACCTTGATAAGTTGATCCTATATCAGTGTTTCATAAAGGGCAGTCAAATGAAAACCAAACACCCGCTACAACGTGACCCTGGAATGGTTTTATTTAAAAGTAATTACTGAAAGCGTTAATACATTCTTCCCATCTGGAGGCGAGACGATCAATTACAATTTTCCAGAAGGAGGTAAGTCGCTGACAGATCCACGACTGCACCCATTCTTGCACTTCCTCGTCTTAAATGAAACCAACGCCCATGAATGACTTTCTTCAGCTCGCCAAAAATGTGAAAATCACAGGGTGATAGATCTGGGCTGTACGGAGGATGTTAAAGTGTTTCCCAATCAAATCGCTAAAAAATGTGGCCTTCACCAGATTGGAGGTATGGGGGCGAGCATTATCGTGCAACAGGATGATTTTGTCCGACAGCATTCCGGGGCGTTTTGACTTGATGACACGTTGCAGTTTCTGCAAAGTGTCCTCATTGCGCTGTACATTGATTGTGGTTCCACGCTGAAGGAAGTCTACAGGCAGAGGGCTCCTGCAGTCAAAGAAGGAGGTCATCATGACTACCGGAACTTGTGTGAACAGATTTGGAATTCTATGGCGGGGAAGTATTGCAATCTTTCCGTTGATGGTTTTGACGGTTGCTCTCGGGCTCGAAATGTTGGCTCGACATTTCGTCCTGTGTGATGATACGGGACAGAAACACATACTTTTCCTCATGCTACTGCTACAGATGACTCAGACACAATGCCATTCTGCCAATCTTTTGTCCCTTCATCGCTTGAAGCCGAACCCACTGCACAGAAATTTTGCGGAAATGCTAGTGATCTTTGATAATGGCATACGTGGAGCCATGGCTTTTGCCAACCTGAACACAAATTTCTTCTTCCATGATTCGTCAGTTTTCGCGACTAAGACAATCAATCTGCCCTATCACATCAGGAGTAATGGCTTGATGTGCCTGCCCTGGGCGTGCATCATCTTGCAGCGATGTGCGTGCGCCCTTCTCGGAATCTCCTATGTCACTCGTTCACACTCGTCATGGACGTGCAGTGTTCATCATACACAGCAGACATGCAATAAGTTTTGTGTACTCCAGCCCCCTCAGCTATCAGAAAATGAACCACACTTCTCTGCTCTTCTTTGCTTGCCTCTATTTCTACAGCTGGGTGAACACACTGGACCAGTCCATGCACCAACAAAGACATAACGCAACAACTGCGTGCACCTGTGAATTGTCGCTATGCAGTTCTCCTATGGCAGCGATGGCAGTATAGATACATAACAACAGAGTTGCCACCTTCTTTGCCGAATCAGTCAAGCAATCAATCAATCAATCAATACTGATTTGCATTTAGGGCAGTCACCCAGGTGGCAGATTCCCTATCTGTTGTTTCCCTAGGCTTTTCTTAAATGATTGCAAAGAAATTGGAAATTTACTGAACATCTCCCTTGGTAAGTTATTCCAATCCCTAACTCCACTTCCTATAAATGAATATTTTCCCCAATTGTCCTCTTGAATTCCAACTTTATCTTCATATTGTGATCTTTCCTACTTTTAAAGACACTACTCGAACTTATTTGTCTACTAATGTCATTCCGTGCAATCACTCCGTTGACAGCTCGGAACATACCACTTATATTAGTTACATTTTCTTGTTGTTATATTCATCTATTCAATACATAAAATGTTTATTGTCTCTTAAAGGACATTTACCACAATACAAACATTAAATGGGACATGTTTCGCTCGTTATGTCGAGCATCTTCAGCCATCTTGTACAATTATCTCAAGGTTGAGTACTTATGTTAAACCTTATTTACAATTATTTGTTCATTAAAATGTTATTATACAATAAAATATCGTTATTATATAAAAAGTAAACATGCAGAAGTAAAAATGGATCTATAATAGACTAGACGTTAATCACAGGAAATTTATGTCCAGGTCATAGTTATGTGTCAGTAAAATTGTAAGATTTGGCATGAAAATACCGGTTTTTTTCTAACACTGCTTGTGTTCAGTTATTTATCAAAGTATGAATGTTCATATGAAGATCAATGAATTAAAAGATCAAATTTGCAATATATTCTCGTAAATAATAATTACTTTACATGTTATAAATCTCATTTTTGGTCTGTATTAAAAATTTATAGTTCAAAAACAATAAAGGCGGTCTTTAATCCACCTATTCTATACATTAATTTCCACTTATAGTGGTTACATAAACATACTATCAGTTAAATGGGACATGTTTCGCCCTCAATTCAGGGCATCTTCAGCCTAAAAACAATCTTTAAGAGTACACCTTATATTAATATCGAAGCTAAAACTTTAGCCAGTTACTAAAATTCATTATATAAAAATGTGAGAAATGATACATTATACAAACATATTGATGGAAACACTGTCAATGATTAAATCATAAAAATATTTTGTCAGAGACTAAAACTTATTCTGTTACAAAATTTCTAATTAAAACTGTTCATTAAAAAAATCTTAGTGGAAAAACAGTGTGACAGTGATATAATGCTAACGACATGAGGGCGTGAAAAACAAGCACTAAAATGAATGTCATAAAAACAACATCTTCAAGGCCGCTGATGACATCATGAGCATAATGTGAAACTGAAGCATCAGTTGAATTATTGCAGAAGGGGCCTTTAGCAACGGTAGGCAATAGAATTGACTGAGACCCTGTCAGGAAATGTCAGTAGATATTGGAAAATGTTCTCTGTAAGAGAAGGAAAGGAAAGATTAAGAAGTTTTTCACGCCCTCATGTCGTTGGCATTATATCATTGTCACACTGTTTTTCCACTAAATTTTTTTCAATGAACCGTTCTAATTACAAATTTTGTAACAGAATAAGTTTTAGTCTCTGACAAAATATTTTTATGGTTTAATCATTGACAGTGTTTCCATCAACATGTTTGTATAATGTATCATTTCTCACATTTTTATATTCTGAATTTTAGTAACTGGCTAAACTCTTAGCTTCGATATTAATATAAGGTGTACTCTTGAAGATTGTTTTTAGGCTGAAGATGCCCTGAATTGAGGGCGAAACATGTCCCATTTAACTGATAGTATGTTTATGTAACCACTATAAGTGGAAATTAATGTATAGAATAGGTGGATTAAAGATCGCCTTTATTGTTTTTGAACTATAAATTTTCAATACGGACCAGAAATGCGATTTATTACATGTAATATGACAGCCAACCAGGCAAGATGTAGATTAAATTTCAGAATCTGAAAATGAAGATTTGTAATTTAGTAAAGGATATAGCCTTTCTTAAACAACGTCTGAGACTAAAACTAGTACCTACTTTTCTTAAATCAACACAACGTAGGAACATAAGCAGCCCAAGCCATAATGTAACCCAAAGTAAGGTAAATGAATTTTGGCTTAAAAATGAAATCAAGGCATATTACAGGAAGAAATCCAAATTGAACTTGCAATTATATAACATTCACTTAGTGGTGACACAGGATTTAGCCCCATTTAACTGGCAGTCATTTTATCAACACATGGAACTCAAACTAACGTTCGCAATTAGTAAGAAACAAGATACATTGAATAAGAAATTGAATCATTTGATAGGGACACAAATACGTCACAGTAAACAAACACTGCAAGAACAAATTAAAGGCCCATCGAACACTGTTACTCCCACTGTAGTTAACTTGACCAAGGTACAAGTTATGGAAGGAGAGAATGAACTTCTTAAAAGGGGTCCAAAACACAATAGGCCTAATAAAGATAGAGAAATAGACATCATTAACACTGTAGCAGAAGCGGAAGCGAACATACCAAAACTCCCACGCGATGTACAAGACAAAGTAAGATTGGAATTAAAGAAAAGATTATCCAAATTAGCTAAAGAAATTTATACCAATTTTGATCCTAAACAACAGAAAACTATAAAAAACATGAAATCAAAAATTGAAGATAATATTATAGTAACCAAGTCTGACAAGGAGGGTGCAATCGTTTTGATGGATAAGGATACATATATAAAAAAACTGAAGATTTTTTTTGATAATAACAGATACACAGTAGTGACTAATGATCCGTTAGCTAAAGTTAAACGCAACTTAAAGGCCTTACTTAAAAGATCCAAATATCTTTTTACTGAACACGAACAACTAAAACTTGTCATTATGAATCCTAGGCTCCCAGAAACTAGAGCTTTGCCCAAAATACATAAAAAAGATATTCCTATTCGTCCAATAATCAATTGCCGAAAATCTCCCACGTATAAGGTCTCCAAATACATTCATAACTTTTTGAAAAAACATTGCACTTTTAATAATAAACAACCATTACGAAATTCCATTGACTTATGTGACATTTTGATTAAATTTGGCGTGCGTCCAAACCAGACGATGTGCTCGTATGATGTAATGAATATGTTCCTGAATATTGCGAGAGAAAAAACTTAATATTATTCATGATAACAATTGTAAATACAGTAATCTTAGTAAAATGGAAGTAGAAGAATTCACCAGATTATTAAATTTTATATTAGACAATAATTACTTCTTATTTAACAATAAAATTTATAAACAGAATGGATTAGCAATGGGTGACCCAATATCGGGCATCCTTGCCGACATATTCATGGATACAATCGAACCCAATGAAATATTAGCAAAAATTAAAGGAATTGATTTGTGGTTGAGATATGTAGATGATACTAATAGTCAAGAAATCTTAAACAAGTTAAATGAAATCGAACCTAATTTGAAATTCACAAAAGAGGACGAAGTTGATAACTCATTGAATTTTCTAGATGTAACTGTTACACGTAAGGATAACACTTTTGATTTCCAAATATTTAGAAAACCGATACAATCATCTACAACGATAAACAATTTTTCATTACACCTGAATTCACATAAACAAGCATCTTTTCACAGTCTAATTTACAGAGCACTTAGAATCTCTCTATCTCCCAAGAATTTGAAGAAAGAATTGAATTATATTAGGCACCTGGCTAAACAGAATGGTTTCAAAATAGAATTGATCAATAAAATTAAGATCAAGTTATCCACGAATCTGATGCCAAAAAAAAACAACAACCCAAGAATACTGAGTATGCTACATTTACTTTTAATAATCCAGCTATACACCAGATTACTAACTTATTCAAGAAATATAATTTTAATATAGCTTTTAGAACTACTAATACTAACCAATCCACATTCTTTAATCATAAAAAGTTAATCGTGACAGAAATTGTTATTTGCGATCAGGAGTATACAGACTCAAGTGTACACAGTGTAATTTTTCATATGTTGGACAGATGGCAGGATACATGGAACATGTTAACGCGGAAAAACATAGAAAATACTCAGCGATGGGCTTGCATATGAGGGGAAACTGTTCACCGATTCGAATCCATAGAGAAAGACCTAGCAATAATTAGAAACATAGAAAAAGGTAGAATGTTGAACGACTTAGAAAGTTTATATATCTATTTTGACCAGACATATAATAAGGAACAGAATCTTAATGACATCACGGACAGAAAAAGCTCGTTACATGAATTAACGCCGAAATTAATAAAGACAGTTAGTAAAAATAAATTTAGGATACCTAATATATATAATTCTACATACTCTAGTGCTCCACCCATACCTATGGATATTAGGCCTACTTCCAGCAAAAAAAAAACTCCGCCCCTTTGTCAGCCTCATCACAGTTGTCTCCACCCATGTTCTCCTCCCTTCCACGCTCCCCTATTCCTTCCCCTCTGAGTTCGCTACCACTTCTGCAGCACACTTATAACACAAGACACAGAGCCAACAGAAGGGCGGCTACCAACACAACAGTAGATAGCAAATAACAGCTTTCAACAAACATGTAAGTCCTTATATGTTCCTAACATCGTAAACAGAATTCTCGCCTTGCGTTCAACTTCTCAGAACATTTTCCAATATCTACTGACACTTCCTGACATGGTCTCAGTCAATTTTATTGCCTACCGGTGCTAAAGGCCCCTTCTGCATTAATTCAACTGATGCTTCAGTTTCACATTATGCTCGTGATTACAGCAGCGGCCTTGAAGATGTTGTTCTTATGACATTCATTTTAGTGCTTGTTTTTCACGCCCTCATGTCGTTGGCATTATATCACTGTCACACTGTTTTTCCACTATAATTTTTTAATGAACCGTTTTTATTAGAAATTTTGTAACAATAACTTTTAGTCTCTGTTTTATGGTTTAATCATTGACAGTGTTTCCATCAACATGTTTGTATAATGTATCATTTCTCACATTTTTATATAATGAATTTTACTAACTGGCTAAACTTTTAGCTTCGATATTAATATAAGGCGTACTCTTGAAGATTGTTTCTAGGGTGAAGATGCCCTGAATTGAGTGCGAAACATGTCCCATTTAACTGATAGTATGTTTATGTAACCACTATAAGTGGAAATTAATGTATAGAATAGGTGGATTAAAGATCGCCTTTATTGGTTTTGAATAAGAATTACACCACTATTAAAATTGGAACATTCGAGGTTTGTAATCTGTTGTATGCATCATACTAGTAGCTTTCACCAAATTATTGTTATACAATAAAGTGAACCATGGGCAACAGCTGAGTGGCCTAGTAAGTGGTCTTGAGAGTCGGGATACCAGTTGCAATGGAATGTGAGTGGGCATCTCGGACATACTCTGAGTCATGGCCCTCCTTGTGCTCAGGTGGCTAGGACTATACAATTCACCAGTGGTCCATAACCCGTTAGAGGAGAGATCCTCACTTGGACTATGTACAAGTAGGGTAGCATCTTCCTTCTTGAATTTACTGAGCTCAGAACATTTTAAGCAAGCCTCGGACCTATGGGAGTAACGGAGTCCCACTCCCATTTGACAGGCGAGGGACTGAGTCAGCAAAGAGGATGCACCTGGATGTGCTAGGAGTAAGTGATATTCGGGTAAGGGGAGATAACGAGGAAGAGATAGGAGATTATAAAGTGTACTTGACGGGTGTTAGAAAGGGAAGGGCAGAGTCTGGGGTAGGGCTCTTTATCAGGAATACCATTGCACGCAATATAGTTTCTGTTAGGCACGTAAATGAGTGAATGATGTGGGTAGATTTGTCAGTTGGAGGAATTAGGACTAGAATTGTCTGTGTATTCACCGTGTGAGGGTGCAGACGAGGATGAAGTTGACAAGTTTTATGAAGCATTGAGTGACATTGTGGTCAGGGTACGTAGATGAAAGAAACAGAGCGAAACAAATAGTTGTTGACTCCAAAAAGACGTCATGGGAAGATTTTGGTAACAACCTGGAAAGGCTAGGTCAACCAGCAGGGAAACCTTTCTGGACAGTAATAAAGAATCTTAGGAAGGGATGGAAAAAGGAAATGAACAGTGTTTTGAGTAATTCAGGTGAACTCTTAATAGATCCCAGGGAATCGCTGGAGAGGTGGAGGGAATATTTTGAACATCTTTTCAATGTAAAAGGAAATCATACTGGTGGTGTTGCAAACAGGCAAGCTCATGGGGAGGAGGAAAATGTTGTTGGTGAAATTATGCTTGAGGAAGTGGAAAGGATGGTAAATAAACTCCATTTTCATAAAGCAGCAGGAATAGATGAAATTAGACCTGAAATGGTGAAGTGTAGTGTGAAGGCAGGCATGGAATGGCTTCATAGAGTAGTAAAATTAGCATGGAGTGTTGGTAAGGTACCTTGAGATTGGACAAAAGCAGTAATTGCACCTATGTATAAGCAAGGGAACAGGAAGGATTGCAACAACTATCGAGGTATCTCATTGATTAGTATACCAGGCAAAGTATTCACTGGCATCTTGGAAGGGGGGGGGGGGGATGGGGGTGCGATCAGTTGTTGAGAGGAAGCTGGATTGAAACCATTGTGGTTTCAGACCACAGAGAGGCGGTCAGGATCAGATTTTCAGTATGCGCCAGGTAATTGAAAAATGCTACGAGAGGAATAGGCAGTTGTGTTTATGTTTCGTAGATCTAGAGAAAGCATGACAGGGTACCGTGGGAAGAGATGTTCGCCATACTGGGGGACTATGGAAGTAAAGGTAGATTATTATAATCAATCAAAGGCATTTATGTTGACAATTGGGCTTCAGTGAGAATTGATGGTAGAATGAGTTCTTGGTTCAGGGTACTTACAGGGGTTAGACAAGGCTGTAATCTTTCACCTTCGCTGTTCGTTGTTTATATAGATCATCTGCTGAAAGGTATAAAATGGCAGGGAGGGATTCAGTTAGGTAGAAATGTAGTAAGCAGTCTGGCCTATGCTGACGACTTGGTCTTAATGGCTGATTGTGCCAAAAGCGTGCAGTGTAATATCTTGGAACTGGAAAGTAGGTGCAATGAGTATGGTATGAAAATTAGCCTCTCGAAGACTAAATTGATGTCAGTAGGTAAGAAATTCAACAGAATTGAATGTCAGATTGGTGATCCAAAGCTAGAACAGGTCGATAATTTCAAGTATTTAGGTCGTGTGTTCTCCCAGGATGGTAATATAGGAAGTGAGATTGAATCAAGGTGTCGTAAAGCTAATGCAGTGAGCTCGCAGTTGCGATCAACAGTATTCTGTAAGAAGGAAGTCAGCTCCCAGACGAAACTATCTTTACATCGGTCTGTATTCAGACCAACTTAGTTTTATGGGAGCGAAAGCTGGGTGGACTCTGGATATCTTTTCCATAAGTTAGCAGTAACAGACATGAAAGTAGCAAGAATGATTGCTGGTACAAGCAGGTGGGAACAATGGCAGGATGGTACTCGGAATGAGGAGATAAAGGCTAATTTAGGAATGAACTCTATGGACGAAACTGTACGCATAAACCGGCATCGGTGGTGGGTCATGTGAGGCGAATGGAGGAGGATAGGTTACCTAGGAGAATAATGGACTCTGCTATGGGGGGTAAGAGAAGTAGAGGTAGACCAAGACGACAATGGTTAGACTCGGTTTCTAACGATTTAAAGATAAGAGGTATAGAACTAAGTGAGGCCTCAACACTAGTTGCAAATCGAGGATTGTGGCGACGTTTAGTAAATTCACAGAGGCTTGCAGACTGAACGCTGAAAGGCATAACAGTCTATAATGATAATATATGTATGTATGTATGTATGTATGTATGTATGTATGTATGTATGTATGTATAAAAAGTAAACATAAAGGAGTAACAATCAAAATGGGTCATTAATAGAATAGATGTTATTCACAGGAGGCTGATGTCCAAGTCATAGTAATATGTCAATCAGGATTGTAAGATTTGGCTAAAAAATTCCAGTTCTTTACATCCCTACATCCTTTTTAAAAAACCACACTTCACTGCAGTTTGCAGTCTCAGACAGTAGGAGTGAGCAATGTAATTTTTTTAATGAGAGCTTGAATTGAAAATGGTAAACCATTGCAATTACTAAAAACATCAGGATCTCAAATTTTGGTAACGTGTTTCTCTTCTTGGCCTTTTATATAGTAGTTGAATGCAGTAACTATTGAATTTCTTGTCAAGAATATTATACTGCACTTCAGAATATTACGTGTTAAATGCCACATTTCACACCAATCATTGATATGGTTTATATCCGTCTGTAGCAATTGGCAGTCGCTCATGTTTAGAATTACTCTGTAGACTTTGAGGTAATCAGTGTAATGCAGGCCGTTGTTTGAGTGAATTTGTGTTGGGAAGTCATTTTCATATTGAACAAGACAGAGAGATCCTACTAATGAATCTCGTGGAACTCTAGACATAGGCAGGTAAGACTGAGAAGTGAGACCCTCTTGCTTTGGAGATAGCACTTAAACTACATGATCAAACTTCCATGAATACCATTTGCGGACAACTTAGTCACAAGCTTTATACCGCACAGTGTCCAAAGGTCTGGAAATGTCTCAAGCTCACAGTGTCAACCTGCTTGCAATTGTCCTGTGTGCTGTAACATTCCCTTTCGTCATTTACAAATTGAACAATTCAGAGAGATCCCAGTAATGAACCTTGTGCAACTCTAGACATAGGCTTGTAAGGCTGAGGGATGAGACCCTTGTCTGTAACTGAGTGTCTGCTCTTGTGGAGGTAGCACTTAAACTATTTTGGCAAACTTCCATGAATACCATTTGCAGAAATCTTAGTCATGAGCATTTTACTGCACAGGGTCATATCTGGGAAAAGTCTTAGTTCACGGTGTCAACCTGCTTGCAATTGTCATGTGTGCTGTAACATTCTCTTTCTTATATTCAAATGTGGAATTGCCAGTACAAAGATGACAGTTGATTTCCAAATATCTCTAGAAATATTTGTCCATCTAAATCCTGTGCATAACAAATTTATTCTTTCTTTCAGAACTGGAAAGCACACTTCTAAACCACTGGCATTTCACACTTTAAGCTTTTGTAGCTTCCTTTTTTTTTTTTTAAACATATTTAGAAGTTATCTGTTTGTCTCTTCAAATGTAGATACATTTCCTTATCCATGTTCTCTTCCTCCATGTGTCTTCTCTATATACTGTACATTGCTTTGTTATATGTCATTACAGGGAAGATTGAGTGAATGCAACTTGTAGAATGTTTCAGTGGAATTATCTTGTATATCTTTCGGTGAACTTGTTTCCTTGGCTTCACTAATCATCAAGGAGGTTGGTTGTCTTCATGTTAATTTGAAATTTCTAAAATCTATGCTAATGTATGCTAATATCTTCCTCAGCAGATTAACAAATTATCTGTACTTTCATTGCTGTATTTGCTTGTATTCCATTAATATGGCTATGAATTTAATGTAACTGGAGTGATGTGAAAATCTCGTGGCTCATTTCCTTGCTCTTTTTTTGCCTGCATTTTGTCAGAGAGTTGTGAATTGTACCAGCTGGAGCAATTTCTATTCTTCATTGCACAAAAGGTTCAGTGTCCTTATGGGCAGTCTATAGTATATCATAAAATAGTTTGCCAGTTCCATCATGGTCCACAGGCAGCTGGTTGAGAAGTTTTGTAGGTGAGGAAAGTCTTCTGTTGTCTGTACGAATGATAATTTACTGCTTTGTAGTAGACAAGGAAAATCGGAAAGATGGAACTGACTTGAAGGGCAGAACAATTGGATGGCTCTAGCTGTTCTGCATTATCAGTGAGTTTTTCACTTACAAAGGCACGATTCTGGAAATTTTGTCTCCTGTTAGAAAACCGTACACTTAATGGAAGATGCTTGCTGATTGTTTCTAAAAAGAAGCAAGCAGGCTTCCTTGTTAACACGAAGGAGGATAAGATTGATCGACCCTGAAGCATCAGAGGCCCAATCTAGCTGGCTTATATTGAAATCACTGCACAGAATAATTTTGTCATTTTGTTTTACTGCACAATATAAACGGGATTTGTCATAAATCCATGAATCATACTTTCGTTTTGTCCGGGGACAGGTTGCAACTGACAATGTTGAGTTCTGGAACAGGGGATGAATTTGCTTTTACAATAGCACATTCCCAGTTTCCTGCTAGGTCAGATGGTTTTACTGGCCTGTAGGCTGAGTTCCCTCCAATTAAAACCCCACCTCCCTTGTTCTTACAGGTATGAATATTTCTCCTGCCTCATCGTAAAATGACATAATTATCACAGAGAATTTCACTGTTGTCAATTGAAGAGTCAAAGCAAAGGCTCCACTAGGTATACACAGTCGTAATACACATCACTCATGGGCAATGTTTGCAATGTTTTAGTCCACAAGCAATTTCTTAAGACTACAAACATTGTGGTAGTAGTTGTTTTTAAAGCAGCTGTTTTTCCCTGGTCCAAGGTTCAGCTGAACATCACCAGAAAATGCATGTTAGTAGGACACTCTGCATTAGATTGAAGGTAGAACTATCACTGGCCAAATACTTGTGCTTCATACGCTAAATGGACACCATATGCTGCTGCTGCTGCTGCTTGCTGTTCATAAAGTGCACATATTTTTAGCTTATTATTAGAGAGTATGTGCACAGATGGTTGAACTATGCCTCAGCAAATAATACTGCAGTTATACAACCAGCTCCTCAGCTTTGCAGTAGAATTGTGTAGTATCAAGACTAGATTATTCTTCTGAAATATTGGCGTTTGTGTTGGACGTAATATAACCTAAGGTGATGTGAAGTTCGTATGACCCTCTCACACCACCAAATAAGGAGACAGGTCTTTTGCTTGCATAGCTATGACGGATTGTACATACACATCATAAACATTTTCCTAAGAATTCAGGTGTATTGTACAGCAACCTAAATTTGCACTTTCGTTCAACTTTGTCAACAGTATTGGGGCATTTCTTTGCTTAGGCTACTTTCAACTGCAAAAAAATGGGCATCTCTGACTCCTGTAGTACTTAGAATGTAGGAAATGGGGATGAATAGCAATACACGGTCTTCTCTTATGAAATCCACTTCTGTCTGCAGGACCATAATTGTCAAACTGATGTCTGGTTTTAAAATTACAGCAGATCGGGGGAGACCTGTATTATGCACTGCCATACCGGTCCATGACCTGGCGTTATAGTATGAGGGTATAACTGGATTCCAGGCCTTATTATATCTCTTAGGTATCCTTTACCTTCAGGACCTTCCTTGAAAAATTTATCTGTATGTGGCACATGTCTAATAATTATTGGATGCCTTGCTCCATAGCTGCCTCAACCTGCATGTTCACAGGATCTGTAATCTATTGATAATTGTCTGGTCCATGATCACATAGCATCTGACACCTCAGACAATTTGTGGCTAATACAGATGAACATTGGCTATGTGTTGAAACTGCAGTGACTTACATGTACCTTCTGTACATAATATAATTTTTCTACTGTGTGAATTTTCAGTATGAGTGAGAGAACGGATGAAAGTTTATGGGATCCCGAGTGAGGGAGACTGTACTGTATGTGGGTATGAGTGAAGGCGCCCCCCCCCCTCTCTCTCTCACTCTCTCTCACACGCACGCACACGCACGCACACGCACACACACACACACACACACACACACACACACATTACTTGAATGTTGAACAGGTCTTGTGAGTATTATGTAAATATGCCTTGTAAATACGGTAACTGTATATAAGCACACTATGTAGAATGTAATTGTATATTTGAATATTGTCATTTTAAGTGGTGATGGAGGCACTTTCGTGTATGTGGGGCTATGCCCTTTCTCCATTCACCATCCATAAATTGTACCTACAATTAGTGGAAAATTAATAATAATAATAATAATAATATCCCTGACTTGTATCCAATTAATCCTTGTTTACATGCTGCCCCATGCAGCTGCAGTTTACAGATTTAAGGAAATAATTTTACTTAGGCCTCTTATTTTATATAAAGATAATGTAGGTGAGCACACACAAATTACATTTTAATACCTTCATTATCTCTAAAAATAAATTCAATAACAGTATAGTTTTTTTGCATTTTCATTGGCAAAGACCCAATATCTTGATGTGTTAAACCTGTCCCCCACCCTTCCCTGATAAGTTAAAAGCTATGGCTTTGAAATAATTCTTTACATGCAAATGAAAAAGTTAGCGCTGAGGTAGCAAACAGTAAATTGGTAACTCAGCTTGGAGCTCTTATCTTTTGTAGTATAGCAGTTTTAACCCTCGAGGGGGAGCGTGATGTTTTGTCACTTGAGGAGGCGCACACTGTCTTCCTGGCCAGGAAAGAGTAAAGTTAAAATTATGGATGTAATTTTATCAACATGTTAATTTCCAGTTACATATCAAAGAAAGTATGGTTTGAGATTAAAGAATGAATACGAATTAATACGATTCAATCCCATGTAAATATATTTTATTACAATGTCATTCTTTACAGCGATTATCATAAAGAAACATGGTAGTAACATAATAAATAGTAGAAAATAAACACATGCCCTCAGTATACTTAACAATTCAAGCTGAAAATGTGACAAAACATTAGTTACATAAATATTGAATTGAAATGAAATGGTGTATGTCTTTTAATGCCGGGAGTGTCCGAGGACATGTTCAGCTCGCCAGGTGCAGGTCTTTTGATTTGGCGCTCGTAGGTGCCTGCGCGTCATGATGAGAATGAAATGATGATGAAGACGACACATACACCCAGCCCTCATGTCAGAGAAGTTAGCCAATGATCTTTAAAATTCCCGACCCTGCCGGGAATCGAACCCGGGACCCCTGAGACCAAAGGCCAGCACGCTAGACATTTAGCTATGTTACTTGAACAAAAGATGAAGAATTATGTTCTTTAAGAATGTAATGTGGACATAGGCTGCACTTTGTTTTTGACTTGCGGTTTTTCTTCCAGTCACAAATGTAACATCTTATGGGCACACCTGTGTCCTTGGGAGGTAAGTTGATTACTTCCAGCATTCCAATCACTTCCCACAGCTTACGTTTTAGGGACCGGGCTAACCTTTCATTCTGAAGACATGACTTCATGTAATAATCACACAGTTCTTTGCTAAGACATTTGAGAAAATCTTTCAGTTTCAACTCCTGCCAGTGGCTTTTTGGAACCACAGCCACATGTTCTCTGTTAACCTTGACCACTATAAAACTGTTCAGCAGAGCAATGATTAGGAGACTGAAAAATACAGATCGTGGTCATTGATTGCCTGTCCTAGCCGCTGAATAATAGGCTTTGCACTGATCAACCCTGTCTACTCTTGAGTTATATAATGCACGTATTGTGGACTTTTTCTAAAACTTTATTTTTCATTGGACAGTAAGAAACCAAAGTCACCTCTTCAATAAATCCAAAAACACTGGAATTAACTTCTCGGCTTTTAGTCTGCGAGAAAATTGGAGGGATTTCCTTCTTAATTTTGTGGAGTGTTCCAATGGTATTCAGTCTATGTTTCGTCACGAGATTAGAGGCGAGAGGTACAGTTGTGTAGTAGTTGTCAGTAGTTGCATTTGTACCGGAACCACTAACAGACTGAACCAATCTCTCTATGACATTGTGTACAGAATGTTCTGATTGTTAGGGTCCAGGATGTTGTTTTCCTACATACACCCACCAACTTGACTGTCTTGAAAGTTTTTGCACGACACAGAACATAATGTTTAGGCCATACTTAGCCGGCTTATTTTTTATGTACTGCTGAAAAGTACACCAGCCTTTGAAAGGCTCTAACATTTCATCTGTTGTGATATACTCGCTTGGAGCATAGGCACCAGTATATTTTTCCACAAATGCTTCGAAAATAGCTCTCATAGGGACAAATGTGTCACGTTTCCTTCGATCCGCATGAGAATTCTCATTATCAAATCTCGGAGCTGTGACTAGGAACTTGAAATGTTTTATATTCATGCACATACGGAAATATTCTGCTCCTGTGCCATTAGTACACCAAAGATCCTTCAAGTTCACGTGAGTTGCCTTCAGAAGTACTGCCATATATAAAAGACCGATAAGTTTTGATTTCTGTCTTATTCATGTTTAGCGCATCACAATCATGGGAATAATTAGACCGAAATTTATCAATTCTTTGATTAGTAAAGCCGACATTTTCATGTAGCGTATCCTCCGTAACAAATAAGCTCCAAGCGTCTAGAGGATAATTGCTTTAGCAGCCACGTGCTTTACAATAGGCATTTGGCTTATCAAGTTGTAACGACTGGTTCATCGTGTTCGAGGAGGACCCTGTATTTTTCAAAACGTTTGATAATCCGTACCAGTGTAAACAGGATGTGGTAAATCACTAGATCCTGTAGTCACATCTCCATAGTCACCTGATTGTGCGGAATCAGGCATATGGTTGTCCATTTACACGGTATCATCACCCTTTTCTTTGTCTGAATATGAAGAAGAAATGAATTCTGTATGAGACTCATCACTATCCTAAAAAAATCAATGGGCACTCTGTAGCGCCTCTACTTCTCTTTGACCAGTGTCTGTAATAGTTTGAGCCTCACTAATTTCACCCCAGGGTTTGTGTGCATGTTCCTCCAAATGTGACGAAAGTGAATCCTTTTCTACGCTACTGAGCAGATTTTGAATTCTACCCTTTGGTAGTCCATAGCCAGAAACACACAATAAATAACCGCTTCAAACTATGTTACTAAAGATCACTTATCGTACCGTGAATGGGCACGTATGGTGTAACTGACCAGGTTACTATAAGGTGAGAAGGCGCGCATAGTCTAAAGGACCAGTCAGACATTCACCAAGGTCTGAGGGTCATCTTTCTAAAAATAGCTTTGCAATCCCTACAGCATGTGATTCAGAAATAGTCAGTTCAAAGGTACTAATGGGGAGGAAGGAACATATGCTCGCATGACCTTGAAGATAATAAGACATCTAGAGGGTTAATGGACAGCAGACTAGCCTATAATAAACTGCACCTTGTGTTCTAAATCTCTTGTGCTGTGAATATTTGTCCTTGTTCATGCAAGAAATATATGTTGTAAGCACTATTGGTGAGTTAGATTTTGTACAATTGCAGATAAATTACCTTAACCCTGACAGTAACACCATACGTTTTTCTGACGTGTTGTGCCAATGAATGCCATCTATTCCTCTTAAGGAGGGGAGAGTTATCCCCTCCACCACCTCTATTCCTTGTTCATTCCATCTGGTAACTGTAATGTAACTTTAAATAATAGGCTTTGAGTGACACGTCTTCGAAACGTGAGGTGTAACTAAAGCGATATTTATAGACGTGTTACTGTCAGGGTTAAAGGAGAACACAACACAAAAACACATATTTCGTTATTCATTGCTAAATATGTATTATGGGAATGTAATAACAATGCCGTTAATCCGGTGCTTCTATGTCCAACCATTCTCAAGTTATGTGCGGAAGTAGTAACTGGTCGTGATGTCACTGCGCTGTAGAGTCTACCTGGCAGCTTTTACGCTGGGAGTAAACTTGCGCAGACTTTTCCCGCACTCAATCTGCTACTGCCGTGTTCTGTTGCCAGTGTTAGTGGGCTTATATTTTATCTATAATGGATGTAAATATCATTTGTCTGTATCAGTATGAGCCAGAACGAACGATGTTTGTTGATGTCCATTCAGATAGCGATCTTGACATGGATATGCTGCTAAACACTACAAGCTGTGCCGGCACGCGAATTTGGTGTAAATGTGATGAGTGTACCATCATGGATACGGATGAAGAAAGTGTATGCTGTTGTGAATTAGACAATGTAAAAGCAGCGAAATCTGAGAAATTTATGTGTATAACAAGAAATCCCTCCTTTACAAGGCTTATTTTAGACCGTGAAGTATTGACAATGACAAGGCATAACATGAGCTTAAAAACAAAGAACATGGCAATGAAACGTTTACTGACAGATTTAAATCCATCAAATAGAACCTGGCATTTTATTTGTTACAAACAGTTCACTTCGTGGGTAAATTCATGGACTGCGATTGGTAAAAAGAACAGAGTTGTCATACCATCATGTGTTGTCAACACCATAACCCTTTCAGACCTGAAAGAAAACTGGAGGTGTGAATTTTTGTTTGTACGTCAAGAACTGACTAAAATGCTCCTCAATACACGTATTAATAGTTTATTTTACAAAATAAAAACTAACATCCAAAAAACAGGACCCACACAATTGTGCGTAACAAAATTCAAACCCTCGTTGTATCACGTACGATGGTGTAGCTTCAAAATTTACGTTCACTAACCAAAGTACACACTTCATTGAATATATTCCGGTATTCAGTAAAGCTTCTAGATTAATATAAACGCAGTAAATAAATACTTACTTTCGGCACTACTGCTTCCTGCCATCTCGCCGATCAACTGTGCTTTTTAAACTCTTCTTCCTTCGCCCTGGCGGTCAAGCGCATACTAAAATCAATTGAAATACACGCCACGTGTCCTGCACAATCACTGCAGTCCGGTGTAGCGCCGAAAAAACATCAAATACGGTCAGGGATAACTAAAATACGAAACCGCACAATTGTGCGTACTCGGTCTGAAAGGGATAAGGAACACATTTCCGGAACCCGATGGCACCTATGTGGGCTTCAAGCTGTAAATGAAAAAATGAAATTAAAACAGAATTTTATCACCCAGGCTCCTGTTGATTTTGAGTACTGAGTTTTGATACCAGCTTTCAATTTATTGATGTTCCAATTATAGTCCAATGCAGCAATCACTGACCTGAGCTTTAAGCCTCTGTACGAGAAATGAACTCTTTTAGGAGTGTATTTCAAACAAAGGTTGTGATAACTTTCTAGGCTTCCGTTGTGAACGTAGTGTTTTATATGTTCTACACCTTTTAAAAAAGATTTGTCTAAAACTACTTTCTTCAAGGCTTTATACGAACTTGAATTTCTTTTAATCCACATTTTCTTTCTCTCTTCCTCCTCCGTTAATGTATCGTGCTCACAGGATTTCCATTCACCGTCTTCTAACCGCTTATGCTCAATTTTTACGTGTGCAAAATTGACATAAATTTATCGATTAACACAGAACTGTTTTCATTACATGTTTGTGCTGCCCACCATAAATCATTATTTATACTGGCCTTCCACACTTGAACTTCTGGATGATTTTTATCGAGAACTTTCATCTTTTTCATTAGACTTCTGGATAATGTGCCAAACATCAAATTCATTTTCAATATCAGGATACTGCGTTCTCAGTAAATACCTTACTCTTTTGTGTCTATCGGAAAGGAAGAGTTTTATATTACAATTTTCTTCCTGTACAATCTTCCTCTTCGCGATTTCACACGCAGCCCTTTCAAGATCGCCTTTCACCATCACTCTCTGAACAAGTTCCAAATGAGCTATGCGGACTGTATTTATATCCATTAGTGAATACACTAAATATTTGGCTGAAAAGCCGGGAGAATCGTACTGGCCATCACCGGCTAACCAAATGGGTTTGGCACTGCTTTTCAAACAATCAATAACATTAGTCCTTTCTTGATCGCAAGCACCCTCCACTATCGGACCAGTTACTCTATGAATAACTCTATCATATACAGTTCGCGATACGATGTGAGTCGTCTATTTGCGAAACCGGCCATCTCCCAAAAAAACTGAAATCCACTTTTTGTGCTGAATGTGTTCTCTGTCCACTTTTACACAAGGTAGCAAACTATTAGCTGCAAGTTTGGCCTCCAACCAGCTTATTTACTTCATCAAAAATTGGAGTTAGTTGCAAACACGGCCGTCCGCGTATGGTTATGAGTTGCAATACTGGCCATCTCCTCTAACACTAGAGGGCAGAGGAATCACAGCAATTGTGTGGGAAAGAACATCTTATTCATGGTGACTATTGTAGGTGTTATAGTTCTGTTGTAAGGAAAGTTGTGGTTTTTATCATACAACTGAGCAGCTATTATAATTATATTGGGAAAAAATGGACACTAATGTTAATGAAGTGGCACCTGAACGGGCCAGAAAAAGGCAATGAAATAGCATCAGCGCTTTATCATAAGCTAAACACTACTGATATGTCCAATGTTTCATTTTATAAGGTGTTTTGCTGATGGATGTGGGGGGCAGAACAAAAATTCTGTTATGATATCAATGCTCTCCTTTTGGTTTGTCACAAATTGAGTTAATTTTCCCTGTGACAGGCCATTCATTTTTACCATCCGATGGAGTTTTCTGGCTCATTGAAATACAAATAAAGAAAATAGAAACTTTAATATAACCTGAGGAATTTCATAATGTTCTTTCTCAGTATGGCAAATTATTTCATCTAGGAAAAGATGACAATGTTCCCAACCTTGACTGGAAAACAGAATGTACTTCTATTTTCAGGCCTACAGGGAAATGGCACTTCAAATTTGCTGCTGCGAAAAGGGTTATTTTGACCAAATGAAAAGGAGGCAATTCAGTGTTAAATCAAGGTGAACCCAATTACAGAATAGACGTTGGCACAAAATTAGGCATTTGTAAGAAAGGCAAAAAAGTTTTGATGATGAATCCAAATGTTATACATGCTGGTAAAATAGTAAACAGTTTAAAAGCAAAAGATGTTGAATCTTAGTGGAGAAATGTTGAGGTGTTTAAGTTTTACAAAAAACTTACTGATAAAAATAACCTTCCACAAAACAACCCAGAAGAGGAGGGATATGCATGTGAGCACAGTGTAGACAATGGCATTAATGTTTAATTTAATGTTTCATGTTGTTAACGTTAAATTTTTGAAAATTTAATTCTTGTTCATTTTGTGTAAATACATTGGCCTTTTTTTACTGCATTGATTTTTAAGTTAACTTTTAATTATAGCATTTTTTGTACATTTTCAATCCTTAAGTTTCTTTAGTTTGGTGCAAACCCGGCCATCTCCAAATTTGAACTTTAAATATTTCAAATAATTATACGAATAAAACATTGGCATTCTGTAACATTCATTTCAATGCTATTTATAAGTGATATAGCAAATACAAATAATTCGAAATTCTTTATTTAGATTTTTTACGTTTTTTCGATCTCCTGAAAAAATTTAACCATTTGGAGATGGCTGGTTTTGCAAATAGACTGCTCATATGTAAGTTAATGGACTTGCAGAATGACCGAAAAGGTTCAAACAGAATGGCGGACAACAATAATGCTGGTGATATTAGGACATTTGCTTCCGGTTTCTTTCCTTCCATAGGTTGAGAATACCAACGGACTTTATTACCACAATCGCAAAGTGATTTTACGCACAACATAGCCCTTTAATGTAATGTGAACTGTTTTTCACTTTACTTTTACAAATGTAACAAATTTCAAAGAGTGTGAGCAAACTTGTCCCCGCTACAAAGAAATATGAACCTGTAATATGTACATCATCCTGAGTGTGTTCGTTATCAGTATCACTAATATAACTTTCACTGTCACTTTCATCTCGTTCATAGAAACTGTCATTCAACTGTTCTCTCATTACGTCGCTGTTCAAGGCTGTGCCGGAAGTTGCAACGTCGAAGTATTTTCTAGCTATTTCACTTCCTAACTCACACTGTATTTCTACACTACATTTGTGTCTGTCTGGTGAAACATTTTCACTCGTATCATTCTCAGCATCGTGTACATCATTATCGTTATCACTTTCATTTAATACTGTGTCAGCAAACTCCCTTCGTGTTTTAGCCTCATACCTTTCCGTCCTGCTCTTTTTAGTTTCTGACGAGTACTCCCACAGTGTATTTTGTGAAGCGGCTTCCGTATGAATTAGGATTCCTGCCTGAGAAGTATCTCCATCTGTCGACGCCAGACATCTTATTGAAGAAACAGACCCTGGCTTCAATTTCAGACCTTGCAGCTTTACCGTAGGCATCACCTTCATTTTCAAAAGTTGCATTTCATCATAGTTTGTATTTTTAAAATGCACTGAGCACACAGTAGCTCCCTTATCGGGAGAAAAGTGTTTCCTCTTGCAAAATTGTACCCAACTGCTAAACCTTCGAGGCGACTTACTTCGATTTGGAAACCTATGGAAATGTATTTCTTTCTCTCTACACTTTTGGTTTCTACTCGTTGTGTTGTTACAGCCGTACACACTACAGGAAGGCATTTCGACAAGGAGTCACCGCACTATTATAATAAACAACACTTCAAGTAAACGGAAGAGCAGCTGAGCGCGTACTGCAATAATCAACTGGATGCCTTGCTCAGCGCTTACAGCGCAGTGACGTTACAGCTACTCGTGTTTCCTTAGTTCACCGGCCTGCGGAGCGGCGCACAGCAAAAGCAAATATATAGTTGAACACTGTCCGATACACTCTTTGATTCAGAGGCAACTTCGTTTTTGTGTTGTGTTCTCCTTTAATCTCTTCAGCAATAGTGCTTTCTAGTTGGGATGAGTGTAGCAGAATAGACATATTACACCTCAATAAAAAAATAGTCTTCTTTTTATTATTATTATTGTTGTTGTTGTTGATGATGATGATGATGATGATGATGATGATGATGATAATGTAGGAAACTGCTCTCTGAGTTTTTGTAACTTAAGACATTGAGACCACATCATTAATTATTATTATTATTATTATTATTATTATTATTATTATTATTATTATTATTATCGTACCTCCATGTAGACACGAGATGTGTGTTGCTTCTGGGGTACTCCTTAGCTCTTCGTCACCGGGCGAGTTGGCCGTGCGCGTAGAGGCGCGCGGCTGTGAGCTTGCATCCGGGAGATAGTAGGTTTGAATCCCACTATCGGCAGCCCTGAAAATGGTTTTCCGTGGTTTCCCATTTTCACACCAGGCAAATGCTGGGGCTGTACCTTAATTAAGGCCACGGCCGCTTCCTTCCAAATCCTAGTCCTTTCCTATCCCATCGTCGCCATAAGACCTATCTGTGTCGGTGCGACGTAAAGCTCCTAGCAAAAAAAAAAATTTAGCTCTTTGTCCTCTTCCACTTTGATGCTTCTTTCTTTCTTTCTTTCTTTCTTTCTTTCTTTCTTTCTTTCTTTCTTTCTTTCTTTCTTTCTTTCTCAATCTGCTTACCCTCCAGGGTTGGTTTTTTCCTCGGACTCAGCGAGGGATCCCACTTCTACCACCTCGAGGGCAGTGGCCTGGAGCATGAGACATTGGGTCTTGGATGCTTCTTACTGGCTATTATTACGGTTGGCTCGCCGCACCCAAAGGCATGTTATATCTAACTGCCAGGTTTCAATGAGGCCACATCTAACTTCGAAAACAGGCACTGCCTGCTGGATTTCAATGGTGTTTCTTTCCCTGGGGGACCAGCACCCAACTAAAGGGGCTACTCTGCCTGAAGTCATTGGCACCTTCAGAGATTCATTCGGGTTATTTACTGCTGCCCAATACTACTACTACTACTACTACTACTACTACTACTACTACTACTACTACTACTACTACTACTACTACTTTGCAATGTAGTAAATGGTTTTCTGAAATTTTATAAATATTTTGCTCTACATCTTTTGATACGTGTGTGTTTTTTTAATGTGTGGAAATATGTACTGTATTTTCTTTCTAGTTTGTATTGTACTCATATAGTAACTTTCTTGCTAATTACTTCAGTTGAGATAGTGCAATACTTCTACAAAAATGGAATGCCTGATTATTCACCTTGTTGGAGATAAAAACGAAATATATACGAAAAAATTCTAAATATATAGACAGAAAAATACTTACTTATAGTCTGATGTGATCGTTTTAAGGGACAAAATATGACATTACTACTCTTCATAGAGAGCACTGACTTAAGTTGAAAGATGATATGTATATTTTGATTTATGTTACGCAAAACAGGTGTAAGGACTGGGTACAATAAACCACTACACTTTTGACAAGCATGAACATATTGATATATTTGAGGACAATTGGGTTGTGGATTTAACACATTCAACATGGTGCCAAAATGTTGCTTGGGGTGCCTTATTTACTACCATATGTGGATCCTGAGCAGCACCGAGTTTTGGTTTTCTTTACAAATACATTGTTGCACGGTTGAAATACTTTGTGTATTTTCTGGTAAACATGAATGGCTGTGTTACAATTCCTTATCCTGCTGCTGGATGGGACCATTCACTATTGCTGGATAGAATATGAAGGCTTGCTTTTTGAATAGTAGCACGCACATGTTCCGCGCATTTTGTTTTCCCACCCGTTCTTACAGTGGCATCATGGTGGGTTGATTCTCTGAGTGATAGCATGCTGGAAACATTGATGACCTGTATTTTAGGATCCGAATTGGAAGGGTGGTGGTGGTGGATCGCTACCTTCTGTCAATAATTCAGATAAAGATACATACCCATTTTGATGCTAAGTCATGTCACCGATACAGAGACATGACACACCAGAAAGGAGCACAGTGATAAGCAATGGAAAAACAAAAATCGCCACACACCGGTCTGCGTCTTGATGATATTATCAGCATCCTGCTGCAGACACGGGCGATAAGACACTGCATGTTCCATTTCTATGCGTCATGTCTTAAGCAAACATTTTCTCGTATAGTTCTGTTCCTGCTTTTTCTGAGCAGTGCCAGCATGAATGAAGAACAAATCAACATTAAATTAATGCAATCCGTGGAGAAATATCGAATAATATATGATTATTTGCTACCAGGACATTCAAATAAGAACGAGGTGGATAAAGCGTGGCATGCAGTGTCCAAAGAATTAAATTTAAATGGTAAGTAACTTATATTCAGAAACATATTTATTAATTAGGTCTATGTACAGTAATGACATGTTTAATTATGTAAGAATAAACATTACTTGCGCAACCAGAATTACTGATAATGTATAGTGCAGCTATATTTATATTTATTCTATAGCGTACTTATTCTGTCAAGAAAGGGCTACGTTTGGTTTCATAAAGTAAGAACACAAGTGATTTCTTAATTCAACAGCCTCAACTGTTGCTCTTCTGTTGCAGGGTTGCAATCTCTGCAACACACACATCGTATTGTCAGTATTTTCGTCCTTATCTGTTACACTCGGTTCACTAAAAACTCCATCTTTTAGGCTAATGAAGTTATGCAGGACACAAATTGCTCGTATTATGTTGTCTATTTTATCAGTTTTGCAGGCTATAGCTGTACCGAGATCTCTAAATTTAGAAGCAAGCATTCCAAAACACTCTTTCTAGCTCTGCTAAGCCTATAGTTAAAAATCCGCCTTTCATTTGTAAGTTCTCTTCGAAGATAGGGTCTCATGATATGCTTCTGTAATGGGAAAGCTTTATCACCAATGAAAAAATAAGGAAATGGTGAACAGTGATCATCATCTTTTGGTAGCCTCTTTGGATCAGGTATATTCAGTGTGCTCTGCTGAAGGTTTCTTCCTAAAGCTGAGTTTTGCAACATGCCACCATCACTATTTCTGCCATAGTCACCAGCTTCGATAACAATGAAAAGCCCATCTGCATCAACCAAAGCTAATAGAACAATAGAAAAATAGCCCTTGTAGTTATAGAAGGATGAGCCACTGTTTCTCAGACACTGGATACAAACGTGTTTCCCGTCTATGGCACCAATGCAGTTAGGCATATTCCAGAGTTCCAAATATCTTTCGGAAATATTCTCCCATAACTCCTTTGAGGGTGCAGGCATAAACTTAGGTTGAAGTGTTGTCCATACTGTCGAACATACTTCATCCACAATTTTGCCGATTGTTGTTTCTCCTCTTTTAAACTGAAAGCTCAAGCATTTGAAGCTGTTGCCAGTAGCTAAGTACCTGGAAATAAAGGACCATGAATACTATTACTGCTAAATTAAATTTTAAAAAGCTTGTAAAAGATTATTTTAGCCAAATTAAACTATTGACAATTGTACTCATATACATACATTCTATAAATTTAATATCATTGAACTGTACTGTTTTTGTTATTAAATGTTTGTTGAGAATTTTTCTTATGTGTTAATAAGCATTCCTTGGTATAGCTATTGTATGTATAGTCCTACTATAGGGCTCTGCCCTCAAGGACATCTTTTATATGAAATAAAATAAATAAAAATTAATAATAATAATAATAATAATAATAATAATAATAGTAATAATAGTAATAAGTGTATTTTCTCATTGCAGTGGCCACCTGCAAAGACAAATGGAGAAACTGTAGGAACTGTTGGTACAGATACTTAAGGCAAGCTCCTACCAGTGGTTCAGCAGCAGTAACCAAAAAGCCCTACTATCTTGCAGACTACTTGGCGTTTTTGACATCATTTACGAAATCAAGAAGACAAGTGGGAAACGTAGAAAACCCGTATGAAGAGGAGCAATCTGCTACAGGGGAACAACCATCATCAGTGGCCATGACAGAAGAAAACGATGAGGAGAATAGTGCTCAAGAAATTATGCAGCCGCTACCTCGAACACGTAGAAGAGATACAAAAAGAAGTGCCACGACAATGGATGTTGAAGTTTTCTCTTCATATATTCAGATGAAAGCAAAACATACGGCTGAAGCGGAGTGTAATAACCCAGATGAGTTGTTTTTCAAAAGCCTGCTACCAGATGTGGCTAAATTATCACCTGCAGCTAA
Organism: Anabrus simplex; assembly: GCF_040414725.1. NCBI lineage: Eukaryota > Metazoa > Arthropoda > Insecta > Orthoptera > Tettigoniidae > Anabrus > Anabrus simplex. The sequence continues at coordinate 986,010,055 of NC_090266.1, forward strand.
AAGCTCATTTAAGTTGTTTGTGCAGCAAAAATTAAATGACATGCTCTACAGATCAGCCAGGAATGTTCAGTGTAGTGATACTCATTCCCATCTTTCAACTTCCGTATTGCAATACGGTGGTAGGCAGACGGGCTCCTCATATACTGTCTCACCATTATCGTATGCGGTGAATTTACCAAAAGAAAGCGAGGAAGAACGAGGTCACTCATACTGATAAGGCGTAGTTACAAAGACAGCACTATATGGTATAGAGTTATAAGTGAAAAAACCAAAACATTGTACACATATTATTTATATACTTTGTCAGTATGAACAGTTTCACAGCTCTGTTCATTATCTAATAAATAATTTAATTTTTTAATAACAAATTATTATTCTAAGCTTTGAACTTACCTTAGTGTTATAAGTAGCTTTTCATCAGGACTTATAGCCTTCCTGTAGTTTGTGTCTTGTTTTCCTAATAATAGAGAAATTTTCTGAAGAAGTTCTGTATAGCTTTCGGGGTACATTCGGTAGTATGACTGGAATTTTACCGGATCTTTTAGTAAATCATGCGCTAAGGTATAAGCACCATGCTGAGCACATGACATATTAAAATCGTGAATCCATTTCCTTTTCCTCTTGTTACGCAATTTCAACCACATGTACAGCAAAACATCATCTTCACTCGAGGAGGCCACGTTAACAGCTGATAATGCATAGCGTATTGATGCAGACACATGCTTCTCCGGGGTGCGGGTTCAAGTCTGCATCACGAGTGCGACAAACAAGTTAGTCGTTTTTTCATGTTGCGTTGCAGATGTTGACGCCTCCGCTGTGCGGCCTCACTAAGAGCAAAATAAAAATGGAAGTCCATCGACAAAGTATATCCTGTACTTCAGCCAGCTTGATGAAAATGAGTTTAAGGATGTAGCCGAACAGTTCATCAGCTCATTTTATCATCCAGGGTGACAGTTTGCATCTGCTTACAGTTGGACAGAGAAAAGTAGCAAGCAATCTCTTCCACTTTTTCAAGGGCATGGTGGTGTGGGATGCTAATATAAATGATGGAGTTCTGTGTTCGATTTCTTTTCTGCATTTTTTTGGTGCAGGCATAATGAAAGCTATGAAAAGTGAAAATAACCCAACTAAAACTAAGAGGAATTGGATCCAAAATTGGCTCCTATGAAGCGTCAAATCGAGTTATTTTATCATAAAGAAAGAAACTTGTGTTCATCAACAAGCTTTCTGAGGTTGTTATGGTTTACTGTATCAGAAGCTTTACTAATGTTAAGTGTTTGAAATTTAGAAGCCACGAGGCGTGTTTTTTTAAAAAGTAAGGTCCGTTTTGTTGTAGACACTAGTAGTTCGCATGCGCACTTCGCAACGAACCCGTGCGTCGTGTGCCGGCATGCCTCGGGAACAACGGTGCTCAGTTGCAGCTCTGTTGCTAACCTGTACGGTTCTGTTCTGTGCTAGCTCTAATGTTCAAGATTATAGACTCGCCCGCCCTCTGCGAGGTTCGGTCAGTGATACGGTTTTTGTCGGCAAGGAACCTGTCTGCTGCAGACATTCACCGACAGATTTGCAAAGTGTACGCTGCTAATGCTATGAGTGAAGGCAAAGTGTGTAAGTAGGTACGAGACTTCAAAGATGGCCGTGACAACGTCCATGATGAGGCCCGCTCTGGTCGCCCATCTCTGATCACAGACGATTTGGTGGCTTCAGTTGAAGCAAAGAATCATGAGGACAGACTCTTCACAATAACAGCTCTCTCAGATGCCTTTCCTGATGGGTCTAGGTCAGTGCTTTACAAAATTGTTTCTGAAAACCTAAACTTTAGGAAACTGAGCTCCCATTGGGTCCCTAAACTCCTAACGGAGGACCAAAATAACAAAATATTTGAGTGTTTGATGACATTTTTGACTCGTTATGCTGAAGAAGGTGGTGACATGTTGAGTCAGATCATAACAGGAGACGAAACATGGGTTTCGCATATCACGCCTGAATCAAAGCAACAGAGCATGGAATATAGACACACACATTCGCTGCAAAGGTGAAGGCCAAACAGAATCTGTCCCAGCGCAAGATCATGGCATCCGTGTCGTGGATAGGCGTGGTGTTTTGTTGGTCGACTTCATACAACGAGGAACCAATATTAATGCGGATGCTTACTGCCAAACCTTGAGAGAGCTTTGAAAGACGCGGCATGCTGACAAAGGGAATAGACCTTCTCCATGACAATGCAAGACCTCACACTGCAGCTCAGACCCGAGGTTTATTGGACACTTTGGCAGGGAAGTTTTAGACCACCTACCGTACAGCCCTGACCTTGTGCCGAGCGATTACCATGTATACCGCCACCTCAAACATCACCTCAGCTACACACTACAATGATAACAACAAAGTGAAAACAGCTGTGAATTCATGGTTATCGGAGCAGGCGGCAAGTTTCTTTGAAGATACTTGAATACTTGAATACTTAGTTGTAAGATATACTAAGTGTTTAAACAAACTTGGCAGCTATGTTGAAAAATAGACTAAAGTATGTTGAATCTGCAAATAAATGCGGTGTTTGAAAGTTGTCTTTCATTGTGTAGTTATTTTCAAACGGCCCTTACTAAAAAAGAGAAGCCTCCTATTATAGCATGCATACATATGTCTTCATTATAGATTGTTATGCCTGTCAGCATTCAGTCTGCAAGCATCTGTGAATTTACTAATCGCCGCCACAATGCTCTATTAGTAACTAGTTTTCTGGCCTCACTTAGTTCTATATCTCTTATCCGTAAATCATTAGAAACTGAGCATAACCATAGTGGCCTTGGTCTCCCTCTACTCCATAATTCTTCTGGGTAACCTATCCTCCTCCATTCACTCACTTTTAACCTACCACCGAAGCCAGTTTATTAGTACAGCTTCATCCATCAAGTTCAATCCTAACTTAGTCTTTATATCCTCATTCTGAGTACCCTCTTGCCATTGTTCCCACCTGTTTATACCAGCAATCATTCTTGCTACTTTCATGTCTGTTATATCTAGCTTATGAATAGGATATCATGTGTTCATCTAGCTTTCACTTCCGTAAGGCGAAGTTGGTCTGAAAACAGACCAATGTAAAGATAGTTTCGTCCAGGAGCTGATTTCCTTCTTCCAGAATACTGTTGATCACAACTGCGAACTCACTGCATTAGCTTTACTGCACCTTGATTCACTCTCACTTACTTATTGTACCATCTTGGGAGAACTCACATCCTGAATATTTGAAATTATCTATCTATTCCAGCTTTGTATCCCCAATCTGATGTTGAATTCTCTTGGATTTCCTACCTATGGACATCAGTTTAGTCTTAGAAAATATGCCTTCTCTGGATCTATGAAACATAACTATCTATTCATCTTATAGTATTTTCCATTACTTGGTATATATTGACAATCTGATCCTGACAGTCCCTCTGTAGTCTGAAACCACACGGGTTTTCATCCAACTTTCTGTCAACAACTGAACACCTTGCCTGGTATACTGATCATTGAGATACCTCGATAGTTGTTGCAATCCTTCTTGTATCCTTGCCTGTAGATAGGTGCAGTTACTGCTTTTGTCCCATCATAAGGTACGTTACTAACACTTCATGCTGATCTTATTATTCTATGAAGCCATTTCATCAATGCCTTCCACTGTACTTGAGCATTTCAGGTCTAATTTCATCTTTTATGACAATGGAGTTTATTTACCATCCTTTCCACTTCCTCAAGCATCATTTCGCCAATATCATTGTCTTCCTCCCCATGAGCTTGGTTGTTCGCGACGCCACCAGGAAGATTCCTTTTACGTTGAGAAGATTTTCAAAATATTCCATCCACCTCTCCAGTGATTCCTTGGGATCTATTATGAGTTTCTCTGATTTACCTAAAACACTATTCATTTTCTTATTCCCTCCCTTCCTAAGATTATTTATTACTGTCCGGAAGGGATTCCCTGCTGTTTGACCGAGCCTTTCCTGGTTATTAGCAATATCTTTCCACACTTCTTCTGGAATTCAACTACTATTTGTTTCACTCTTTCTTTCATCAATGTACAATTCCCTGTCTTTGACTAGTCCTTGTTGGAGCCATTTCTGATATGCCTACCTTTTAGATTTACAAGCTGGTTATGCTTTTCCCCATCTTTATACATACCGTATTTCACGGCATAATCGTCGCACTTTTTATACCAAAATTTTCGAAAAAAATTGTAGGGTGCGACCATTATACGATGAGTATTTAATACCAGTATTTGTATTACTCAAGAAATGTATTCATAACTAAATTGTATTTGATACAAATTTAAGATGCACGTAATACTCGCGTTTATACATCAAAATAATTAAAATAGTCTAAAACAAAATTCATAATTTTTCGCTACAATTCAGCGAACGTTTTTCCAACCTGAAAATAAAAATGAACGTATTAAGTTAATTTGTCATTAATTTGAGTATTAAAGTTAAAATATTACACTTGCAAAATTATCGCTTTGTTGTGAAATGCGGACTTACCGGTACGCAATTTATTCCAAATCTTCGGTGTCGCTATCGCAGGTTTCGCTATCTGATGCGCCGTCCTCGCCTCTGTTAATACCAGTATCAGATTCTTCGTCTCCCTGCCACACTGCGTCATCTTCGGAACTGTCTAGTGCATTCGAAATCCCAGTCCTTTTGAAGCTCTTGGAGACTAGTTCAGGTGGTATAAGATCCCAACTCTTCTTCACCCACGAGCATAACAAGTCCAAGGGTGGACGCCTGATATTTCCGGCGGGCGTCAATTGCTGATCGCCGCTCATCATCCACTCGTTGTAAAATCGACGTAAGTGGTCTTTAAAGGGTTTATTAACACATACGTCTAGTGGCTGCAAAGCAGATGTTAGGCCACCAGGAATGACTATCTGTTGTGTCTTATTTGTAGTGAGAATTTGCTTCACTTCGTTCACGAGGTGACCTCGGAAACTAAAACAAGCAGAGCTGGTTGTTTTAGTAGTGCACCAGGTCTTCTATTCCACACAGTTTTAACCCAGTCCAGCATGAGTTCTACGTCCATCCAACCCTTTGGTTGCACTCGTACATGAATTCCACGGGGAAACTGTATATTCTTAGGCATCGTTTTCCTCTTGAAAATGATATAAGGCGGCAACTTTCTCCCGTCAGCTGTAATGGCTAGCATTGCCGTGCATCGCAACTTCTCACTACCGCTGGTTTTCATTAATACACTCCGTGATCCTTTTAGCGCAATAGTGCTGTTGCGAGGCATATCAAAAAAGATTGGAGTCTGATCGGCATTACCGATTTGAGAAAGCAAGTACGAAGTTTCCTTGCGCAAACGTATGACAAATCGGTGAAAATTTACAATCTTGTCCGTGTAATCAGCAGGCAACTTTTGGCTTAGTGTTGTTCTCCTTCGCACTGACAGATTGTGTCGTCGCATGAACCCCTTAATCCACCCACGAGTCGCCTTAAACTGAGTTACCGGTATGTTGTGTTTGCGCGCTACCTCCTGTCCCTTAATTTGTAACATTTCATATGATACACTGCAGCCATTGTTACGTATTTCACTGACGTACCTAAACACTTCTTCGTCAATTATAGGAAACTTCCCTGTTTTAGGACCTCTAAACGCGCGTCTAGAAGGGTTTGTGCTTTTTAGCTTGTTTTTTACTTTCCGCCAGTCACGCACCAACTTTTCACTCACAGAAAATTTTCTTTCTGCAGCTCTGTTCCCGTGCTGTTCAGCGAAGGCAATTACGCTTAGCTTGAAGCCCGCAGAATAGTTTCTATATTTACCCATAATCGCTTAGAAATGCTTCACACGTTAATGTTTTGCGATATAAATGACTTTCCGTAATTGTTCACTATTAAAACAAATTATTTCTGCAAACACCCGAAACACAAATTAAAAACTTAAATTATCACGCACACATGTATACAGTAATCACGTAAATCTGAAACAAATAAATGCATCTGTGATCTGTACATTCCAGAGCAGCCAATACTGTTAGGCAGCAAGGAAGCATGCAACAATTTATCAGTTTAGCTCGTTGGTTGCGACACACTACTGCGCTTGCGCAAAGCTCGCAAACCGGAGCTCTAGCTAGCTCGGTGTAGATCTACTGTATAGTTGTTGACTGTATTCCGAGACGTCAGTAACAAACATTCATTTTTTTCAATTTCTTTTAAACATACGGTAATTAGGTTAATATTTCTTCCCAGTTATTGATGATTTTACATTACATTACTGACGAGTTTATAAAATAAAACTTTAATAGCATTGGATAATAATTATCTTGACTGCTTGGATAAAAGTTTTCATCCCATGCCCGGACACTTATGACGTAGTAGTAAGATAAGAGTCTAGCGATGACAACTGAGACATCGTAAATAATTCGGCTGAATAATTCCGTGGAAATCTGCGTTATCGTCTTGGATTTCACTTCGTGCGCAATAACACAGGAGCCGGCCCCATGGTGTAGGGGTAGCGTGCTTGCCTCTTACACGGAGGCCTCGGGTTCAATTCACGACCGGGTCAGGGAATTTTACCTGTATCTGAGGGCTGGTTCGAGGTCCATTCAACCTACCTAGCCGGTATTTCCTGGCGACGTTGCCGATAAGCGATAATTACAGCCTTACGTATTTCAAATGGGAACTCATAATATGTAGGTGGCGAATAAATAGTACACTGTCTCGGGACCACGTTGTCAAACTGCCGATAGCCTACCGGTAAGCATAATATGTAGGTGGTGAATAAATAGTACACTGTCTCGCGACCACGTTGTCAAACTGCCGATAGTCTACCGGTAAGCCATGCGTCGTACATATACCGGTATTATTTATTTATACATTGTGCAACATGTCGCAAACGTGACTGTGTTGCCAAATTGCCCATAAACCATACACGTATTTAAATTGCGCATTCATGTGCAACTTACGTTTCAGTTCCATTTACCTTTTAACCAGATTAGTGAACAAAATGTGGACGTGCGACGATTATGTAATTAAAGGTTTAAAGTCCGATTTTTGTATTGAAAATAAAGGATGCGACGATTACGCGGTGGCGACGATTATGCCGTGAAATACGGTAGTTGTTCCTAGGCATCCCCTTGCTGTTTCTACTACAGCACCCGTGTATGCCACGTATTCTCTTTATATATCTCAAACCTACTTACTGTCCGTTGTTTGGAACTTTTCACTGATCATATCCATATACTTCTAATTTTCCACATTTATTAGTCAGCAGATGGATTTCACTTTCTCTAGCCTTGAGATACTTAATTCACTACAGATCAGATAGTGATTGGTATTATAAAAAAAAATCCCTGTAATACCCGCATATTCCTAACAGATTTCCTGAATTCAAAGCCGGTTATGATATAGGGTTTATTGTTTTTAAGAATATGTTTAACGTTGCACCGACACCGATAGGTCTTATGGCGATAATGAGATAGGAAATGGCTAAGAGTGGGAAGGAAATGGCCATGCACTTAATTAAGATACAGCCCCCGGGATTTGCCTCGTGTGAAAATGGGAAACAATGGAAAACCATCTTCAGGTCTGCTGACAGTGGGGTTTGAACCCACTATCTCCTGGATGCAAGCTTACAGCTATGCATCTCTAAGTGCTCCCCACCTGCTAATCCATCAGGGAGTGAGAGATGGTGTAATGCTCTGTCATTTGGCTGAGGCCAGCTGGCTAGTTTGTCGGTAATTTCCCGTTATGTCATTTTCTGGTTGATGTCAACGGCTACTTTTAATTGTACTTTGGCTTTATTATTGATGTTATTACTAGGGTCCAGAAGTTAATCTGTTTGTATGTTCTTTCTTAGGGGTTAAAAATGTATGCTTATACATTATGTGTACGAATTGTGGAATTTTTTGTTATATGAACATGATTTTTGTGATTTTTGATAAATGCATCATATCTTAATATTTTAGTGTCTATTTGACACATTTTAATGAGTTTTAAGGTTTATAAGTTTTGTGATTAAGCATCATTTGTCAATATTTTAGTTCCTATATGGCGTATTTTTAACAATTTTTAAGGTTTTTATTTTATTATTTTTTGTCATGTGGATCATATTGACAGTAACGTAGATTTCATATGGAACAATATTATTATTATTATTATTATTATTATTATTATTATTATTATTATTATTATTATTATTATTATTATTATTTAGTAACATGTGCAGGGAAATATTCGCAGTTGGAATTTAAAAAAGCGAAGTGCATGAAATTAACAACGAAACTCCATACAGATCCCTCCTCAACCCCCACCCACCAATCTCAACTCGATTGTTTAGCCTGCGAAACTAAATGTCCACAGACTGAAGGAAGAAAAACCGAGCTCGATAGCTGCAGTCGCTTAAGCGCGGCCAGTATCCAGTATTCGGGAGATAGTAGGTTCGAATCCCACTGTCGGCAGCCCTGAAAATGGTTTTCCGTGGTTTCCCATTTTCACACCAGGCAAATGCTGGGGCTGTACCTTAATTAAGGCCACGGCCGTTTCCTTCCCACTCCTAGCCCCTCCTTGTCCCATCGTCGCCATAAGACCTATCTGTGTCGGTGCGACGTAAAGCAAGTAGCAAAAAAAGAAGGAAGAAAAGTCGAGGTACATCAAATTATCACATAAACTCTAAACGGACTGTGGAATGATATATTCACAGACGAAATACAGAAAAGTCGGGTGAATTGAATCAATAACGTAACTCCCACCACATCCACACTTTTCTGAAGTCGACTGTTAGAGTGTTAGCTGCTGGGTGAAGGTGTTGATAGTTTGTGTCAGAGGTTTTCCTCCTGATTTGCATTCTTCTCACTCTCTCTGAAGCTGATCATTTAAATGTCCATACTTCAGAATAGAGATTGTGCAAAAAAAAAAAAAAAAAAAAAAATGATAACAACAATATATATTTGAAAATAACATTCTTTAAATTACATTTTAATCTACGTTAGTTATTTGAGGTGAATAAATTGTTTAGTTAGGTATGGATGAACTGATTAATTTAAAAGTTGTTTTAAATTTGATATCTTTCACTGAAATTGTAACATAAAAAGAATTATAGTGGGTTGTCTGTTAAAAGTAGATATATGCTATCACAGACTCTTTTTTAGAACTTACTATGCTGAGCAATTCTTACCCTTATAGTATAGATTTATCTTTAACAATTTAGCCAGCGTAAGCTAGAAAGGTGGACAGATGACAGGTATTTCTTAGACTTCCTTCACTGAAGTCATTACTGCTCAGTTTCCATTGGTTGTAGATGATTGTTGTTTATATATATAAACTTTTCTCCAGAAATGCTTGCTAGAATGGTGAAAACCGCATCAAACTCCTTCCAGTGCCTCTTGAGATTAGCTGTTGTACACGGGAGTCAATGACTTTATTTTAATATATGTAGAGATATATATGGACATTTACAAAATTCTTGCTGACTAATTAAGATTGGTTGTCAGTGTCCCTCATGTTTCATTCTGTGATACAGAATGTTAACATTCGTCGGCCAAATAAGAAGCAGAATGTCGACTAATTGCCAGAGCTGGAAAGCTGCTGGGATGGTCAGCGGGTGCCTCTAGATTCGATCTTGCCTCTGATGTGGAAGTAAGAAAACAATTTGGCGTTGCACTAATCTGTCATGCAAGTCACTTGGATGGTTTGGGCTTGTGTTGCAAGTAGAAAGAGACGCAATTGCTAACATTGGCTACAGGCTGGAAGTCATTTGAAAGAGTGCTAAGGGATGACGTAACTAATTATGAGTTGATACATTTCACAGTGATATGAATACATTAAATCTACACCGCGAGATATTTGACTGAACTATGAATATATATATATATGTTTAAAAAAGCAGCCAACTTGTCGTGTCTTAACATAAAAAAATGCAGACAAGAAAGTGAACAGTGGAAAGTATCCCATTCGGCAAGCACGTCCAAGTGCTCTAGGTACTCGTCCTCCAGGTCACACGTTTGCTATGACTTTGCCAGTGTGAAAGGTTAAACATGTTAATCATATTTTACAGACAGTATACGTACATCAGTTTGTAAATTTGAGAATGATATTACAAAAATTCAAGTGCCCTAGTGGCAGTCCTCAGTTGTTAGTGGTGAATGAAATGGTGACAGTTGAGCCACAATGCAGATTCTGCCACTAGTTGTGATAGTTGCTGAAGAGCCTGATGATTTACATAATCTTCTTTTTTGGTAATAACCTTCAAATATCTTGTCTGTGTCCTGTTAGTACATAGGCTATAGGTAAATGTAACATAGATCCATGTTTTGAATATTAATTGTCATAAGAGGCCTCAGAGGATAGGGTTGTATGCTGAATGAGAGAAAAAAAGTAGGATAGAGAGGTTGTTATATACTAATGCCTCCAAGAGAGTTGGCTACTCGATGCGGGTCACATACTTGTGAGCTTGCATGCGAGAGAAAGTGAGTTCAAACCACATTGTTGGCAGCTCTGATAAGGGTTGTCCATGTTTTCTCATTTTCACGCTAGACAAATGCTGGGCTGAACCGTAGTTAAGGCCGGGGCTGCTTCCTTCGCAGTTCTAGCCCTTTCCTATAATATCACTAAAAATAACTAAGTTAATGGAAAAAATGTAAAGTGCTCACAGTAAACTGTAAAGGTTTTTGAAGTTTGGTGGATTTAAGTAAAGTCATTGTTCTTTTTTTTCAGTTGACGATGGTTCCGAATCAGACTTTTCTGCAAAAACAAGTTCAACTCGCTCAATACGAGTTAGAAATCTGGGCTCTTATATTGCTTCCTCGGAAGATGTGTCTCAAAGGGAGTCAACACCTACAGCTGTTAAACCAAGGATGAGTGAGATTCTTCAGAGAGAGCTTACACCCACACAACAGGTGTGAAAAATCTTTTCTTAATTGGACCGATGACCTAGATGTTAGGCCGCTTTAAATAACAAGCATTATTCTCACCTATCTTAAGGCGACGCTCCGGAGATAAAAATATATTTTTACCTAATGCATGGATTTCATGAAACTTTGTGGGAATGTCACCTACATAAAAGTAGAGATATCATGAAAATTTCATTCATATACAATTCATAGTTTTTCCAAAAAAATAAATTGTTTGAATTTTTTTGAACTTTTAATTCGATTTTTTTTATTAAATTTAATTAACATGTTAATGTAAATTTGTAATTAGGTGGATAATACGTCTTTTAAAAGCACTACATATCGATTTTTCTGTACATAATTTATATCAGGAGATATATCGTACTAAAGTTTGTGTAATTTTTATGTTCCAAAATTTAGGACTTAAAAATCTCTACTAGAAAAAATTCTGCAATCAAAAATTACATACACAGTTTTTTTAATATTGGTTTTATACATATACCATACAAATTTTGTTACAATTGTCTGAATATTATGGGAGAAAAATGGGATTTAAGTGTAAAATTTACAATTGGCAGGAAAATTAAATCAAAGTTCAAGTGACGTTTTCTTCCTGATTCATTACCTAAAAGTCACCAGAACTGTATGTTTTTTCTTCCCTTCCTGGAAGCTTGTTTCTTCTTCTTCTCGGGGCCGATGATCTTCAGTGTTAGGCCCCTTTAAACAACAAGCATCATCATATTATTCTTCTTCTTCTTCTCCTCTTCCAAAAAATGGAAAATCATTCACCTGCATTTTGTTTTTCATAATGCTACCTTTCCTGTGTTGAAGTTATGGGGATTGTAGTTTCTGTCATGTCATGATTGTTGGGTATAGGTGTACGACTTACATGGCTTGAAGTTGATGCGACACTTTCCTGATGAGAACAATCTGATTCCAATAACATTTCATGGCCTTTTGTCCCTGATTTCTTCAATGGAGACTCCTGTCCGGTAATAGCTGATGCCCATCTCTTTCCTATCGAAAGTTCAGCAATTTGTTGCTTAGCTAAGGCTGATTTATGTTTATGCATATTGTTTATTCCCTTGAATACAAGCTATCAATTATTACAGCACACTGTCTTTCAATAATAACAGTATCTTGATACGCAACTACAAGACATTACTTGCATGCGTACTTCACAAAAGTAAACGGACTGGCTACTACAAGAGAACCCACAAAAAAGATTTAACATACAAAAATAACAAAACTTATAGTTGTCGTCACTATTGCAGTACCATCAGGAATACCATTACAAGAATAAAATGTTGCTCAGTGACAGTCAAGTACTGAAATATTAGTCCGCAACGTGCTTTATAAATTCATTCAGTCTATACAAATATATCGGGAGAAAGGGTGCGGGGGGCCTTTTGGCCCATTCCATGGATGCGTAATTGCAAAGAACGGGCATATTTGGTTGAATGGAAACATGACAATGACATCAAACATGGTAATGACATCAAACATGACAATGACATCATTACCTAACAGAGCAGTTCAGCAGATGCCACGTCCATTTCTGCTGTGTGCAGACTGGCAAACTAAGCATTATTAAAGTGATAAATGGTTTGTATTCAACGAAATAACTTTTTGACAAGAAAGAAGAAACCCGATCCTTTCAATTTCAGTAAAAAAAAATTGCCAAAATGGCCAAAATATTGTTTTATCTCCGGAGTATTGCATTGATTTTGTTTCTATATGTACATTGGTAGGCTAATTTCATGGTGTAAGGGTAGGATTCAGTCACCTGCTTGTGTGAGAATTTTAGTACTAGATTGGGTTTATGCAGTGTCATGAGTTTAGCTGAGTAACTCTATGACCTGTGAGGGAGGGGCGAGGTCAGTAGGTCTTATTGTAACAGTGGGTTAGAAAAGGCCTAGGAGCATTAAGTAAGCGGCCCCGTCCTTAATTAAAGTACAACGCCTGCATTTGCCTGGTGTGAAAATAGGAAATCATGGAAAACCATCTGCAGGGCTGCCGACAGTGGGGTTCGAACCCACTATCTCCCGGATGCAAGCTCACAGCTGCGCGCCCCCGACCGCATGGCCAAGGCGCCCGGTTTTTATGTCTATGCTCTTCGAGATTGTTCCTTTTTATGGCTGAGGATGTCTCTAGAGATAAAACTCGCTTGGTACTGAAAGAAATTGACAGGGCGAGATTCACTTTGGCAGAAATGATGTAAATGGTTTGGCTTAGCTGTTGACCAGAAATAATGTTGTGGAAGAAAAAAAAGAAACCTCAGTATAGATCACTAAGTTCGATTTTCATAAGAGTTGGGAGGTCAGTCACTTTCTTACCATTCCTAGCCCTTTCGCATACCATCGTTGCCAGAAACCTGCTTGAGTTGGTGTGATGTTAAACATTTAGCAGGAAAAGTAGTTTGTAAATATCAAGATTTCATTTTAAAAAATGTAAATACTGTTTTGTCGAATTCACTTTCTGGGAGGCTGTTTTACTACCAGTTTTGTCATAATATCTCTTCGGGAATGCTGGGTGGGCATCTTTCCAACAAGAGGAAGTTCTTCCACTAAGTAGTTAAGCAGCAGGTAACTTACACCCCATAGTAAGTGGTTACTTTTGTTTTAAGACCCCAGGGGATGTTGCGGACATCACTAACCTCAGGTACACAAAGGGTAAGTTTTCGTGCACTTCAAGGGTTGGATAAAATATCATCTGCTGAGCAATTGTTATGACAGGAAATTTACTGTGATTTTTTCTGTACATGGCCTAGGTTAGCTCAGTTTGTAGATTTAAACAACTGGAATAGTGATCAAAATTGTTCTGCACTGATTTATCTCTACAGGTAATAATCATGAATGATTTTCTTGACATCATTGACCTTTTTATTGATTACCACAGTGGTGATGGTGATCGTCATAGTCTTCAAATAGTAGTCAGGTGCCCAACGCGGATCGGACGTCCTGGATCATTTCCTTACTTACACTCCTGCTGGGATTTTTGCCAGGTTTCGACTAAAATTTTGACTGGTGTATTTTACTACTGCGAACTGAAGGTTGTGCATAGACTCTCAGTATTGGCACGTTACATTACTGCACCATTTAAGCCTGACCAATTCCCTTTCTACTGATGAAGTGTGTCGTATGCTAGAAAATTCAGATCTTGAATCTGGAGGAGAACTATTCAGATGCTGGTTTTGTTTGTGATAAGTGAGACAAGTCAGGACGAATATCATAATGAGACAGAGGATAAATTATCAGCAGAAGTGGAAAGTGCTATCTGTCTCCAAACTCTCCTCAAATGTTTCAATCTCACTTAGGTGTTTTATCTGTGAAGATGTTCGCTTGAGACAGAACTGAGTGGGAAGTCTTGGATTCTAACTCTTTATGTGGAAGGTGGGCTTCAGTAAAAGTCCTGAAAGAGTGGGGTTGTACCACTGCATGTGCTTACCACAGAGTTGACAACTCTGTGATTAGCACCCCATGTCATCTCTTTGATGAATTGATCCTTTGTCTAGTGAAACAGCGCACTGAATCAAATGCTCAGAAAGCACTGTCAAAATTTTGATAAGCTTAACGCAATCTCTTCAAGTTTGATGGTCTCGCACACTCGCTTAGAAATCAGATTTAAATTGTCCTTTACACGAGTAAGCCACTCGGTCAGAATTACTGCCCAGCCCTCTGAAATAAATTACATAAATGGAACAGCAACCAGAATTTTTATGCACAGTTTTCTGTGAATCATTTGTACTCAGCAACAGTGACGTTACAACAGAGATTTTGTGTGGCAAGTCTCAAAGCCGATGTTAGGCCTCTTTAAACAAGAAGCATCATCATCAAATCTCAAAACATTTGGTTAAGTTAAATGTAGAGGAATTTCACACTACTCTTTGTCTCTCAAAAAATTGGGGTTTCAAATACATTTATATTTGCCCTAATATAATTGGATGCGAGGCTTACGAACCTAGGACAACAGAATTCAGAGGGCAAAGCAGACATTAATTTTATCCTCGTTAGTGTATAACTACTTGTCACAGTCTTTCTCTATGTGAGCCCGATAGTTGTTCCATAGCGTAAATATGTGTTTCCTGCGCAGTGTGGGAAACGACGTGTCCATAAACAACTCCAATACAGATTTATCTAAATATATGTGTCTCAGTTCTCCTGATATCTCTGGAGAGCTTGTAAAGTGATGAACAATTGGTTGGTTATCGCTATTACTATCCCACAACCAGTCACTATGTTTTGTTTTCACATGCAAAGCTTTAGGTAGGATTTCAGTCACTCGTTATAAGCTATAAATTTCATTCTCTTCCGTATTGAAGTGCACTGATTTAAAAAAAAAAAAAATGACTATTGGGTCCTCATTTTCAATACAATATATTAAGTAAATAGTATTACATTATAGACTTGGGACTAATTTCAAACACTTAGTGGCCATCATCAGCCAAAACAAAAAGTAATTGGTTAATATGATAACTAAAACATATGCATATAAGAGAAAGACAATGTTGTAGTCCGTAGACTAATGTAGTACTATTTACTTAATATATTGTATTGAAAAGGTGGACCCTCTTGTCAATTTACCGTATTTACGTGAATAATCCCCACACCCTAATTTTTGGAAGACTCGTTTAGAAAAAAAATGAAATGAACTAAAATTCCTTCCATCGAAAGAGTAACATAGGTATAAACAGACATTTTATATCACTCCGCAAGGTCCACATGTTCTTTACGCAAATATGAACATGTTAATTTATGGATATAGGTGCTTTGCCTGAGATGATGTAAATATATTATCGCTGCTATCAAATACCATGAAAATTAGCAAGTAGGCCTACTTACGTGACAGGTATTTCATTAATCTGAACTTGCAATAGGCTCGATTCCCTGTAGATCGGAAGATTCGTTGTCACTTGCATCACTAGAATCCTCTCCTAAATTACAAATTTGTCACACTCCACGTCTAAAATACTTCTCACATGTGGTCTCTTTTTACTCGGATAGTAACACAACCGGTGGTGGATAATTCTTTTCCTGCAATGTAAACACTTGAAACAGACACACTGGCAAAGTCGGATGTTACTTTTGCGATACAGTAAAACCACATTATTACTTGATTTTGAATTAACCGCCAACTCGTAATTCAGAAATGCCAATTCTCGCCGCGTCACGAAATATTCTGATACCCACTACTGCATGTAATTAACATTAATTCAATTTTAAACCTTTCAAGTGCCATTGAAAAAAAAATCTATTTCTGAAATGTATCCACCAAGGTGTATTTACATTATTCAAATAATGCACTTGGATAACTCACTGGCGGACATAACATCACACGATGAAAAGAAAAAAAAAGAAAGAAGAAAAGAAAAAAAGCACGATTCAAAGATGAAGACAAATTCCCATATGCAAGTGTTTTATTTTTTGGTTTACTGTACTGTTTGCATTTTTAGATGCCTTGTACTTGCACAGAAAGTGCCCGACACCCTTAAAACATCGTGGCTTATCGAACTTTCCTATGACGAAGGGAGGAAGTCTTTTGCTTCCGTCTGCATTTTAATACAGTACAGTGAACCCCTGTCCTTTAAAACCATAAGTCTGTCTGGGCTCGGCAGTAAAACATAAATTAAAAAGTGCAGTTTGATCGGCATTGACAGTATTGTACAGTATCGTCCGGTACGTACGAATTGATTATAATTTTGAGCCTCGTTTTTTGCCTGCTGTCGGCAGGTGTTCAGATATGTCAGCCTCGTGTTGGTAGATTTACTGGCACATAAAAGAACTCCTGCTACGTAATATTGTGGCGTTCCTTAAAACGCCGAATACAAAAGAATATACAATTTCACTCGAACTTAGCAACTATGAAACACAATATAGACACACCGAAGTGAATGAAAGTGTGGAAAGCTATCCCTGGATGATGTGAAAGATGTGTTCTATCGTGACGCTGAGAAATTTTGAATCTAAATTGCTCTGTCAAAAAATAGATTTCGAAAGCTTCTCAGATTCGTCAGTTCGACGAGAAATCAACCTGAAATGAGTGCCTGCCAGCTAATAAATTAGCTCTTGCCAGGTAACAAGTTCGCTCTTGTTTCTGAAATATGGGACACATTTGTGGAAAATTGCTTTCAGTGTTACTGCCCAAGCAAAACCGTCGACGAACAGTTACTTCCTAACAAAACCATGTGCAGATTTACCTAATTTATGATGAACAAGACCGACAAGTATGGACTCAAATGCTGGATTGGTGCCTTTCCGTACCTTGGTAAGGTCGACGGACGTCCAAACTAGGAGCCACTGGGAGAGTATGTCGTGCTTCGCCTAATGGAGCTGTTTTTAAACCAAGGGAGGAACATGACGACAGATAGCTTCTTCATATTTTTCCGCCAAGCTGAGTGGCTCAGATGGTTGAGTCCTTGGCCTTTTGTCCGCAACTTGGTAGGTTCGATCCTGGCTCAGTCAGGTGGTTTTTGAAGGTGCTCAGATATGTCAGCCTCGTGTTGGTAGATTTACTGGCACGTAAAAGAACTCCTGTGGGACTAAATTCAGGCAACTTGGCGTCTCCAAAAACTGTAAAATTAGTTAGTGGGACTTAAACCAAATAACATTATTATTATCTTATCTTTCCAATTTGCTAAGTAGCTCAAAAAAAAAAAAAAAAAAAAACCAACCCGAATCTTCCCCTTTGTCATAAAATCCCTACTGTGGTAAGGAAGTCCAAGCCTGAATTTTACTCTACAACCATCTTGCGACAGACTAGGAGCACTCAGTGCAACTTGACAGTTTACCAAACCAAGAAAAACAAGAATGTCCTCCTCCTTAGCACATGGCACGTTCAAGTAACAACGAGCACAGAATGAAGGAAGAAGGCAGAAACTGGAACTACCTACAATGGCATGAAACACAGGTTAGATGTGGTTGTCTAAGTGACTCATAAATATACCACCAAGGTCTTTTATAATATAAAACTTACAGCTATCAATTCTTGGGTCATTTACGAGCAAGTAATGGATAGGAAGATGAAATCGTAAGAAGTTCACCCTCCAGTTGGCAAGTGAACTAACAAGACCTGACGAGTAAGGGCAGCAGCAACAAAGTGGGGGTGTAGGACCATGTCCTTCTAATAAGGGGGAAGAAGTGCCAAGTTGGCCTGTTTGTTAAGAAGGAAGCCATACTTTCCAGAGTCCACTCAGTAAAATGTAACTTAAAAGCTCTTCAGTCTGTTGAACACGCAGGTTAAATATAAACATTATACAACTTACCTGTTGTAAGAACATTATTAGACAAGGGATAAAATTCTTTGTTTAATAGTGTGTATTTTTATCCCTTGTCTAATAATGTTTTTCTACAGGTAAGTTGTATAATGTTTATATGTAACCTGTGTGTTTGACAGACTGAAGAACTTTTAATTTACATTCAAGTTGGTCTGTGTAAAGGCAACAAGTCTGGCGCCGGCAACAAGTGCCTAAAAGCCATGTGCGGAAAATGTGCATGAAAGGTAGTTGTGCATGCGAAATGTGTTTAGTTTGTTTTAATTTTTTAATTTGTGAAATGTGGACGACTGACTAAGAAGGAAAAAGTTGTTCAATTGGCTAATTTTGTGAAAACTTCTTTGAGAAACTGGAACATGATGCAGTTGTTTGTGATTATTCATGTGTACATGAGTAATATTAAAGGTCCATACACTAATGTCAGGTCTTTGTATCTAAAATAAATTTGTGGAAACACATTAGTAGGGAATAACAAATCCTATTGAGTTCTAATTTGAACGTTTCCAAACATTTCTTTTGATGGGTCAAAATGACCTCTTACCACTGTTCTAAATGTTTCTCAGCAGTTCTAGTGTTAATACCTTATTTAACCGCATATCAGCTGCACATCCGATCCGTGGGCTTGTCGCAAGTATGTGTGTCTGCTGCAACAAATGGAAATGGTCATTGCTGTGCACAGTCTGAACTAAACCATGTTCAATCAATCAATCAATCAATCAATCAATCAATACTGATCTGCATTTAGGGCAGTCGCCCAGGTGGCAGATTCCCTATTTGTTGTTTTCCTAGCCTTTTCCTAAATGATTTCAAAGAAATTGGAAAATTATTGAACATCTCCCTTGGTAAGTTATTCCAGTCCCTAACTCCCCTTCCTATAAATGAATATTTGTCCCCGTTTGTCCTCTTGAATTCCAACTTTATCTTCATATTGTGATGTTTCCTACTTTTATAAACGCCATTCAAACTTATTCGTCTACTAATGTCATTCCACGCCATCTCTCCGCTGACAGCCCGGAACATACCACTTATGAACATTAAAACAAGAATAATAGTTAACACCACCTTTCAAATACTTATCTTTCCTATATTTAGGAAATAAACATTACAACAGGCGTTGTAAGATGGGACATGTTTCGCTTAACAGTTGTAAGCATCATCAGCCGAAAATAAATCTTAGCCTAAAGTTAGATTTATTACTTGTAACATACCACTTAGTCGAGCTGCTCTTCTTCTTTCTCTCAATTCTTCCCAACCCAAACATTGCAACATTTTTGTAACGCTACTCTTTTGTCGGAAATCACCCAGAACAAATCGAGCTGCTTTTCTTTGGATTTTTTCCAGTTCTTGAATCAGGTAATCCCGGTGAGGGTCCCATACACTGGAACCATACTCTAGTTGGGGTCTTACCACAGACTTATATGCCCTTCCCTTTATATCCTTACTACAACCCCTAAACACCCTCATAACCATGTGCAGAGATATGTACCCTTTATTTACAATCCCATTTATGTGATTACCCCAATGAAGATCTTTCCTTATATTAACACCTACTTACAATGATCCCCAAAAGGAACTTTCACCCCATCAACGCAGTAATTAAAACTGAGAGGACTTTTCCTATTTGTGAAACTCGCAACCTGACTTTTAACCCCGTTTATCAACATCTCACAACATTTTCGAGGTCACGTTGCAGTTGCTCACAATCTTGTAACTTATTTATCACTCTATAGAGAATAACATCATCCGCAAAAAGCCTTACCTACGATTCCACTCCTTTACTCATATCATTTATAACATAAAGGTCCGATAATATTGCCTTGAGGAATTCCCCTCTTAATTATTACAGGGTCAGATAAAGCTTCACCTACTCTAATTCTCTGAGATCTATTTTCTAGAAATATAGCAACCCATTCAGTCACTCTTTTGTCTAGTCCAATTGCACTCATTTTTGCCAGTAGTCTCCCATGATCTACCCTATCAAATGTTTTAAACAGGTCAATCGCGATACAGTCCATTTGACCTCCAGAATCCAAGATATCTGCTATATCCTGCTGGAATCCTACAAGTTGAGCTTCAGTGGAACAACCTTTCCTAAAACCGAATTGCCTTCTATCGAACCAGTTATTAATTTCACAAACATGTTTAATATAATCAGAAAGAATGCCTTCCCAAAGCTTACATATAATGCATGTCAAACTTACTGGCCTGTAATTTTCAGCTTTATGTCTATCACCCTTTCCTTTATACACAGGGGCAAGTATAGCAACTCTCCATTCATCTGGTATAGCTCCTCCGACCAAACAATAATCAAATAAGTACTTCAGATATGGTACTATATCCCAACCCATTGTCTTTAGTATATCCCCAGAAATCTGATCAATTCCAGTCGCTTTTCTAGTTTTCAACTTTTGTATCTTATTGTAAATGTCATTGTTATCATATGTAAATTTTATTACTTCTTTGGCCTTAGTCTCCTCCTCTATCTCGACATTATCCTTGTAACCAACAATCTTTACATACTGCTGACTGAATACTTCTGCCTTTTGAAGATCCTGACATACACACTCCCCTTGTTCATTAATTATTCCTGGAATGTCCTTCTTGGAACCTGTTTCTGCCTTAAAATACCTATACATACCCTTCCATTTTTCACTAAAATTTGTATGACTGCCAATTATGCTTGCCATCATGTTATCCTTAGCTGCCTTCTTTGCTAGATTTAATTTTCTAGTAAGTTCCTTCAATTTCTCCTTACTTCCACGACCATTTCTAACTCTATTTCTTTCCAGTCTGCACCTCCTTCTTAGTCTCTTTATTTCTCTATTATAATAAGGTGGGTCTTTACCATTCCTTACCACCCTTAATGGTACAAACCTGTTTTCGCATTCCTCAACAATTTCTTTAAACCCATCCCAGAGTCTGTTTACATTTTTATTTACAGTTTTCCACCGATCATAGTTACTTTTTAGAAACTGCCTCATGCCTGCTTTATCAGCCATATGGTACTGCCTAATAGTCCTACTTTTAAGACCTTCCTTTCTATCACATTTATTTTTAACTACCACAGAAACAGCTTCATGATCACTAATACCATCTATTACTTCAGTTTCTCTATGGAGCTCATCTGGTTTTATCAGCACCACATCCAGGATATTTTTCCCTCTGGTTGGTTCCATCACTTTCTGAATCAGCTGTCCTTCCCATATTAACTTATTTGCCATTTGTTGGTCATGCTTCCTGTCGTTCGCATTTCCTTCTCAATTGACATCTGGCAAATTCAGATCTCCCGCTACAATCACATTTCTTTCCATGTCGTTTCCCACATAGCTGACTATCCTATCAAATAATCCCGAATCCGCATCAGTGCTACCCTTTCCCGATCTGTACACTCCAAATATATCAAGTTGCCTATTATCTTTAGAAATAAGCCTTACACCTAGAATTTCATGTGTCTCATCTTTAACTTTTTCGTAGCTTACAAATTCTTCTTTCACCCTTCCTATCCTATCTCTACGATACACTCTCCAGTGTCGTGAGAAATTTTCTGCATCCATTATATCATTTCTCAGCCATGATTCAACTCCTATTACAATATCTGGTAAATATATATCTATTAAATTACTTAATTCTATTCCTTTCCTTACAATACTTCTACAGTTCAACACTAACAATTTTATGTCATCCCTACTTGATTTCCAGTTCCCTGTTCTCTTATCACCGCCCCCTAGGCCATCCCGTTTCCCTGAATGTACCTCCGTATTACCCTTCCAAACAAATTTCCTAACTTATACGTACTACTGTGGTTTAAATGAAGGCCATCTGAGCGCAGATCCCTATCTCCTACCCACCCATTAGGATCTAGAAATTTCACTCCCAGTTTCCCCCATACCCACTCCATAGTCTCATTTAAATCCCCAATCACCCTCCAGCCAGTATCCCTTCTACACAGTATTCCACTAATAACAATCTCCGCTTTCTTAAACTTCACCTGTGCTGCATTTACCAGATCCCACACATCTCCAACTATGTTGGTACTTATATCAGCTTGCCTTACGTTGTTGGTACCAACGTGAAACACTACCACCTTCTCCTTCCCCTCCTCCCTCTCTTCTACTTTCCTCAACATCTGCCTCAACCTCATTCCTGGATAACATTCTACCCTGGTTCCCTTTCCTCCACACACTTTCCCCACGTGTCTAACGATGGAATCTCCCATGACCAGAGCCTCAACCCTACCCACCTCGTTTGATCCCCTTCCCTCCTGGTCAGCCCTATCTTTCCTGATAAGTGCAGAAGCTACTTCCTCCTCCCTTTTCTCCTTCCCATGACCCTGTTCCACCTGTCTTTTCCTATCCTCTACTCTACATTTTCCTTTCCTACCTTTTCCCTTCCTCCTACTTCCACAAATCTCAGCAACAGTTCCCTGTCCCTCATCTTCCCTCTGTTGTTCTACCTAGAGTGACTTGTACCGATTTTGCACAGACACCTGTCCTGAATTCTGATCCTGAGTAGAGCTCTTAGCCTGCAATCTCCTTCCCCTTAGAACATTAGACCACCTGTCTTCTACAACTCCTCCCTTTCCTTCCCCTTCCTCTTGTACACCTATTGTAACCTGTCTTCCGTGAGAATCCTAATTATCTCCCTCAAACTTTCCAACTCCTCCCTCATACCCCTCAATGCCTCGCCACACCCACAGTAACTACACTCGCGCTCCTTAGCCATTCCTTACGGGGGAAAAAAATGAAATTAAAAATAAAATAACTTATTTGCAAAAAATAAATGAACGGAGGGATATATTGTCTGGGATAGTACACAACAATAAGGTAATTAATATACGACTACACTACAATACTACTTAGTCGTGCTCTATTTTTTTTATCCTACAACCCCTGACAGGATAAAAACTGCTGTTAATTACTGAATATCGAAAGTAATAGCCTACACAAGAACTACACAATTCCAAACAGCAATTAAGCCTATTCTAATTACAACAGTATTTTAGTAAGAGTTTCTACGGATACTTCTACTACACCAGTACTACACAAATATTTTACAATAATAAAATAATCACACTAAATTCTAATAGATATTACTCGTATACTACTGTACAGTACACTACAGTAATGTTAAACTACTTTCAGACGTATCCTAATTACGGTACCGTACCGTATGTCACTAAACTAAGCACAACAGAAACGAAATTTGCAAGAACTACTGTACTCAAACATTACCAACGAAGCTAAATGCTTAGACAAATTATTATTAGTATTACGGTCTAATAGATACAAATGAAAAATAACACACGAATATAGCAGGCAAGATACAAAAATATTGCACTCAAATATTTATAAAATATTCGTGAGGTACATTGGTTAATAGGACATGTTTCATTCGTCTTTGCGAACATCAGCTATAAATACACAAAGCTTAAGGTCAGGGCCCAGAGTTTATTTAAATGGTTAAAAATGTCCTTATATTAAAAGAATGGTAAAGTTGTAATAAAAGTGGTTGTACAGTATTAAAATTAGACTGTAAAATATTATACAGATTAGCATCAAGAATTTCTCATAAAGTACAATGAATATTAATAATCTGAAAAGTAAAAACAATCATAAAGGTTGTTAAAATAGAAATGATGTAATAGTAGACATTAAAAAGAACTTCGATGTTTGAAGCGTGGATTAATTGTAGAGTTGTTGGGTATAACTTGAAGTTTGAAATCTGAAAAGAAAGAAAAAAGGGGGAAAGTGAAGTAATATTTTACAAAAATAAAAAGGGGATGGAAATTGTAAAAAGGAGAAAGCTTACCCGTTAGGCCTGTGAAAATATTTGCTAGCGATGACAGCGTGAATAGGACAAGGCCACTTGTTATTGCCTCTAGTGAATTGTGTTGAATTGAGACACATAATATTGTAGGCACTGAAATACGTCCATATAATGTTGAAAGCATGAAGTAGAAAATTATTTTTAAATCTGAAAAGAAGGCAGAAAAGAGGAATTGAGGCCATGTTATGACGAAAATTAAAAGGGAGAGAAAGAGAAAGTTGAAAAAGAACTTACCTGCTCTAATAGAAAGGGAGTGTCCGCTAGCATTAACTGCGTGAGGCAAACTGGAAAGTGGCTTTGTTATTGCTTCTCGTGTTGTGTGTATACGTAGAGGCGGGGAGTGAGTCATGTGAGGAGGGGAAGTAGCTAATTTCTTAGACGCGCCAGATGTACGTGGAGGGGGTGTCACATGAGAGGGTGGTGGAGTAGTGACTGTTTTTACCGAGGAAATGCTCTTAGAGGTTGGATAATAAAAAATGTTCATAAAGTTGTTGTTATTTATATTTAAAAAGAGAGTAATTCTGGGATTTTCTCAATTAATGGGCTTTTGATTTCAGAAATTTCGTTTAAGTTTTGATTTCCATTGAAATGTTGGTCCAAGGATATGTAAATGTTCTCGAACTCTGTCATTAGTTTGCTTTTACTGACGTATTTTAGGATTTGAAGATCTTTTTCAATCGTCGTAAAACTGTGGCCGGTTTCTTCCATGTGAATACTCATGGCGGAATATTTTTTATGTTTTGAGGCGTTGTAATGTTCAAGATACCTAGTCAAAAAAACTGCGTCCAGTCTGTCCGATATAAGAAAAATCACAATGAGTATATTTAAGTCTATAGACACCAGAGTTCGAGAATTTAGCGTGATTACTGTTAACTATATTTGAATTGAGAAAAATATTACGGCTCGTGTATCGGGTTTTAAGGGCGATGTTGATATCGTATTTCTTTAGGGGGTTGGTGATTTGAAATAGGCCTGGGTTTGTGTAGGTGAAGGTAGCATATTTTGATTTTTTAGGTTTTTCCGAAATCAACTTAGTCGCAGTTTTTAATTTTACCTTATTGATGATTTTGTTAATCATCAAAGGGTTATAGCCGTTAATTCTGGCCAAATCTTTGATGTAATTTAATTCTCTTTTACGATTTACGGTTGTGAGCGGGATTTTTAATGCTCTATGAACGAGACTGAAAAATGCAGCCTGTTCATGGGATTGCAGGAGTAAAGAGTCGTTTCTTATAGTAACGGGGGCGCAAGAAGGCTTTCTATATATTTGGAAATCAAACTTGTTATTCTCTCTTGAGATGTTTAAGTCCAAGAAGTTTAAGGAACCGTTTATTTCGTCTTCCTTAGTGAATTTGACATCGTTGTCAAGTTCATTAAGGAAAGTTAAAATATTGTGACTATCATTTTTTTGAGTATCAATAATAGCAAAAGTGTCATCAACATATCTTACCCATAATTGGAGGCCGTTGTTGTTATTAATTATTTTGTTGTTTTCCAAATCATCCATGAAAATATTGGCTAGAATGCCCGAGATTGCTAAGCCCTTTTGGTGATACAGTTTATTATTAAAAGTGAAATCATTGTTATTAAGGACAAATTCTAATAGACTAATGACATTTTCTATTTCACATTTGCTCAAGTTGCTGTGTTTTAAAAGGTTTGTTTCAATAATTTTAACTGTTTTATTTACAGGAATGTTTGAGTACATATTAGTAATGTCATAGGAAACCATTATGTGGCTGTTCTCAAGGTTGAATTTCGCCAATTTATCACAGAACTCAACAGAATTCTTTATACAAGCCGTATTGTTGAACTTAAAATGTTTATTAAGGAAATTATGCAAAAATTTTGAGACTTTATAAGAGGGGCTATTCATACAGTTAATAATAGGGTGTATAGGTACATCTTTTTTATGGATTTTTGGCAAGGCTTCTGCAGTTGGGAGTTTTGGGTTCATTGTTATAAGTTTTTGATACTCGTGTTCTTGTAATAAGAAAGGTAGGTTTTTCAATAGGTTCTTCAAACTTCGTTGGATTTTGGGGGTAGGATCTTTATTAATAATAGTGTAACTGCTATTAGCAAAGAAATCTTCGGTTTTATTAATGTAATTGTCTTTATGTAATAAAACTATTGTAGAGCCTTTATCGGCTTTAGTGACGATGATATTATTATTACTAATTTTATTTCTTACGTCATATATTTGCTTGCTAAGGGTCGGATTTGAGGTGGTTTTCAATTCCTTCGCCAGAAGAGGTAGTTTCTTCTTAATCTCGTATCTGATGTCATTGTGTGATTCTACTGGGAGTTTTTTGATGTTGGATTCAATTTCCGCAACTGTAGTAATCAAATTGTCTGTTTTTTTCGGATTAGGCCGATTAAATTTCAGTCCTTTATCAAGAAGAGATAGCTCGTTGTCTGAAAAGTTTGTGTTAGATAAATTTACGGTTGTAGGAAAATGATTTGAATTAGTGGAGGGAGGGGGTTAGTTTTACTGTTGACATTAGTCGCGTAATTCTTGGTGTTTTGCAGTTGTATCAGTTTATTGTTTAAAGTTGTCTGTTTCTTATTCACAATGTCATGTACTTTTTCCTTGACAAAATTAGAGTATGAATACCATTCTAATGGGGACATGCTAGAAGATACTTCAAGATGCGCCTTGTAAAGCTGTAAGTTTAGGAACGATTTCTTTTTATAAATCTAAGAGTTTCATTTTTGTCCGTATTGAACTGAGAATGGAAGATAGGAAACTCTTAGATTTAAATGTAGCAGCCAACCAGGCAAAGTCGGTAGCCTATCATTACTTGGACTTAAAAATCAAAATTGGGAAAGCTGAAGACTACGCCAAACAGCGTCGAAACTAGTTCCAAGTGTAAATATATGTTGTAAATAAACTATAACATTTATTGTATTGAAAAGGTGGACCCTTTTAAGTTTCCTATCTTCCATTCCTTTTATAATGCTCCTTGATTTCGTTTTTTAACCAAAATTCATTGACTTTCTTTTGAGTTCTCGAAGAATTAAGGTTCAAAAAGTTTTTCCTTTGGAGATGTTTAAGAAATTTAGGAATAGTCCATGCTTCATACATTCTCTTAAAAATTATATATCCCTAGATATTTTGCTGACCTTGACTTTGAGATTAAGATATCAATTACCTTTATTGGCCTGGTAGGCTGCTAAATTACATATGATAAATCTCATAATTAGACCGTATTCAAAATAATGTATTAAAGGTAAAAACTTTTTATTATCACCTATTCAATACATAAATAATGCACTCAGTTATTTATAAAATATTCATGAGGTACATTGGTTAATAGGACATGTTTCATTCATCTTTGCGAACATCAGCTATAAATACACAAAGCTTACGGCCAGGTCCCTGAGTTTATTTAAATGGTTAAAAATGTGTTATATTAGAAGAACGGTAAAGTTGTAATAAAAGTGGTTGTATAGTATTAAAATTAGACTGTAACATATTATACAGATTAGCATCAAGGATTTTTCATAAAGTACAATGAATATTAATAATCTGAAAAGTAAAAACAATCATAAAGGTTGTTAAAATAGAAATGATGTAATAGTGGACATTAAAAAGAACTTCGATGTTTGAAGCATGGATTAATTGTAGAGTTGTTGGGTATAACTTGAAGTTTGAAATCTGAAAAGAAAGAAAAAAGGGGGAAAGTGAAGTAATATTTTACGAAAATAAAAAGGGGATGGAAATTGTAAAAAGGAGAAAGCTTACCCGTTAGGCCGGTGAAAATATTTGCTAGCGATGACAGCGTGAATAGGACAAGGCAGGCCACTTGTTATTGCCTCTAGTGAATCGTGTTGAATTGAGACACATAATATTGTAGGCACTAAAATACGTCCATATAATGTTGAAAGCATGATGTAGAAAATTATTTTTAAATCTGAAAAGAAGGCAGAAAAGAGGAATTGAGGCCATGTTATGACGAAAATTAAAAGGGAGAGAAAGAGAAAGTTGTAAAGGAACTTACCTGCTCTAATAGAAAGGGAGTGTCCGCTAGTGTTAACTGCGTGAGGCAAACTGGCAAGCGTCTTTGTTATTGCTTCTCGTGTTGTAAGTGTGTATGCGTAGAGGCGGGGAGTGAGTTATGTGAGGAGGGGAAGTAGCTAATTCCTTAGACACGCCAGATGTACGTGGAGGGGTTGTCACATGGGAGGGTGGTGGAGTAGTAACTGTTGTTTCCGAGGAAATGCTCTTAGCGGTTGGATAATTAAAAATGTTCATAAAGTTGTTGTTATTTATATTAAAAAAAGAGAGTAATTCTGGGATTTTCTCAATTAATGGGCTTTTGATTTCAGAAATTTTGTTTAAGTTTTGATTTCCATTGAAATGTTGGTCCAAGGATATGTCAATGTTCTCGAACTCTGTCATTAGTTTGCTTTTACTGACGTATTTTAGGATTTGAAGATCTTTTTCAATCGTCGTAAAACTGTGGCCGGTTTCTTCCATGTGAATACTCATGGCGGAATATTTTTTATGTTTTGAGGCGTTGTAATGTTCAAGATACCTAGTCAAAAAACTGCTTCCAGTCTGTCCGATATAAGAAAAATCACAATGAGTACATTTAAGTCTATAGACACCAGAGTTCGAGAATTTAGTGTGATTACTGTTAACTATATTTGAATTGAGAAAAATATTACGGTTCGTGTATCGGGTTTTAAGGGCGATGTTGATATCGTATTTCTTTAGGGGGTTGGTGATTTGAAATAGGCCTTCTTTTCAGATTTAAAAATATTTTTCAAGTTCATGCTTTCAACATTATATGGACGTATTTTAGTGCCTTCAATATTATGTGTCTCAATTCAACACAATTCACTAGAGGCAATAACAAGTGGCCTGCCTTGTCCTATTCACGCTGTCATCGCTAGCAAATATTTTCACCGGCCTAATGGGTAAGCTTTCTCCTTTTTACAATTTCCATCCCCGTTTTTATTTTCGTAAAATATTACTTCATTTTCCCCCTTTTTTCTTTCTTTTCAGATTTCAAACTTCAAGTTATACCCAACAACTCTACAATTAATCCACGCTTCAAACATCACAGTTCTTTTTAATGTCTACTATTACATCATTTCTACTTTAACAACCTTTGATTGTTTTTACTTTTCAGATTATTAATATTCATTGTACTTTATGAAAAATCTTTGATGCTAATCTGTATAATATGTTACAGTCTAATTTTAATACTATACAACCACTTTTATTACAACTTTACCATTCTTTTAATATAAGGACATTTTTAACCATTTAAATAAAGTCAGGGACCTGACCTTAAGCTTTGTGTATTTATAGCTGATGATGTTCGCAACGATGAATGAAACATGTCCTATTAACCAATGTACCTCATGAATATTTTATAGATAATTGAGTGCATTATTTTTGTATTGAATAGGTGGTAATAAAAAGTTATTAACTTTAATACATTATCTTCAATACGGTCTAATTATGAGATTTATCACATGTGATTTAGCAGCCTACCAGGCTAATAAAGGTAATAGATATCTTAATCTCAAAGTCAAGGTCAGCAAAATATCTAGGGATATTTATTTTTTATAAGAGTGTATGAAGCATGGACTAATTCCTAAATTTCTTAAACATCTCCAAAGGAAAAACTGTTTGAACCTTAATTCTTCGAGAACTTAGAAGAAAGTCAATGAATTTTGGTTAAGAAACGAAATCAAGGAGCATTATAAAAAGAAATCGTTCCTAAACTTACAGCTTTACAAGGCGCATCTTGAAGTATCTTCTAGCATGTCCCCATTAGAATGGTATTCATACTCTAATTTTGTCAACGAAATAGTACATGACATTGTGAATAAGAAACAGACAACTTTAAACAATAAACTGTTACAACTGCAAAACACCAAGAATTACGCGACTAATGTCAACAGTAAAACTAACCCCCTCCCTCCACTAATTCAAATCATTTTCCTACAACCGTAAATTTATCTAACACGAACTTTTCAGACAACAAGCTATCTCTTCTTGATAAAGGACTGAAATTTAATCGGCCTAATCCGAAAAAAACAGACAATTTGATTACTACAGTTGCGGAAATTGAATCCAACATCAAAAAACTCCCAGTAGAATCACACAATGACATCAGATACGAGATTAAGAAGAAACTACCTCTTCTGGCGAAGGAATTGAAAACCACCTCAAATCCGACCCTTAGCAAGCAAATATATGACGTAAGAAATAAAATTAGTAATAATAATATCATCGTCGCTAAAGCCGATAAAGGCTCTACAATAGTTTTATTACATAAAGACAATTACATTAATAAAACCGAAGATTTCTTTGCTAATAGCAGTTACACTATTATTAATAAAGATCCTACCCCCAAAATCCAACGAAGTTTGAAGAACCTATTGAAAAACCTACCTTTCTTATTACAAGAACACGAGTATCAAAAACTTATAACAATGAACCCAAAACTCCCAACTGCAGAAGCCTTGCCAAAAATCCATAAAAAAGATGTACCTATACACCCTATTATTAACTGTATGAATAGCCCCTCTTATAAAGTCTCAATATTTTGCATAATTTCCTTAATAAACATTTTAAGTTCAACAATACGGCTTGTATAAAGAATTCTGTTGAGTTCTGTGATAAATTGGCGAAATTCAACCTTGAGAACAGCCACATAATGGTTTCCTATGACATTACTAATATGTACTCAAACATTCCTGTAAATAAAACAGTTAAAATTATTGAAACAAACCTTTTAAAACACAGCAACTTGAGCAAATGTGAAATAGAAAATGTCATTAGTCTATTAGAATTTGTCCTTAACAACAATGATTTCACTTTTAATAATAAACTATATCACCAAAAGGGCTTAGCAATCTCGGGCATTCTAGCCAATATTTTCATGGATGATTTGGAAAACAACAAAATAATTAATAACATCAACGGCCTCCAATTATGGCTAAGATATGTTGATGACGCTTTTGCTATTATTGATACTCAAAAAAATGATAGTCACAATATTTTAACTTTCCTTAATGAACTTGACAACGACGTCAAATTCACTAAGGAAGACGAAATAAACGGTTTCTTAAACTTCTTGGACTTAAACATCTCAAGAGAGAATAACAAGTTTGATTTCCAAATATATAGAAAGCCTTCTTGCGCCCCCGTTACTATAAGAAACGACTCTTTACTCCCGCAATCCCATGAACAGGCTGCATTCTTCAGTCTCGTTCATAGAGCATTAAAAATCCCGCTCACAACCGTAAATCGTAAAAGAGAATTAAATTACATCAAAGATTTGGCCAGAATTAACGGCTATAACCCTTTGATGATTAACAAAATCATCAATAAGGTAAAATTAAATTAAAAACTGCGACTAAGTTGATTTCGGACAAACCTAAAAAATCTAAATATGCTACAAACCCAGGCCTATTTCAAATCACCAACCCCCTAAAGAAATACGATATCAACATCGCCCTTAAAACCCGATACACGAGCCGTAATATTTTTTTCAATTCAAATATAGTTAACAGTAATCACGCTAAATTCTCGAACTCTGGTGTCTATAGACTTAAATGTACTCATTGTGATTTTTCCCATAGTGAAACGCTGGCAACCAAGAATGAGTTAGCTGGAAAATTTATAATGTCCAATAACGGACCATTTATATTGGTATTATAAATTTACTCATTCAGGACAAATATTTCAGATTCCCTATGGGAATCAACATCTATATCATCTGATGGCCAAGCAGGCATCATTTTTAGTGATGAGACAAAGTCTCTTAGTGCATTGGCACTGCCAGTGGCTCCAGTTAGCCTACGCAGTGGCCTCCACGGTATGCACTAGCCAGCGTATTGGTAGGTGTGCTAGGTACCAACTGATGAGCCCACCCTAGCACACGAGGGCGAAACGCTGGCAACCAAGAATGAGTTAGCTGGAAAATTTATAATGTCCAATAACGGACCATTTATATTGGTATTATAAATTTACTCATTCAGGACAAATATTTCAGATTCCCTATGGGAATCAACATCTATATCATCTGATGGCCAAGCAGGCATCATTTTTAGTGATGAGACAAAGTCTCTTAGTGCATTGGCACTGCCATTGGCTCCAGTTAGCCTACGCAGTGGCCTCCACGGTATACACTAGCCAGCGTATTGGTAGGTGTGCTAGGTACCAACTGATGAGCCCACCCTAGCACACGAGGGCGAAACGCTGGCAACCAAGAATGAGTTAGCTGGAAAATTTATAATGTCCAATAACGGACCATTTATATTGGTATTATAAATTTACTCCTTCAGGACAAATATTTCAGATTCCCTATGGGAATCAACATCTATATCATCTGATGGCCAAGCAGGCATCATTTTTAGTGATGAGACAAAGTCTCTTAGTGCATTGGCACTGCCAGTGGCTCCAGTTAGCCTACGCAGTGGCCTCCACGGTATGCACTAGCCAGCGTATTGGTAGGTGTGCTAGGTACCAACTGATGAGCCCACCCTAGCACACGAGGGCGAAACGCTGGCAACCAAGAATGAGTTAGCTGGAAAATTTATAATGTCCAATAACGGACCATTTATATTGGTATTATAACAACAGTTACTACTCCACCACCCTCTCATGTGACACCCCCTCCACATACATCTGGCGCGTCTAAGGAATTAGCTACCTCCCCTCCTCACATGACTCACTCCCCGCCTCTACGTATACACACTTACAACACGAGAAGCAATAACAAAGCCATTTGCCAGTTTGCGTCACGCAGTTAACGCTAGCGGACACTCCCTTTCTATTAGAGCAGGTAAGTTCCTTTTCAACTTTCTCTTTCTCTCCCTTTTAATTTTCGTCATAACATGGCCTCAATTCCTCTTTTCTGCCTTCTTTTCAGATTTAAAAATAATTTTCTACTTCATGCTTTCAACATTATATGGACGTATTTCAGTGCCTACAATATTATGTGTCTCAATTCAACACAATTCACTAGAGGCAATAACAAGTGGCCCTTGTCCTATTCACGCTGTCATCGCTAGCAAATATTTTCACAGGCCTAACGGGTAAGCTTTCTCCTTTTTACAATTTCCATCCCTTTTTTATTTTCGTAAAATATTACTTCACTTTCCCCCTTTTTTCTTTCTTTTCAGATTTCAAACTTCAAGTTATACCCAACAACTCTACAATTAATCCACGCTTCAAACATCGAAGTTCTTTTTAATGTCTACTATTACATCATTTCTATTTTAACAACCTTTATGATTGTTTTTACTTTTCAGATTATTAATATTCATTGTACTTTATGAGAAATTCTTGATGCTAATCTGTATAATATTTTACAGTCTAATTTTAATACTGTACAACCACTTTTATTACAACTTTACCATTCTTTTAATATAAGGACATTTTTAACCATTTAAATAAACTCTGGGCCCTGACCTTAAGCTTTGTGTATTTATAGCTGATGATGTTCGCAAAGACGAATGAAACATGTCCTATTAACCAATGTACCTCACGAATATTTTATAAATATTTGAGTGCATTATTTTTGTATTGAATAGGTGGTAATAAAAAGTTTTTAACTTTAATACATTATCTTCAATGCGGTCTAATTATGAGATTTATCACATGTAATTTAGCAGCCTACCAGGCTAATAAATGTAAGGGATCAACAAACTAGAACATCGTGGGCGAAGTGTATAAGCCTAAAAGGAGACTATGTTAAAAATAAAAATTTTTTACCCCAAACACATAAGTAGTTTTTATTTTTGCACAGACTTTTCAAACGCCCCTCGTATGCAGAAGTATACTAATGAAAGGGTTCTGACAGAATCTACACTCATAAAAGCTGATCAGACTGTCAATTATGAAGAAACCCTGCAGATGATTCGTACCGGAGTGTTGGGAATGAAAATCTGGATCTTCATTGACGAACCAATGGATGCAATGGGACGTACCTGACCAGCATCATCATCGAAACTATGGAAGAAACACAAATTGACCCTTCCATATTTCTTATGACAACAGAAGGGATGGAGAGAGCAAATCGTTCCACTGTTGCACATTTGTTTGCAGATTCCTTATTGCTACTCTGGCCACAGGGAATAAGACATGATGATGTTCTGCTTTTTGTCAAAGAAGAGGCACCTTATACGAAAAAAGCCGCTGAAGCCTTGAAAGAACTTTTCCTCAAAATGCTCCATCGTGCATGTCTAGCCCACGGGCTGCATGGAATCGCCAAAGAAGAAAGAGTTTTGTATCCACATATTGACAAGTTGACTTTGAATACAAAGAAAATGTTCCTAAGATTGCCCTCCTGAATCTGGATTTTTAAGGAAATAAGCACCAGAGCTCTCTTTACCTCCACAACTAGTTTTGACCAGGTGGGGAACCTGGATCTGAGCTGCTGCATATTGCACCTACAATTTGAACAAGATATGTGAGGTAATCGATCCTATACCAGAAGGCAAAGCTGCTTTAGTTTGTAAGGTGAAAAGGTTGCTTTACCATCCAGAACTTAGCAGTGATCTGGCATTTATAACAGCACATTACGGTGTGTTACCTGAAGCAATTACAAATTTGGTGATAGGACTTGATACTTTGGTGTCATCTTTGGCCATCGTTGAAGATAAAATAAACCAGCAGCTGCGAGCATTGGGAGACGAAGGTTTGGCTGTTGGTGAAGAAGTAAGATATTTGTATCCACATAATGACAACTTGACTTTGAGCACACAAAAAAATGGTGCTATTTCCTTAAAAATTTGGATTCGGGAGGGTGATTTTAGGAACAGAGCTCTCTTTACCTCCACAACTGATTTTGACCAAGTGGGAAACCTCGATCTGTGCTGCTGTATATTACACCAACAATTTGAGAAAGATAATAAAGACTTAAAAACATTGAGGATACTTAATGTATCCGCAAAGATGCTACTTGGAGCCACCGGCAGTGCCAATGCACTATGAGAGATTTTCGTTTTCAAAAATTGATGCCTGCCTGGCCATCAGATGCTCGCAATCAGGAATGTGTTAGCTGGAAAATTTATAATGTCCAATAACAGATCAATTTTATTGTTATTTTAAATGTACTCATTCGGAACAAATATTTCAGTTTCCCTATGGGAATCAACATCTTTATCAAAGATAATCCAGCGGGGACTCGCTCATTTCTGTCGAGCGGCAGGCCTCTAACATCTGTTACACATTAGGCGCACCTGTCTAAAGTGCGTCATCACTACTGCATTCATAAAGTAGTACATCTTCTGCTATCATTGAGTAGCAAAAATTACGCAGATTCCAACAAGACTGAGCTCGATAGCTGTAGTCGCTTAAGTGCGGTTAGTATCCAGTAATCGGGAGATAGTGGGTTCGAGCCCCACTGTCGGCAGCCCTGAAGATGGTTTTCCGTGGTTTCCCATTTTCACACCACGCAAATGCTGGGGCTGTACCTTACTTAAGGCCACGACCGCTTCCATCCATTTCCTAGGCCTTTCCTATCCCATCGTCGCCATAAGACATATCTGTGTCGGTGCAACGGGGGGGAGGGGGAAGAGGCGGTTCCAACAAGTCCTTACTTGTAAATTTCCAAAGCTTGTATCAAATTTTTATTAGTATTATTATTATTATTATTATTTTAACAAGTGAACACTATGGGTTGTCACCTGTGAATACACAGGGAAATCACTGAGAATTTTCAACTCCTGTGTAAAAACAGTGTAAATAGACTCATCCTTCTGACCTAAATGTTCCCCGTGCGTGGCGTGGCTCTTCTCATATCTGTCTGCAAATAGAGAGCTTAATTCCAAGGTCTCGCTGTACATGGCTCTCATTTCCTCTATGCGTGTCCTCTGATCTGGCACAGCGCCATTCGTGTCCCGAACTGGGCAGAAAATGCTCATTACGACCAAATATGTCATAGAATGACGTGGAATGCGGCATATATTATCAGATGGACCTCACGACATGCTTATGAGCATGGTAGTGAACGGTTACAATATATATGCATGATTAATGTAGAATTCCTTTTGTAATTAGAATGTAGAAGGAACATGTGAGCTTAATTTTTTTATATTGTCTTAGGACTATGTCAGCACTCACATACCTACTTTGATTATAATTCCCATTTGCTGTAAATGCATTTTCTCTTTTTCTTATGTTTTAGATAGCCTGCAAATTTGAAGGAACAGATGAAGATAAGTTCCAGAAAGTTGTAGAATGGCGCAAGAGAAATATTCCAACAGAGTTTGGAGGATGCCTGGGCAGTTTGGCCCTTATGATACTACTTCCATTTGGCCTTTTGGCTCTGCACATTCTGCCAACACTAGTAAGTTTTATCTGTTAATTGTTATGCATGCGATTTAAATTGAAGTGCAGTAAAATTCCAGGGAAACTCTCTTCACAGAATTGTGTGTTAACTGAATACTAACCGGGATCATATACAGTAGAACCTCGATAATTCGAAATCGGTTAATTCAAAATCCCGCCTAATTCGAAGAAGCTCTCGTTCCCGGAAACATGAGATACAGTTTTGCATGTTATTTCAATTGTTTAATTCGAAATACGGATAATTCGTAATTCGAAGTACAATGTTGGCCCCATTACCGAAATTCAGACTTTTAATTCGAAACTGCCTTTACATTTTAAAACAATAGTATGTTACAGAGTAATTTCAACTCGAAATGTATCCGCTCCGCGTCATAATAGAACGCGCGTTCCGGAACGTGGAGGGGTAGCTTTCTGCACTTGCACTCACTTCGGTGGGTCTACAGTGCGCTTCATGATTGCTAAGTTGAATGAAATCGGAATTTTTTTGTGTTCAACCTTTTAAGGAACGCCGTAATATCATGCAACATGCAGTGTGCGGGAAAACAGAATCCGCGAACACTGGCGATGCCGACAGTTGACGAAAAAACGTGGCAAATATAATAAATTCGTAGGCACC
This sequence comes from Anabrus simplex, assembly GCF_040414725.1. Taxonomy (NCBI): domain Eukaryota; kingdom Metazoa; phylum Arthropoda; class Insecta; order Orthoptera; family Tettigoniidae; genus Anabrus; species Anabrus simplex. The sequence continues at coordinate 986,046,947 of NC_090266.1, forward strand.
GAACAACATTGACATTGCCGGTGAAACTGCATTGTTTTATTTTAATGCGAGCCCAAACGGTCTTATTGTTTTAAAGGAGAAATTGCCAGCCGGGAAATCGCAGTGTGAGGGATGGGGGTCATAGTAGTACGTTGCAATGCACACGGAAGCGATATACTTTATCCCCTCGTCATAGGAAACTTCGATAAGCCACGATGTTTTAAGAGCGTCGGGCACTTTCCATGCCAGTACAAAGCATGTAGCCTATAATAAAAATGCAAACAGTAAAGAAATCAAAAAAATAATGCATTTGCACAGGGGAACTGGCATAATTTATCCTCGTCTTTGAATTGTGCGACTTTTTTTCTTTCGTTGCGTGAGGTTATGTTTGTCAGCGATTTATCCAAGTGCATTATTTGAACATTGTAAATGCACCTTGTTGGATACATTTCGGAAATAGTTTTTTCCATGGCATTAGAAAGGTTTAAACTGTGAATCGAGGTGATTGCATGTATTAATGGGTCTTAGAATACTTCGTGACGCGGCAAGTGTTTACATTTCTGAAGTACGAGAGAAGTGCCACGGTGGGAAATCGTACAAGGATAGAGTCATAGGAAAGTTCAATTTTAAGGGCATCGGGTACTTTCTGTGTAAATACAAGGCATCTAAAATGCATACAGTATAGTAATCCAATCAATAAAGCACTTGCACATGGGAGCGAGCATAGATTTCTCCTCGTCTTTGAATCGTGCTTTTTTTTTTTTTTTTTTCTTTCTTTCGTTGCGTGAGGTTATGTTTACCAGTGAGATATCCGAGTGTATTATTTGAATACTGTAAATGCACCTTCTTGTATACATTTTGGAAATAGTTTTTTCATGGCATTTGAAAGGTATAAACTGTGAATCAAGGTTAAATGCATGCAGTAATGGGCCTTAGAATATTTTATAACGCGGCAAGGGTTGGTACTTCTGAATTGCGGATTGGCGGTTAATTCGAAATCACGTAATTCGAAGTCCGATTTTTGAGTCCCAACGACTTCGAATTAACGAGGTTTTACTGTATTAACACTTTGACTTCCAGGAAATAGGCAGGGCATGTAAACCTCCAGCCCAGCCATTTTTACAAGTCCTTGCCTGCCAATTCTGCCTTCTGCACTGTGGAACAAAAATATTTACTACTCCTATGTTACGCTTTGAAATAATGTGAAAATTAGAACATACCTGGGGAAGGGGTATGATTTTAATAATAATAATAATAATAATAATAATGTTATTTGTTTTATGTCCCACTAACTACTTTTTAAGGTCTTCGGAGACGCCGAGGTGCTGGAATTTAGTCCTGCAGGAGTTCTTTTACGTGCCAGTAAATTACCGACACGGGGCTGTGGTATTTGGGCACCTTCAAATACCACCGGACTGAGCCAGGATCGAACCTGCCAAGTTGGGGTTAGAAGGCCAGCGCCTTAACCGTCTGAGCCACTCAGCCCGGCGAGTATGATTTTAAGGTGTGATATCTGGTGTCACATGCTCCAGGGTACAGAGGGGCGCCACACGTCCTGCGGTACCACCTTGTGTCACATACTTTTTTTCTTCTTGAGGCGAACTCTACGGGTAAGGATCAGTTTTCAGTGGTGGAAACTTGAGCAGAATATGTTCATTCACTTTTCCATCCAGATGTGATGGGGGATCTTTAGCTGCTGCTCTTTGGGGGGGGCTGGTGAATGGAATGCGGTGGGGTGGATGCTAGTGATGACGTGTCGGAGAGAGCTGGAGAGGCTGTTCTGACTTGGGTCAGAGCTGAGACTGGGACATTGCAGGAGGATTATGAACTTCAAGCTAGTATCTGGAAACTGTCTGTATGAACTGTAGATTGGTAACTTTTGTCTGGGTATTGGACTTCTGAAAGAGACAGAAAGAATTGAAGAGGGTGCATTGTAGTAAATAGAAGAAAAGCTTTCTTGGACATTTACAAGTTCTTCTCATGAAGGGATATAGAGCAAGGTATTGGTCAGCTGTGTCTGTTCCATGCATGTGCTGATTGTAATCTGCAGTGGATACTGGCTTCATTGTTTTTCTGCCAAACTTTGAGGTGACTTCATCCATTTCAGCAGAATGCATGGATGAAATCATTGTGACTATTTTCTTGTCCATCCAAGAGATAAGAAGAATTTCCCCATCACGTTTGAATGTCTTTTCCCCGCTTTTCAAGGATTTTTGTTGGTCCTTAATGTCCTTTGGTACTCCCCTGTTCTGCCTGATTGTCCCACAAACGGTAATATTCCGTTGATGTAAGGTTTTTTGCAAGAGCAACACTGTTGTTATAATTATCCATGTAAACAGAATACCCTAGGCCTAAATACGGACTGAGAAGTTCAAGGACAGTACTATTTAAGGCCATTCCACTTGCATCATAAATATGCAATTTGCAAATATACCCAGTTTTTTATTCACCACCATGCTAACCATAATGCCATAGTTAGTTATTTTAGATGAATTGTAAACTCGAAAACATAACCGGCCTCTTCAAGCGAGCATGCCCTCATCTAAAGTGATCTTTCAGTCGGGACTTTACACCACTGAAAACTGATCCGAATATTGGCCTGATTTTATAGAGCCTGTCTGCATTTCAACAGCCTCTTCAACAGATATAAACTTACTGCTCGCTATACTGTGTCTTGCTAGTGGCACTAACACAACAACACTGGAGGCAAGAGCGCGGGCTTGGAATGTGCCAGGGAAAAAAATTTTTTGCTGGGTGATTCTAGGCATATGTTAACGGAGGTCAGCACGTTCATCTAACTACCACCTATGAAAGAACTATGATCCGTAGCACAGTTTTTAAGTTGAAAATTTTGCACAAGTTCCCACGGGAGAATACACTGGCGAAATATTATCCGCCTTGAGGCGCCTACGGGAGAATACACTGGCGAAATGTTATCCGCCTTGAGGCGCCTACGGGAGAATACACTGGCGAAATGTTATCCGCCTTAAGGCGCTTACGGGAGTCACTGTGTTAAGTGGAAGACAATCAAATAAGTACAGTATGTGAGATAAAAAACATGTTCAGTTTTTAAAAGCATTTTTATTGCATTACCATATATACGCGAGTACTCCGCTCATATTTTATTTGGAATTTAGTGAATAAAAACTGGGGTGTGTGCAATATTTGAAATAAGGCTGGTACTGTTTACCTCAAACAACCATCCCCTTACACTATAGGTTGATCATAAAAGGGGTTTTCTAACTCTACCTGTAGCTCATGTCAACACCTCCTTGGTGAATGGTTGTCTACAAATGGCAAAATATGAGAAGAAAGAACTTTGCATTGCTTTCCTTGACATAAGTAAAGCATTCGACTCAGTCAGCCATATTCATATAAAAGGATCATTATTGGTTTGTGCTGTTCCTAACAACTTGAAATCATGAATTTGTAAGTTACAGCTCCAGGTTCGATTCCGGCTGGGTCAGAGGTTTTTAATTGTAAATGATTAATATCCCTGGCCTGGCGACTGGGTGTTTGTGTCGTCCTTAAAATTTCTTGCCTCACATTCAACACACTACACTTCCACAATTCCACTTACACGCAGGTTCTTTTCATAGGGTGAAAGTAGTGGCAAAAGATCTACAGAGGTCGATGCCACGAACAAATATAATTTTATAAAAAAACTGTGACAAAAGGTGTCCCACAAGGTTGTCATATTTCACCCACACTCTTTAATTTAACCATCGGTGAGCTGCTCAATCTCGCTGACCCTGAAGTGGCAAGCAGTTACGGTTTTCCCTCGTTTAATGATTCAGTAAGTTATCTGTGGTGGCCTTTTCTGACGATTTAGCCGTCATTACCAGAAATGAAATTAGCATCAGGTCTCTCATTGATCTAGCAGAAAATCAACTAACCTCCATTGGTCTTAGAGTGAATCCATCAAAGAGAAAATTAAACAATGAAGCCCCACCTCTCTAGATATAAGATCTGCAATCAGTTCTATTTATCACTCTCTCACAAATCGTATCGTGTCCATAAAATATCTTTGTGTAAGCTTCTATGATGCAATCATCCTGGATGAATAATTAGTTATTTCAAATGTTCATAAGAATATTTAAAATTTAACTAGTTCAGATCTCTTAAAACCTGACCAGAAAATCTTAGTAATCAGTGAATACATATGGCCTAATTTGGTTTATCCTCCCCCTACAGTGTGCTCCATTGACTAAAATAAGGAAAGCATTTCTGGACAATATTAGCAAATTGCTGTGAGGAATAGTTAAAGAATTAATTGGTTTATTCCGTGACTGATCTAGAAGCGTGCTCTATGCTCCTAAGAGTCCGACTCGCAGGCTGAATGGTCAGCATACTGGGCTTTGGTTCAGAGGGTCCCGGGTTCAATTCCCGGCCAGGTCGGGGATTTTAACCTTCATTGGTTAATTCCAGTGGCTCAGGGCTGGGTGTTGGTGCTGTCCCCACCATCCCTGCAACTTACATACCACACATAACACTATCATCCACCACAATAACGCGCCATTACCTACATATGACAGATGCCATTAAGTATGAGATCTTGAAACTGAGAGGCTTATTACATTATCGGCTTTGGATGTTTCATATAACGATGGGGACAATCTAACTGGCACCAAGTTCGATAGCTGCAGTCGCTTAAGTACCTTAATTAAGGCCACAGCCGCTTCCTTCCCACTCTTAGCCGTTCCCTGTCCCATCGTCGCCATAAGACCTATCTATGTCGATGCGACGTAAAGCAACTAGAAAAAAAAAAATCTAACTGGCCGTCAGTTAAAAGAACCAAGCGAGTTGGCTGTGTCGTTACAGTCGTGCAGCTGTGAGCTTGCATTTGGGAAATAGTGGGTTCGAATCCCAACGTTGGCATCCCTTGTAAAGATGGATTTCTGTTTCCCATTTTCAAGCCAGGCAAATGCTGGGGATGTGCCTTAATCAAGGCCATGGCCGCTACCTAGCCCTTTCCCGCCGTAAACCTTTTATGTGTTAGTGCGATGTTAAACAACTAGGAAAAAATGAAAGAAAGAAAAATTTCTCGGTAACCAAGAGTTTGAAATTTGAACTTCCTGGAAGGTAGGAGGTAAAGGAGTACAGGTATTTGCTGAACATCCAAAACTTAATGACTTGGTCAGTTCACGGACAGGTCTTATCTATCTTCAAAAGATGTCCTGCCATATAATAGCTGGCCAATTCTAGGCGTCGCGTGTTTACATTTGTACAATTCTTTTTAACATATATACGAAACTTACCACTTAAACATATTGAGATTTATGCATAATGACGTTTAGATGATACTTAATAACACCCACAAATTTAATTGATGTAAACCTGATATATGCGATTTTATAAACTTTTAAACGTAGCGATCGGTGTTTACATGGGACGGACTTTTAACTTCGTATACCTTTACGTTTTTTCTAAATTCTGCGAATTGTGGTAACTCTTATTAGTAATGTTAATATATTGTTTAGAAGAAGGACAAATGTACATTTTGTGAAAAAACAAATGTGTAAGTTGTGTAATGTCTGTGTAATTTATGTAAAAGCGATCGTCTCGTGTTTACTTGACAGCACCACGGGATTACACACGCGAATCTGTGTTATGGCGACATGGCATGAGGGGCTAATAAATCTTTAACTCTGCATCAAATACGATTACTGAATGATAAAATGTATATTTAATATCGCAGCAAGTAATAATAAATAAGGGGCGTGATGGCGCAGCGGTCAAACTACTTGCAACCATCAAGACGGACTGGGTTCGAGTCCCGATTAATGCATCTTTGATTTTCAACGTGAAAGTCACGTCCGATAATTCGATTTCACGCAAAATATGAGGTTCTGTCGCTTATGATAGTGTGATTATTGGTTACATTAAACTACAAGCTTCCTTTCTCCCAATAATAATAATAATAATAATAATAATAATAATAATAATAATAATATTTAACTCCAGGTACTGACATGGACATGTGGCCTAAGTAAGGTGTTTTTATGAATTGTCACACATTTATTTAACACTAATAACAGTGAATGTAAAATTAACTAAAGTATTTAAAAATATCTGGACATTCAAGCCTTACCGGTACGTAGCCTACAGTTTGAATGAAAGCTTGATCAAAAAAAAATTGAATGAAAAAACAATTTATGTTCATTCTGCTTCTGGTACATACTCATCAAAATACAATTTCCCACAAATAAAACGAGGCACCGGTAATTTTGTTTCGATTTCACTTTCATTTAAAAAGCACTCGTCTTTCATCGGTGGTTCACAAAACAGTTTAGCTTCATCGTTGCACTTGCGAAAATTGGTTACAAAATAAATATCATCATTTTCAGTTATGGTACAAACATAATATTTGGAATGTTTCTTTCCGGTGTATTTTCCAGGGACGAAGTCTCCCACTTCAAAAGTCTTATCACGGGGTGGATTTTTGTCATCTGCTTTGATCTTTTAGTCTGGATGTAGAGAGTGTTTTCTGAATAATATTTTCTTGCCTGAACTATGTATTTTTTTAATGGCTCCACATCGGGAATATCATATGTTCCTGGTACTGCACAGACGTTGGCGAATCGGCTTTTCAACATCTTCAGAAGGAACAAATATAACATTTGTGTTTGCTGAATTTCTTTTCGCTACTTGCACAACATCATGCACGTTTATAAGGTCTCTTTTGCACATACAGCAACAGTCAAATTGCATTTTAGTGTTCCGCCAACACCGTCAACAGCACCTTTCCCGTGACCAGACGCAATAACGTTCCAAATTATTCCAAAAGTTTCCTTAAAAAACGTTAGGTTTGCGAACATGAACCTTTGCTTGAACTGGCTCGCTGCCCCGTCCGAGAATACAAACACACTTGTGATTTCTGGTTGTTTTTTCTTGATGTCTGTTAGTACTCTGCTTAAAAATAAGTGCGTGGCATATTTGTCATGCTCCATATGGTCAGACATAATCGCGTATGAAGCATGATTTCCTCCCGCAAAGCACGCAACAGCAGTAAATACCGTAATTTGTCGGTGATGCCAATAACAACTCTGAATTTCGTCTTGTGGAAGAATAGTGAAATTCTCTGCGATATCCACTTGCAAAACCATTGTATTTTCATTCATTTGTTTTTTCTGCACTTCGAACATTTTGCTTTGCATTCTTTTAATAAATGTGTGTTTCATAAACAAGGGACACGTTTTTACTAGTTTATCAAAACATTCTTGAACTGTGCCAGATTCTTGAATTCGAGGTATGTGATTTTCATCGTCACTTTGCCGCTGGTACCACACAATTTCATCTCCAGCATTAATGTACACATGGCTCCATGCGACGGGGAACTCCCCGGCCGCTCGTGAGAACGGCGTAAACACGCAACGTATTTTACTATCAGCTTCGTATGAATCCATTGGAAATTTTAAACGAATGATATAGCAGTTAGAAAGGGTGTACAGGATTGGCTTTGCGTACCAAATTTTATTCAAATTGAGCCACGCACTTTTCATCTATAGAAACTTTTATATCTTTTTCGTCACGTGTTTACACGGCCTGCAGCAGTAAATTCGTCGCCTTATTATACCGTACATAAACTGTTAATAACCTAAATAAGTACTTTACTACGAAGAGAAAAAGTATTAGAATTAACATTTACCATAATTATTTTGATACCTTTTCACCATAAACAGTAATTCCTAAAACATTGAAAAATATCAAATAAATTTAGACTGCACATAAAGGTTCAATTAACCACACAATTAAAAATGGAAAGACATCAATAAATGAATACATATCATAAAATTAATAAAATTTAACATTTTATCTATCATAAAAAACAATTGTTGAGTTTTATTTTAAACTTTACTTTTTTCCTTCTTGGGTTGACAATTCTCTGGAATCAGCCAACTGCAGAGAAGTGAGGGCTTTGTTGAAATATGTTCCAAAATTGAATTTTTTATGGATTCTAATAGAAATAAACATAAATATTTATACATTTCTGAATATATTTGAGTGTGATTTGATAGAATCTGATGATATTCTTTCAAGAACGAAACATGTCATTCTATTTTAATTAATTTTCTTTGCTTTTTAAGGTATAATTCTGTTGCCATATGTTTTCCTTTTCAGATAGTTTTGGTAGACTGAAGAACCTAACAATTATTTTTAAAAAGATCTAGTAGTAAAATATGGAAAAAGAAGGAAAAACTTGATACAGAATCAAAGATTAGTGGTTTGAATTTACTTGCAGTCTGTTTATAAAATACCACATTTACTGGCCTATTACACCCCCCTTCCCCATTTTCAACTTATAAAATAGGAAAGGTGTTGTAGCCGTCCGCAGATATTGAGGGTTTGTAGATGTTGTGAATATGCCTCAGCAGGAATCAGCGGTGATACATGAGTCTCCACTCATGGCATGGACATTCTATGAGCATCGATTAGGTTCTACTTCTATTTAATGCAAGGCCCTTATTGTCGTAACAAGGAATTGTTCAGCTAACTATGTAAGTCTAAAATATTTCTCAACCAAGTAAAGAAAGATATCAAAGGTGTTAGTTTCTTGGAAGGATCTTCGCAATTTAATAAAATCATAGTAACTAGAACTAAATGACAATAATATTTACATCATAATGTGATTGGAAAAATATGAAAATAAAGTGAGATCAAATTCTTTGTTGGCTAATACCATTACAATTAATCACATCATTAAAATTAATTTTAAATTCAGTATCCCATCTTGATGAAATCAAACATGGAACTTGCTGAAGGCTTAGTGTCACTTATAATAGAATTATTCCATTATCATTAATTGTCCGCCAGTTGTAGAAATAAAATGAAAATCTTAAATATCTCGCTTATTTTTATCGTTCATTAATCCAAGATTTCATCTTCCTACACTCTATCATTCTTATAGCTTTTCTCATAAATTGCCTAATTACCTATAATCTTGAGTTTCCTAATAATAATCTATCATCAACGTGGCCATCCTTAAATGAGTGATCATACATCATTTAAAGACATTGTAACTGGATTTAATAATAATTCAGTCGAATAGGAACAGCATATCCCAGGAACTCATGTCTGCCACCTAAAAAATGCACAATATCTAGCTAATACCGTCGTAAGAAACAAAAGATCTAGAAATGATTTAACAGCATCTGGTCTCGCCGGAACTATCCTCCTGAAAAATCGTGAAGATCTACCATCTGCAAAGATCCATTCTACAAAGCAGCTACTCAAATGAATACAACCTACACTACGCCAGGTGATCACAACATGCTTGAATATGACATTCCACTACATCCATGTCAGTGTTATTTAATGTCGAAGACCTCCTATCAGTGATTATCCGTTCAAAATATTCAATATCCGCACCACATCACGACAAAAATTAATATCTTGATCGTACATCTTTCTACACTTATGACCTTCGGAAATGTTACATGAGAAACATCAATGACAACCTTACTGCTTGTCTATCTCTGGATTCTCTTAACTTTGCATGATGAACACTTAAATCCATTTCTCAACCCTAGATTCATTTAAAATCTTGAAGATTACTTATTACACTTTCTTGATACCTATTCTCAACAAATAATTTACCATAATAACTTCATTTCACCATCTAAGCACTTTATTGACGACCCTATCATTTGTCATTCACCATACTTTCAAGCGCACCATGCTTACTCACAATTATCTATCACAAGAAATTCACAAGCATCTTATCCGAAGAACTGTTATCATCATTACAAAATATGTCACAATCATCACGGTACTAATCTCACGAAACACTTGCAACTGTACGCATGTACGAAAATTATCACATAAGATGACCTTTTAAAATGACGAAGAAAAATCTCTTTATATTCACAAAAATTATAGAGGAATCGCGGATAATTTACAACAAAATGCGTATTCTAGGAGTTGAACCTTGCACGGGACAAATGACCTCAATATCTCCACGTTAAACTTAGCTGCAATTACGAATCCCTGGGCGTTTGCAACGATCACATTAGGTCACTCAAGCTGTTTCAATTAATGTTACCTCATGACAAAATGAAATAAAATCTACTCTACTACTATGCGTTGTACAAGATAGAATAAAGCAAGACGATATCTTGGGTACTTATCATTGAAGACACGTAACACTGCTCTCATTTCTCCATTTCATCGGTCTCAATCTGGCATTCACTTTAGCATCATTCCGGGCCTGTCAGGACACTAATCCTGTTACGCCCACATGTTGACTCTCATCATTACATTGCAGGAACAATCTTCAATCATTGTGAGCAATTGGATCTGAAACTTGTATAGACAGAATTTGTACAATGATATAGGTGTTATATAATATTTTGCTATTAACCCAAAACACTCGCCTTGTTTTAATAACAAATATTGAGTCGCGTTATTTTATACAATATTAGATCTTCCTAATATGTCTTTCAATGTGTTTTTTAAATTCTACAACTCCAAATAGCTCCTTCTTAATGCGTGTTAATAGCTCTTATGTCGACCTTCAATCTCAGTTTTCAGTTCTTTTTTTCTCTACAATCCAATTGTTGATAAAACAAAATTCCATTAAAATTGTTACTTTAACAATATTGGTCCGCGTTTCATATTTTCTTTTAAGATCGTTAGTTTATCATTTCTTTTCCATATGTTTTTGACATTTGATTAATAAAATCTGTGATAAAAGTCATCTCTTCTAATTACGAAGTTATACAAAGGAACACTTCACCATTTACTTGTCTTCATGATGTATACAATCGATAATCTCTTCAGCGCCTTCTTGATCATTGAACTTATAACGTTAAATCGTGGCCTTCTCTGCCTACGTTATTGCTGGACTAAAATGTCGCATAGTATACTTGCTTTTCCGGCTGCTGTAAGTGTAAACTTTAGTTACTAGCCTTTGCTTATATATTAAATGACATTTCTTGACTGTAAGCATCCGATGACCACGGGGTTCTGAGCTTATGAATCTCCGTACTCATTTTGTATCCATCAAATTTCTTATTCAAATGAGCGAGTTATTCCGGCTATTAGACACAATTAAACGTATGACAACTGGACCTGTAGCTGCTGGATGTATTTTTCCGAGTAATTTCCATTGATCTCTTCCTTAGCATAACCTTCTATGGCTCTACAACTGACCCACATGCCATTGAACGGTTATATTCCCCCCTTACTGGAAAGAAATTTTGGACGATATTGAGAAATTTCTCCTTAAGCATCTCTTAATTATAACTTTCCATTCTTACTGTAGCATTCATTTTAAGGGCTCAACATTAAATTTTCGGATAACTCGAGATTTACTATCAGCTGAATTGTTATTCCTTGTTACAGCATGTCCTAAAATACGTTCTAATGTCCTTCTTAACCTTGGATGTTCCTTGTAACACACCTAACGTGTTTTGATCTTTACTCTTCTGTGGATGTATATTCACTAAATTCATCATCTGTGTCATTATCTCCGAAAACAACATTTACTTCTTCCTCACCAGTAATAGGAACATGATATTGCTTCATATTCGTGGCATTGACTATGGAAACATTGCCGGAGTCTAAGCTTTGTATTTTATAAGCATTATTATCCAAGACTTCAATCACTTTAAATGGGCCGATATACAGATGAGCGAATTTTGAGTAAAATTTAGCGGCAGGGTGTTTTTTTTACGTCGCACCGACACAGACAGGTCTTATGGCGACGATGGGACAGGAAGGAGCTAGGAGTGGGAAGGAAGCGGCCGTGGCCTTAATTAGGTACAGCCCCAGCATTTGCCTGGTGTGAAAATGGGAAACCACGGAAAACCATCTTCAGGGCTGCCGACAGTGGGGCTCGAACCCACTATCTCCCGAATACTGGATACTGGCCACAATTAAGCGACTGCAGCTATCGAGCTCGGTAGCGGCAGGGTTTGATGTCGCCGGTTTCTTCACTAATATGAAAGTTCCAATTCCTAATACATACATACATACATACATACATACATACATACATACATACATACATACATACATTATCATTAAAGACTGTCATGCCTTTCAGTGTTCAGTCTGCAAGCCTCATTGAATTTACTAAACGTCGCCACAATCCTCTATTTGCAACTAGTGCTGTGGCCTCATTTAGTTCTATACATGTTACCTCTAAATCGTTAGAAACTAAGTCTAACCACCGTCGTCTTGGTCTCCCTCTACTTCTTTTACCCTCCATAACAGAGACCATTATTCTCCCAGGTAACCTATCCTCCTCCATTTGCCTCACATGACCCCAACACCAAAGTCGGTATATGCATACAGCTTCATCCATCGAGTTCATTCCTAAATTAGCCTTTATCTCCTCATTCTGAGTACCCTCCTGGCATTGTTCCCACCTGTTTGTACCAGCAATCATTCTCGCTACTTTCATGTCTGTTACTTCTAACTTATGAATAACATATCCTGAGCCCATCCAGCTTTCGCTCCCGTAAAGCAAAGTTGGTCTGAAAACAGACCGATGTAAAGATAGTTTTGTCCGGGAGCTGACTTCCTTCTTACAGAATACTGTTGATCGCAACTGCGAACTCACTGCATTAGCTTTACTACACGTTGATTCAATCTCAAATTATTACCATCCTGGCAGAACGCACAACCTAAATACTTGAAATTGTCGACCTGTTCTAGCTTATAATACCAATGTAAATGATCCGTTATTGGATATTATAAATTTTCCAGCTAACTCATTCTTGGTTGCCAGCGTTTTGCCCCCATGTGCTAGGCTGGGCTCTTCAGTTGGTACCTAGCACACCTACCAAGACGTTGGCTAGTGCATACCTTGGAGGTAATGGGACAAAGTTTCTCATAGTGCATTGGCACTGCCGGTGGCTACAATTAGCCTGCGCAGTAGCCTCCACGGTATGGACTAGCCAGCGTCTTGGTAGGTGTGCTAGGTACCAACTGAAGAGCCCAGTCTAGCACATGGGGGCGAAACGCTGGCAACCAAGAATGAGTTAACTGGAAAATTTATAATGTCCAATATGGACCATTTACATTGGTATTATAAATTTATTCATTCGGAACAAATATTTCCGATTCCCTATGGGAATCGACATCTATATCATCTGTTGTAGCTTTGTATCACCAATCTGACATTCAATTCTGATGAATTTCTTACCTACTGACATCAATTTAGTCTTCGAAAGGCTGATTTTCATACCATACTAATTGCACCTATTTTCAATTTCCAAGATATTGGACTGCAGGCTCTCGGCGCTGTCTGCAATTAAGACCAAGTCGTCGGCATAGGCCAGGCTGCTTACTACATTTCCACCTAACTGAATTCCTCCCTGCCATTTTATGCCTACCGGGCGAGTTGGCCGTGCGCGTAGAGGCGCGCGGCTGTGAGCTTGCATCCGGGAGATAGTAGGTTCGAATCCCACTATCGGCAGCCCTGAAGATGGTTTTCCGTGGTTTCCCATTTTCACACCAGGCAAATGCTGGGGCTGTACCTTAATTAAGGCCACGGCCGCTTCCTTCCAACTCCTAGGCCTTTCCTATCCCTTCGTCGCCATAAGACCTATCTGTGTCGGTGCGACGTAAAGCCCCTAGCAAAAAAAAAAAAAAAATTTTATGCCTGTCAACAGATGATCCATGTGAACTACGAACAGCAGAGGTGAAAGATTACAGCCTTGTCTAACCCCTGTAAGTACACTGAACCAAGAACTCATTCTACCATGAATTCTCACTGAAGCCCAATTGTCAACATAAATGCCTTTGATTGATTTTAATAATCTACCTTTAATTCCATAGTCCCCCAATATAGCGAACATCTTCTCCCTCGGTACCCTGTCATATGCTTTCTCTAGATCTACGAAACATAAACACAACTGCCTATTCCTCTCATAGCATTTTTCAATTACCCGGCGCATACTGAAAATCTGATCCTGACTGCCCCTCTGTGGTCGAAAACCACACTGGTTTTCATCCAACTTCCTCTCAACTACTAATCGCACCCTCCGTTCCAAGATGCCAGTGAATACTTTGTCTGGTATACTAATCAATGAGATACCTCGATAGTTGTTGCAATCCTTCCTGTTCCCTTGCTTATAGATAGGTGCAGTTACTGCTTTTATCCAATCTGAAGGTACCTTACCAACATTCCATGCTAATTTTACTACCCAATGAAGCCATTTCATCCCTGCCTTCCCACTATACTTCACTATTTCAGGTCTAATTTTCTCTATTCCTGCTGCTTTATGACAATGGAGTTTATTTACCATCCTTTCCACTTCCTCAAGCATAATTTCACCAACATCATTTTCCTCCTCCCCATGAGCTTGGCTGTTCGCAACACCACCAGGATGATTTCCTTTTACGTTGAGAAGGTGTTCAAAATATTTCCTCCACCTCTCCAGTGATTCCCTGGGATCTATTATGAGTTCACCTGAATTACTCAAAACACTGTTCATTTCCTTTTTCCCTCCCTTCCTAAGATTCTTTATTACTGTTCAGAAAGGGTTCCCTGCTGCTTGACCTAGCCTTTCCAGGTTATTATCAAAATCTTCCCAAGACTTCTTTTTGGATTCAACAACTATTTGTTTTGCTCTGTTTCTTTCATCTACTTACAAATCGCTGTCTGTCTCGGCCCTTATTTGGAGCCATTTCTGATAAGCCTTCTTTTTACATTTACAAGCTGCTTTAACTTCATCATTCCACCAAGATGTTCGCCTTTTCCCATCTTTACACACAGTTGTTCCTAGGCATTCCCTTGCTGTTTCTACTACAGCAATCCTGTATGCCACCCATTCTCTTTCTATATCCTGAACATGATTACTGTCTACTGTTTGAAACTTCTCACTAATCATATCCATGTACTTCTGTCTAATTTCCTCGTCCTGGAGATTTTCTACCCTTATTCGTTTGCAGACAGATTTTTCACTTTCTCTACCCTGGGCCTAGAGATACTTAGTTCACTACAGATCAGATAGTGGTCTGTATCATCGAAAAATCCGTGGAAAACTCGTACATTCCTAACAGATTTCTTGAATTCGAAGTCAGTTAAGATGTAGTCTATTATGGATCTGGAACGCCTAGCCTCCCATGTGTAGCGGTGAATAGCCTTATGCTTGAAGAATGTATTCATAACAGCTAAACCCATACTAGCACAGAAGTCCAGCAAATGCTTCCCATTCCCATTAGCTTCCATATTTTTCCCACATTTACCAATCACCCTTTCGTATCCTTCGGTTTTATTTCCAAGTCTCGCATTGAAATCGCCCTTTAGCACTATCCTATCCTTGCTGTTGACCCTGACCATGATGTCACTCAATGCTTCATAAAACTTGTCAACTTCGTCCTCATCTTCACCCTCACATGGTGAATACACAGACACAATGATTGTCCTAATTCCTCCAACTGACAAATGTACCCTCATCATTCGCTCATTTACTTGCCTAACAGAAACTATGTTGTGTGCAATGGTATTTCTGATAAACAGCCCTGTTCCATACTCTGCCCTTCCCTTTCTAACACCTGTCAAGTACACTTTATAATCTCCTATTTCTTCCTCGTAATCTCCCCTTACCCGGATATCACTTACTCCTAGCATATCCAGATGCATCCTCTTTGCTGACTCAGCCAGTTCTACTTTCTTTCTTCCATAAGCCCCATCAATATTGATAGCTCCCCATTGAATTCCATTTCGTTCGCCAAGTTGTTTCCAAGGAGTCCCTCACCTGTCAAATGGGAGTGGGACTCCGATACTCCCATAGGTCCGAGGCTTGATTAAAATGTTCTGAGCTGGGTAAATTCATGGAAGCAGGATGCTACCCTAATTGCACATAGTCCAAGTGAGGATCTCTCCTCTAACGGCTTATGGACCACCGGTGGATTGTATAGTCCTGTCCGCCTAAGTACAAGGAATGTGTCTGAGATGCCACTCCCATTCCATAGCAACTGGTATCCCGACTCTCAGGACGACTTACTAGGCCACTCAGCCGTGTGCCATGGTTCACAAACTAGGACGTGACTACAGTAACCCACACCATGAACCATCCAATTTCTAATGGTTTCCAAAATTTTCTGTGCCTCAATTTCGTGAGGTTTTTTCCTGCCTGTTTTTCCATGCGCAGTCGAGCTTGCTGAATGATCTCCTCAGCATTGGGTAATTCCTATATTGGCTTACCTATGATATCGTTCCATGGGCGCCTAGGGTTCTTGTTCATGTGAACAACACTGGGAATATTACCTATCGATTCATGCCAGGTATAGTTTAAGCACTCAGTAATCGTTGGTAAGAATGTAGCTCATGTTCAATGACGTTCAGAACAGAAGACTCTGCAATACTTTGATAACTCTCGCATTAACCTTTCAGCGGCATTTTATTCTAGGTTACGTATTGAACTGTACTTATGTTATTTTCCGATTCTTTTTAATGCTTCTGAAAACTTGACTGACGTAAATTGAATTCCGTGATCGGTTAAAATACAGTTCGGCTTGCCCATCTGAGGTACAATATAGGCTATCTCTCTAGACTTCTAATGATAGCTTTAGTATTTGCCTTCCTGATGGGTTGTAACGACATGAACTGGCATGATATCAGGAACAACTAGGATGAGACGATTCCCAGGCTCACTAACCGGTAACCTTCCATTTAAATCCATCGCGAATATGTTATGGGGTCTTTCTGGTATTACAGAGATCGGTTGTTGGTACAGTAAGGTAGAATTATGTTGTACACGCTGGCACGTATCACAAGTTTTGATGATCTTCCTTATGGTTCTTCAGAATCCAGCCCAAGTAAATGTTTCTCCAATAGTTGCGATTAACTTGTCTACTCCTCCATGGCTGATCATTCTATGTATGTACCAAACGAGCTTGCATCTTAAGCTGCTTGGAACCACTGCTCTTAACTTTCTTTTCTCCTTGTCCACAAATTTGTACAAAAGGTCATCATTATAAATGTAATTAGTTGTCGGTACATTCACTTCCTGATTTCTATGGTTATTACTGATGGCTCTTCTCTAACAGCCTTCTATTATCCCTTTTAGGGACGGTTCATTAAGCTGCAAGTCTGATAAACATTTTAAGTCCTCAAGACATTCTTCGTCCTCCTTGGTCATTTCTACCATGTTAATCTCTGGTGTGTCCTCCACCAGATTCCGACTCAAGCTATCTGCTAATATGTTTGATTCACCAGCACAGAACTCACTGTGATCAAATTGCTCCGCATAACGAGCCCACCTTGACACTCGCTTGCCTAAGACGACTTTAATACAAATGTCAGAGCCTTATGATCAGTTAATATTATTATTATTATTATTGGATATCCATAAATCATTTTTCTCCATTGTTGTAACGCGTACACGATTGCTAGCGTTTCTAACTCTGTCGTATATTTCATCTCATGAGAACGTAACTTTCGACTTATGAATGCCAAATAGGTCTTTCCAATCTCTACGTTTTCATCCTCCTGATACAACACAGCTCCAAGTCCTATCAATGAAGCATCTGACTGTCTGATAAACTTTAGGTTGAAATCTGGATAACCCAACTTAATGTTATTTGCCATTAAATTCTTCGTCCTCATGAAAGCGTGATCGTGATGCTGAGTCTAATGCCATCGATTGTTGGTCTTCAAGAATTCTTGCAGAGGTGCCACTATCTCAGTATAACCTGGACAATGATTGGTGAAAAATTGCGTCATCCCCAAAAATTGCCGAATATGCTTTATCCTTCTTGGTCTGGGAAACTCGCATAAGGCTTGGATCTTAAGGGGATTTGGTTTGATTCCAGTTCCATAAATTATATGCCCAACGAAAAGAATTTCTGGCTGGCAGAATTTTGCTTTGGATCTATTGATTTTAAAACCTGCTTCATCTAGATTAGCTAATAATTGTTCTAACTTGACCATGTGATCTTCGAATGTGGCTGTTGCTAGCACGATATCATCGACATAAATGGTAACAAACTCTTTAACTTCTGGCTATAAATTTCTATCCAAAGCTCGAATCAACTCTGCTCCTGAGTTGCGGATACCAAATGGAAGTCTTTCAAAAATATGTTTGGTTGTTGAATAGGAATCCAGTCAGCAACTTGGATTTACCTTCCAATATTATATGGTAATATGACGATGTTAAATCTAATATTGTAAAGTATCTCATCTCTTTGAACCTCCTAATAATCTTGTTGATAATTGAAGTCTTGTCATACTCAGGTATTATTCTAAAATTTAACTGTCTCGCGTCCAAACAAACATGAATGGATCCATTGCTTTTCCTTATGACGTCTAAGGGACTAATATACGCAGAATGTGACTTCGAAATGATACCGTTGTTGATCATCTCTTGAACTACATTCATGGCCTCAGGCAAAAATTTGTCTGGTACTGGCTATGGTTTGGCCTTGAACAGTCTCCAGTCCTTTACTAACACATACCTGCCAACCCTTCCGATTTACCTGGAAATTTTTCCGTTTTTAACTCGTCTTCCGATTTTCCTATTTATTTTTAATTCTTCCTATTTTTGACCAATATAACCTCCAGTACGGTCAATACTCTTCTCCTAGGGTAAAGGATAAATTCTTACGTGCTTGTGTAATTTACCCAACCTCATTTTCAAGCGTATTTATTTGATGCTTTATTTCGTAAGTGTGTATTCCGGTGCCTTCGTGTATCGTGTTTCCTGCTCACTACAACAGCATGCGTGCTTTAAGGCTGGGGATTCGGGACGCAATCGTACTACGGGCAAGGGAGGCTATCGCGCGCTAGCGATTCAGTTAATCGGGACGAAATAATAAGTTTCTTATTGTGTGGTTCGCACACTCTTAACATTGTTTTGGTGCGTAATTTCGTTGGAGTTGTAGGCCGCTTGTTTTTTCTAGTGGTTCTATGCTTTTCCCCGTGTCAGTCATATGTTAATAATGTATAAAACATATCGATCTGTTCTGTATGTGGTAGCTTCACGTATTTCAGTGCCTTTCTGTACATTCCTACTTGATAATTTTAATGAGTTGAATATATTTCAGGCAGTTGTGTCTGTAACAGTTTCCGGTATTTTCCCTTCACATTATGGCCAAAAAACATAACGTTATCTGCAAGTGTTCAGAGATACCTATAAAATTAAATTTCCGTTCATTTTACAGTCTATTAAAGGAACCTATAATGCGTTTTGTTGCGTGTATTGGTGTGGTATAAATACAGTGGAACCTCGATGATCCGATGTCTAAATGGTTAGCGTGCTGGCCTTTGGTTACAGGGGTCCCGGGTTCAACTCCCAGCAGGGTCGGGAATTTTAACCATCACCATGGTGTATGTGTCGTCTTCATCATCATTTCATCCTCATCACGACACGCAGGTCGCCTACGGGAGTCAAATCAAAAGACCTGCACGTGGCGAGCCGAACATGTCCTCAGACACTCTCGGCACTAAAAGCCATACGCTATTTCATTTCAGTGGAACCTCGACATCTTGAATCAAATCGGGAGATAAATTTTATTTAGAGTAATCAAAATTTCGAGATATAGAGAATACCGTTTTTGAGCATGTGTAGCACACAGTTGAATCATATGTATCTACAGGCTTTCACTGAATACATTATTTTTAACAGTACGCTACTTAAAAATATACGAAGAAACTATTTTACAGCATCACTTTAATTATAACAATTATTACAGTAACTTTTTAGAAGACAGGATGCAATACATACAGTAGTGAAACAAGAAACCTAACTTTGTTAACACCTTCGGAAAGAAAAATCACTCTTCTGTTTGTTACGGTTAACCTTTCCTCCCTTCACGTTGATACTTCTCGTCAGTACCACGCAGCTGTGTCTTGTAGATGGAGCTGATCAATGGCGACTTCTGGGCTTGCTTTTGTAGGTGGCGGGTAATTAATTGACCCCCGAGAAACAGCGAGGCTTTGCCGATTTTCCAATCACTAGAAGTTCGAGTTTTCCAGTTCCCATGATATTAGTTCCCAGCCTCACTGTAACCCTTTCTTTACTTGTTAACTGTTCCTCACAAACCACAGTGCCGTATTGCACAGTTAATGTTGCACAAAATTTGAGTTAAGAGTATTTTTTGCTTCAAGGGAGGAAATGTTTGCTTTGAGAAAACGAAAAATTTGTGTAACCGAATTTCGAGTAATAGAGAAATAAATACACTTGAAGAATAGGACAAACGGCCAAAAAATTTAAGTTACTTTGAGACATCAGCGCCCGTATTACAGTTTGTAGTGGGGGCCCAGACCTGGGGGTACGTAGTATTTTTAATATTTTGGAAGATAAATGGCGACTTGTATTCTGTGGTAGAATAACCCATGGTGATCCCTGCCTGTTGGTAATACTTCTACGTAATACTGACTTTTACATCATTTTCTTGAAAGGAAAATGCCTGACTAGACTAGGTTTTTGCCTTTCCCTGAGAGCTAGGGGGGGGGGTGTGGCAACGGCCCCACATTGCCCCCGGGTATGGGCGCCCTTGCTTCGAGATACTGAAAATTCGAGTAATGGAGGTTTGAGATATTGCAGTTTGACTGTATTATTATTCATATGTATGTGTCATAAATGAGCGATTAGGTGCTTTTTCTTGTAACCATTTTAATGTATTTTTTTAGTTTAAGATTTGAAATGCAATGGTCAATTCACATTGTAACTGTAAATATGTATGCCTTTTATGCAGTCCTTTTTCACTTAGACCGTGGCACAATACATGTGATGAAAACCAAGAATTTAAAAAATCTTCCTATTTTTGATTTCTGAAAGTTGGCAGCTATGCTATCAGTTTGTATTCAAAGTTTTTTATCGCTCCTGGCTGAGTTTTAAATGTGTTGCCATATTTCGTTAATAGGTTTACAACCATCTTCTTTTGTTCAATGCTGCCTCCAATTGCTTTATCGATTGCATCGTTTTGTGAAATGTCTTCATAATCATGCTTTTCCATGACCTTTTCTGTAAGTTGTATTATTTCTTCTGTCGAGACACTCATATTCTTCTGAAGTTCACTCATTCTTATATTTTCCACTTTGGCTGTGACATGTGACTGTTCTTCATCGCTTCCTCTGAATCTAATTTCCTCCTTGTTTAAATCAACAATAAGGTTATTCTTGCATGTGAAATCTGAACCAGTAATTAGATTGTATTGAATTTTGTCCATGGCTATAAATGGATGTTCAATCATTATTTTCCCAATTTCAACAGGCAAATAAGTCTTTACTTTGCATTTGACAATTCTCTCTGGAATTATTCCTCTAATCTGCATGCCTGAAACTGGAATTACGGGAATTTTGGCTGTCTTGCAATTCTGAGAACAATATTCTGGAAATTGTACTAATACTTGCTCCCGTATCCAATAATGATGACACACGAATGCCAAATACTGTTACCGTAATAATTGGAAGTTCTCTCTTTAATTCCATTCCTTTGGATTGATGATCCTCCAGCAGTTCCTCTGGTTCAAATTCCCATGATTCAATTGTAGTTATTATTCAATCACATTGCTTATGGCTCTGTCTTACTGTAACTAGTACATCTTCTCTTGATCCGAGAACTTTTTTTTTTTTTCACACCGTTCCTCTCTTTATTACCATCATCAAGTCGTACCGTTCCAGGGTTGAGCATTGCATTCGTGCTATCTTTTTTTAGCTGCTGCTGATATTGCAGACTCGTCGCATCTATACAATCAGCATTGATGTCCTGGTTTTGGATCACATTCTCCCATTACTTCCTTTCCTGCTGCTTCTTTAACTCTTCAATGTATCTTCTTTTCTCTTGATCCGTTTTCTCTTCTTTTCTTCCATCGCTGTCTTGGGTCTTCTTTATCTCTACCTCTTTGATATGGCCATCTGCCTCTATAGTTAGTCCATCCTGAATTGCTCTTATATCGTGGATATCTTCGATTTCCATTCTGAGATGGCATCCATTTCTGACATTGTTCATCGTCCTTAAAATTTTTATGTCTTGCCTGCCTTCTTTCTTGGGCATGGCGGTATGAATTATTATCTCTCCCTGCTTCCTCTGACCCTACCGGTGTTGCAACATTAACAACCGGATCGACATGCCTTATTATTCGATTTCTGGTCTGAGATGTTGTACTGTCAAGCTGCCTCGGATTCAGCATGTACTGCAGACTGTATTTGCCGCCGTTAGTAGTCGTTGAATGTCTGGAGGAAATTGTTTTATTATCACCCTGACCATTTCTAATTCTGTCGGTAGTGAGTCCAATTCTTTAAGGCGATGGAACTGCATTGTAAAGTAGTCGGAAAAACGACTCTGTCCACCTGATGAATACTTCTTTGAATACAATTCTAGTCGGATATTCTGTTGTGTGTCAATGCCCCAAAATTTCTCCAGGACACCTGCTTAAATCCGGCATAATCTTCTAATATATAGCGGAACGCCTTATACCAAACCAGCGGTGTTCCCTCTAAATGTCGCTCTACGGTTTTAAGTCGTCTCTGTGGTGGAAATATTCTTCCATTTCACGTACGAATCCACGAGGAGTCATTCCGGATCCGATATTACCTGAAAATTTCTTTGGCCTATCTTCATGTGTGTGTAACATTAATCATTTGTGTACCGTTTCCCACATGAGTAACGCCACTTTCACTGCCCTCAATATTGAACATTGGCTTTTCAGACTGATATTCCGCTCCCATATTTCTTCCAGTTTCCGTTAACACCTGTCAATCCGTGAAAGCTAATACAAATTTCTTCGTTGCCTCATTCTCAATTTCCAAACTCTGCACGTCCTTCTGTATTGTTTTGAAATTATCGCTCAGCTTTTTGATCTGCTGATCCATTAAGGTTTTGTTTTCCTCTGATTCTTCTGTGACCAAATTAAATTTACTATTGATCTGTTCCCTTGCCATTGTCATACCATTATGAACAGTTTGGTTAGCATTTTCCATTTCTTCCGTTATCTTGAATTTCTCTTCCCAACTGGCATTCGACTCATCATCTTTCCTTGCACCATGACTACTTCTTTAAGTTCTCTTATCTCTTGATCAACCTGGGTTTGAAGATCACTAACATTTAATCTTAATTCGGCCTTTAATTCAATGAATTTCTCTTGAATATCTTTCTTATTTTCATTGATAGCCATAGTCACTTCCTCTCCTAAGTTCTTCGTATCTTCTCCTAATGATGTCTCACGTAAATTCCCTTTTATCTCGTTCTTTATTGCTTCTTGCATTTCTAATCTGAGCATATTCTGCGTTTCCAGCAGTCTTTTGAATTAGCTCTTGGCTCTCCTGAATTTCTCTTCTAGTGGCTTCCGTGATTTCTTGATTTTCCTTTCTTGAATTCTCCTGTATCTTTTCTTGAGCTTCTTGAATCTCTCTCGTCGAAGCTTCCTGTATCTTTTCTTGGGCTTCTCGAATCTCTCTCATTGAAGCTTCCTGTATCTTTTCTTGGGATTCTCGACTTTCCTTTATGGTAGCCTCTTGTATCCTTTCGTGGGCTTCATGAATTTCCTTTGTTGAAGCTTCCTGTGCATCATGAAATTCCTTTCTAATACTATCTTGCATTAAGTAAATTCGTGTCCTCATCCCGAGGTGGTGCAGCTCTTTTCAGGCACACCCCAATTGGAAGTGAGCTGCATGTACCATATCAACCACATACCAGCCCTCCTGCCAGTTTTAAATTTCTGGCAGTACCGGGAATCAAACCCGGGCCCCCGAGGACGGCAGCTGATAACATTAATCGTTACGCTACAGAGGCGGACATACTATCTTACATTGGCTGATTCTCTTTGGTAGTAGCTTCCTGTGTCTCTTGCATTTTTGTCATCTTTCCTGCTAACTCTCCCAACAATACTTTTACTTGCGCTAATAATGGCTTACTTTTTTAATATTCCAAGTTAAATGTAATAATAGTAGTCTCTCAATTGCCTACACTATTCCTCAAATGTCACCTCGTAACACTACCTACTCCTGTACATATAAATATATCTCAACTACTTAAATGCTTAGGTCCCTCTAGACCCGGAATTAATGCCAAAATGAATAACCAATGAGATGATAACCACAAGTGAATCAATTGCGAACACTTCAATTTAAACAAGTTATGAATTCTTAGCCCTCAAAGTTTACGTATAAATTATCATTCCAACCTACTAACATGTAATTAAGCCGTACATTGGACACCTTTTCCACTTCAGTATTTTACGCAATTCCGAAATAAATATGAACCTTCATCACGTTAATTGTGAAAGTCCAAACTCTCCATATCATGGAATACCCCACGGTGGACGTAATAAATGTGCTCTTGCCTGCACGTATGGGCGCCAATTTAAATATACCTGTAACCGTCCATGAATATTGAGGGTTCGTAGACGTTGTGAATA
Organism: Anabrus simplex; assembly: GCF_040414725.1. NCBI lineage: Eukaryota > Metazoa > Arthropoda > Insecta > Orthoptera > Tettigoniidae > Anabrus > Anabrus simplex. Next base: position 986,071,241 of record NC_090266.1, read on the forward strand.
TGCCTCGGCAGAAATCAGCGGTGATACATGAGTCTCCACTCATGGCATGGACATTCGATGAGCATCGATTAGGTTCTACTTCTATTTCATGCAAGACCCTTATTGTCGTAACAAGGAATCGTTCAACTAGCTGTGTAAGGCTAAAATATTTCTCAACTAACTAAAGAAAGATATCAAAGGTGTTAGTTTCTTGGAAGGATCTTCCCAATTTAATAAAATCATAGTAACTAGAACTAAATGACAATAATATTTACATCATAAGGTGATTGAAAAAATATGAAAATAAAATGAGATCAAATTCTTTGTTGGCTAATACCATTACAATTAATAACATCATTAAAATTAATTTTAAATTCAATATCTCATCATGATGAAATCAAACATGGAACTTGCTGAAGGCTGAGTGTCACTTATAATAGAATTATTCCATTATCATTAATTGTCTGCCAGTTATAGAAATAAAATGAAAATCTTAAACATCTCACTTATTTTTATCGTTCATTAATCCAAGATTTCATCTTTCTACACTCTATCATTCTTATCGTTTCTCTCATAAATTGCCTAATTACCTATCGTCTTGAGTTTCCTAATAATAACCTATCATCAACGTGGCCATCCTTAAATGAGTGATCATACATCATTTAAAGACATTGTAACTGGATTTAATAATAATTCAGTCGAATAGGAACAGCATCTCCCAGGAACTCATGTCTGCCACCTAAAAAATGCACAATATCTAGCTAATACCATCATAATAAACAAAAGACCTAGAAATGATTTAACAGCATCTGGTCTTGCCGGAACTATCCTCCTGAAAAATCGTGAAGATCTACCGTCTACAAAGCAACTACTCAAATGAATACAACTTACACTACGCCAGGTGTAAAAAAAAAACTGCATTTTTTTCATGACGAGAAACAGCTGACCTCGACAATCTGTATAAAATGACAGGGTCCGGCAAGGCATATTCAGTTACAACGTGCAACTCACAGCCGAGAGACTGTCATGCTGGTCTCTGCGTGCGGAACTGCAAGAGTCGAACCCGGTAATCTTCTCGCGTAATATCATTGATACAAGCTTCGTCGTACTTGTATAAATTGTGTAGTATTTCGGAACTTAGACAATTTACAGGGCTTCAAGACGAACTTAAACATTTTACGGTGCTATGTCAGAACGTATAATATTTCTGTGATTCACAAACTTAGTTTTTTTTTTTTGTGCTAGAAAGTGAACGACTTCACTTAGTCGTGTGCTAACACTCGAACGTGATTTAACTGTGAACTATTATAGTGAATGACTGCATGAACATTAAGGCTATTTTACGACAATTTAGATTAATAATTTTATTCAGTGGAAATAATCCATGATATCTCTTTAATTCGTGTGCGACGAATATTTAGGAAAGTTTGAACGAAATCAGACTTGTGTCGCGAGTGAACTACATTTTACACTTTGTAGTCTGATAGTCATTTGAACTCATATTCAATTGGAATCCAAACATTTGTTATACAGTGAACAAACTTTGAGTTACATGTGTAAACAGTATAAACTGGGTGCGATAAACTGCGTTTCGAACTGTACTTCCAATTAGTCAAACAATAATTACTTTCTGCTAGTGACATAGCATTTTTGCACTTAGTAAAATCATGGCAATTTCACACTCAGTGTCAGTTGAACTTCCTCATGTTCGCGAAATTCATTAGTGACACCAGAAACCCTTTCACCATATTAACCTAATGTTCAAGTCGACGTGAGACTTAACGTGGTACAATGTGGGACTTTTGGTGGTACTTAAAGTGGTACAACGTGGGACTTAATGTGGTACATCGCTGGAGATGGTACGTGGTACAGTAGTTGACATCATGACATCGGCTGCAAAGGAGTTCCGAATGATGTAAGTGTTCAACAGTACTAGACTTTGCGAGAAGATTAACTTTACGTTCTTTTGCATTCTCAAGTGTTAACTTCACACAAAGACTATAGGAATTTTGTAGTGATAACTTTATAAAGAGACTGTAGGAATTTTGAAATGATAACATTTTAGAGAGACTGTAGGGTTATTCATTCTCAAAATGAAGTGATATTTATTTTCACATAATATTTTGCATTATTTCTCAAGACGAACTCTATGAACTTGAGAAAAGGAATTCTTTTTTATTTCATTTATTACAAACATTCATTGAAAATTAATTATATTGCTGGAGTTGGGCAATCTAAAATTCAACAGAAGATATTTAAATTTGATTTTCTATTTTCAAATTTTTAAAATAATAGAGGAAGTATTCATGCTATCTACAAGTTGAATAAACTTAAAATTTTAAAGTACCTTCTATTATTTCTCACTGTGAATTCCATTCTCTGTACCTGCTCCTAAGTACTGAACATCCCTTAATTAAGTCTCATGCCCCTTTTCCTTTGAATTTACCTGGTACAGAGAAGGGTAGAGTAATAGATGGTGCCCAACGTGGGGCCCGAATGGAGTAGCGTAAGAGACACTGATAGCCCTGAACATAATAAAATACAAGCGTGCTTAGGTCTTATTGGAAATGATGAATCTAATCATTTAATGGATTGATACAAGGCAACTTTTGAGCTAACAAGACTTGTACATTTAACTGCATAGATTACAGGCAAACACACAAAATCTTCAGATTGTATAATAAGACTTAGAATTTTCTTACAATAATCCCATCAACATGGACAATTTTCTTACAATAATCCCATCAACATGGACAACATTGTAGCGGCCATTGAAGCACTTAGACTTAGCATTGACGACCAGAACGCCAAGACAGATAGAACCAAATACAGTAGAGATAATACACAACACTTCCAGATTTAGCCTTGTTAAAATGGGAGACAAGTTGCAAGTGGCGCTCCTAGTGACTTGACCTGAAAATTCGCGCTAAATTCAAATATCAATGGAATTGTATATACGGAAATGGATAAATAAATTACGTCTAGAAAGAAAGTGTTACTAAGATATTAACTTCAAAGTTGCTAAAGAAATTTTGGATAAATGAATGAAGAATTATTAAACAGGTTATTATTTAAAGGAGAACACAACACAAAAACACATATTTCGTTATTCATTGCTAAATATGTATTATCGGAATGTAATAACAATGCCGTTAATCCGGTGCCTCTGTGTCCAACCATTCTCAAGTTATGTGCGGAAGTAGTAACTGGTCGTGACGTCACTGCGCTGTAGAGTCTACCTGGCAGCCTTGACGCTGGGAGTAAACTCGCGCAGTCTTTTTCCGCACTCCATCTGCTACCGCCGTGTTCTTCTGTTGCCAGTGTTAGTGGGCTTATTTTTATTTATAATGGATGTAAATATCATTCGTCCGTATCAGTATGAGCCAGAACGGACGACGTTTGCTGATGCCCATTCAGACAGCGATCTTGACATGGATATGCTAAACACTACAGGCCGTGCCGGCACGCGAATTTGGTGTAAATGTAATGAGTGTACCATCATGGATACGGATGAAGAAAGTGTATGCTGTTTTGAATTAGACAATGTAAAAGCAGTGACATCTGAGAAATTTATGTGTATAACAAGAAATCCCTCGTTTACAAGGGTTATTTTAGACCATGAAATATTGACAATGACAAGGCATAACATGAGCTTAAAAACAAAGAACATGGCAAGGAAACGTTTACTGACAGATTTAAATCCATCAAATAGAACTTGGCATTTTATTTGTTACAAAGAGTTCACTTCGTGGGTAAATTCATGGACTGCGATTGGTAAAAAAGAACTGAGTTGTGATACCATCATGTGTTGTCAACAACCTAAGGAACACACGGAACCCGATGGCACCTATGTGGGCTTCAAGCTGTAAATGAAGTTAAAGTGGTAGAATTATGTAAGAGTTTCCTAAGCTTGTTTGTAGGATAAATATAGATAATGTATTATTTTGACATGAAGTGCGGTACCTCATTTATTGTTGCGATTGAAATCGTGAGAAGTGCTTCTTGATCAGGTCGTCATTTGGAGGTCGAGGTATTGGAGCGATGTTTTTAGGCAGTGACAGATCCATTGCTTGATCTTCAGGTGAGGCTCTACTATAGTTAGTTTGCAAGAGATTTATTTTGTTCATTATTGCCTTCTTCCATCCATCGCTTGACGCCTCATATTTCTGTTTTATCACCCAGGCTCCTGTTGATTTTGAGTACGAGTTTTGATACCAGCTTTCAATTTATTGATGTTCCAATTATAGTCCAATGCAACAATCACCGACCTGAGCTTTAAGCCTCTGTACGAGAAATGAACTCTTTTAGGAGCGTATTTCAAACGAAGGTTGTGATAGCTTTCTAGGCTTCCGGTGTGAACGTAGTGTTTTATATGTTCCATATCTTTTAAAAAAGATTTGTCTAAAACTATTTTCTTCAAGGCTTCATATGAACTTGAATTTCTTTTAATTCACATTTTCTTTCTCTCTTCCTCCTCCGTTAATGTATCGTGCTCACAGGATTTCCATTCACCGTTTTCTAACCACTTCTCATTTTTTATGTGGTGCAAAATTGACGTAAATTTATCGATTAACACAGAATTGTTTCCATTACATGTTTGTGCCACCCACCATAAATGGTTATTTATACTGGCCTTCCACGCTTGAACTTCTGGATGATTTTTATTGAGAGCTTTCATCTTTTTCATTAGACTTTTTGATATGTGCCAAACATCAAATTCATGTTGAATATCAGGATATTGCGTTCTCAGTAAATACCTTACTCCTTTGTGTCTTATCGGAAAGGAAGAGTTTTATATTACAATTTTCTTCCTGTTCAATCTTCCTCATCGCGATTTCACACGCAGCCCTTTCAAGATCACCTTTCACCATCACTCTCTGAACAAGTTCCAAATGAGCTATGCGGCATGTATTTATATCCATTAGTGAATACACTAAATATTTTTCTGAAAACCCGGGAGAATCGTACTGGCCATCTCCGGCTAACCAAACGGGTTTGGCACTGCTTTTCAAAAAATCAGTAACATTAGTCCTTTCTTAATCCCAAGCACCCTCCACTATCGGACCAGTTACTCTATGAATAATTCTATCATATACAGTTCGTGACATCATATGTAAGTTAATGGACTTGCAGAATGGCCAAAAAGGTTCAAACAGAATGCCTGACAACAGTAATGCTGATGATATTAGGACTTTTGCTTCCAGTTTCTTTCCTTCCATAGGTTGAGAATACCAATGGACTTTATTACCACAATCGCAAAGTGATTTTACGCACAACGTAGTCCCTTTAATGTAATGCGAGATGTTTTTCACTTTTCTTTTACAAATGTAACAAATTTCAAAGAGTGTGAGCAAACTTGTCCCCGCTGCAAAGAAATATGAACCTGTAATATGTACATCATCCTGAGTGTGTTCGTTATCAGTATCACTAATATAACTTTCACTGTCACTTTCATCTCGTTCATAGAAACTGTCATTCAACTGTTCTCCCATTACGTCACTGTTCAACGCTGTGCCGGAAGTTGCAACGTCGAAGTATTTTCTAGCTATTTCACTTCCTAACTCACATTGTATTTCCGCACTTCAGTCGTGTCTGTCTGGTGAAATATTTTCACTCATATCATTCTGAACGTCGTGTACATCATTATCGTTGTCACTTTCGTTTAATGCTGTGTCAAGAAACTCCCTTCGTCTTTTAGCCGTATACCTTTCCGTCCTGCTCTTTTCAGTTTCTGACGAGTACTCCCACAGTGTATTTTGTGAAGCGGCTTCCGTATGAATTAGGATTCCTGCCTGAGAAGTATCTCCATCTGTCGACGCCAGACATCTTATTGAAGGAACAGACCCTGGCTTCAATTTCAGACCTTGCAGCTTTTCCGTAGGCATCACCTTCATTTTCAAAAGTTGCATTTCATCATAGTGTGTATTTTTAAAATGCACTTAGTACACAGTAGCTCCCTTACCGGGAGAAAAGTGTTTCCTCTTGCAAAATTGTACCCAACTGCTAAACCTTCGAGGCGACTTACTTCGATTTGGAAACCTATGGAAATGTATTTCTTTCTCTCTACACTTTTGGTTTCTACTAGTTGTGTTGTTACAGCCGTACACACTACAGGAAGGCATTTCGACAAACAGTCACCGCACTATAATAACAAGCAACACTTCAAGTAAACGGAAGAGCGGCTGAGCGCGTACTTCAATAATCAACTGGATGGCTCGCTCAGCGCTTAGAGCGCAGTGACGTCACAGCTACTCGTATTTCCTTAGTTCACCGGCCTGCGGAGCGGCGCATAGCAAAAGCAAATATATAGTTGAACACTGTCCAATACTCTCTTTGATTCTGAGGCAACTTGATTTTTGTGTTGTGTTCTCCTTTAAAGACTGAAATTAGACATATAATCAAGATGTGGAATGGACTGCTGTGAAAGGGCTTGATCTTTCATTTATGCATTACACTTTTAGCTTTAGAATGCCTGCCTGTACGTTCACGGCTAGATTTTTCCTTTTTCTCATTTTAAAGCATTGTATTATCATATTAAAACACTTGTCATCAAAAATATCGGCACATTCCTTACACAAATGATTCAAAGAATTTACATTTAAGAGCTGGACAATTTTCCTTTTGCCTTGAAGCCTACTAACAGAAAGAAAAAGGTCAGAAAATTATGAAGTACTATAAAAATCTCTTTGTCACTGGAAGAATATATATGCAAACACAATATTACTTACATTAGCCTCAAAATCATTCAAACTTTTCCTGTAAGCAATACTTGCCATAATGCCATTACATTAGGGTAAAGCAAATTTGCATCATATTGTTTCAACAAAATATGTACATTTCTTAAATCACCCATATTTTCTTCAGTGCTTGTCAACGCATTACAGCATTCCAAATGGGGTTACTTGGAACACAACCAGCCACACTCATATGCATATTTATTTTCCTGAATCAGATCACACCTATAACAACACATCGGTATTGAAGGTTAACTGCTGCACTATGCAATAAAATATGCGTATTATATTTTAAGCCAGTTAAAATATGGGTTGAGCAGGTCAGAAGATTATGAAGTACTATAAAAATCTCTTTGTCACTGGAAGAATATATATTATGCAAACACAATATTACTTACATTTTCTTGTCACGAGGGATACGGAAGAAAGACCTTGTATTCTTCTCTACTTCATAGTTACTGCAGCCAAACACAGCACATACCTTTTCCCTCGTGTTGAGAGGAGATATCAAGGAATAACACACGCTACTATTTAATTATGTCAATTCACTGAAAATGCATAAATAACACCAAAAACTTCACACACAAATACACATGCTCTTATGACAGAATCAGTAGTTCTCAGGTCAATCCGCCAGAGAGAGCTCTAATAGCTGTCCCTCGATATCCCGCTGAGTGTCACTCATTGTCTCTACTGTATTTGATAGAACTAACAATCTTCTTCTTCTTCTTTAGCGCTTGTCCAGCCTGGTGGCAGGGTCCACAGTGTGGATTCGTTGTCTCCATTTAATCAATCAAGTAGCACAAATGAAATCGTAGATAACCGAGTCCAATACCCAGTTAAACACCAAAATTGATCAAACTACTGCTAATGATAGGATGCTGGTATCTCCAAAACTGAAGATATTACAGACGTGAAAATTTGTATTTAGAATCTCCTTTAAAAATAAAGAAACGCTTTCCCCCCCGGAAAAAAAACACTTATTGCGGGGGGGGGGGGGGAGTGTAAAATGACTGAAAAAGGGGTTGGGTTATTTTTAATAGGAACTGGCATCTCCAAACCTGAAGATATTACAGACGTGAAAATGGGTGTTTGGAATCTTCCTTAAAAATGAAAAAATACCGAGCTCAATAGCTGCAGTCACTTAAGTGCGGAGTGGGTTCGAACCCCACTGTCGGTAGCCTTGAAGGTGGTTTTCCGTGGTTTCCCATTTTCACACCAGGCAAATGCTGGGGCTGTACCTTAATTAAGGCCATGGCCGTTTCCTTCCCATTCCTAGGCCTTTCCTACCTATCGTCACCATGAGACCTATCTGTGTCAGTGCGACGTTAAGCAAATAGCAAAAATAAAAAATAAATAAAGGAACACATATTTTTGTTTTTGGAAAATTCACACACCCCACCCCCTTTACGTAGATTTTCCAAACACAAAAGAATATATGTTTCTTAATTTTTGAGGAAGATTCCAAACACAAATTTTCATGTCTGTAACATTTTCAGTTTTTGAGACATAAGTAGCCTCATAAAAAGAACTCAACTCACTTCTCAGTCCTTTTTACAACTCCCTGAAGTGAATTTTCTGAAAACAAACATACATGTTTCTTTATTTTTAAAGGAGATTCCAAATACCAATTTTCACGTCTGTAATATCTTCAGTTTTGGAGATGCCAGTATCCTAATAACTCAACCCCTTTTTCAGTCATTTTAATGCCCCCCCCCCTAGTGTTTTTTCCAAAAACAAAAAATACATGTATTTTTAATTTTAAGGAAGATTCCAAATACCAATTTTCATGTCTGTAATCTCTTCAGTTTTGGAGATACCAGCATCAAAAAAAAAAAAAAAAAAAAAAATCAATCGTTTTTCAGTAATTTTTACCTCCCCCTTTAAGTGTTTTTCTGAAAACAAAATATACTTGTTACTTTATTTTTAAAAGAGATTAAAAATACCAATTTTAACGTCCCTAACATGTTAAGTTTTTGACATACAATACAGATTGCTCATTTTAAAAATTCACCCCTTTTAACACTTCCCCTTAAGTGGATTTTCAGAAAACAAATTTTCCATGTTTCTTTACTTTTACAGGGTATTCCAAATGCCAATTTTCACGTCTGTAACATGCTACGTTTTGAGATATATCTTAGATATACTGTTAAAAAAAAATTCACCCCCTTTGTGACTCCTGTTTACCCCCTCCCCCTTAAGAAGATTTTCCAAAAACAAACAAAAAATGAGTATTTCCTTATTTTTTAAAGAAGATTCCATATACCTATTTTCAAGACTGAAACATCTTCAGTTTTTTAGTTATATGTATCCTCATAAAAGGTACTCAACCCATTTTTCATCTTCTTTCACACGCCTTAAGAGGATATTCCGAAAACAAAAAATACGTATTTCCTTATTTTTAAGAAGCTTTTAAATACCAATTTTCACGTCTTTAAACTGTCGAGTTTTTGAGGTATAGATACACTCATTTTAAAAATTCACCCCCGTTTTCACCCCCTTAGAAACGGAATATCCGAAAATCCTCCCTTCGCAAGCACCTACATTGTAATATAAATGTATCCTCAAAATTTCATTTCTTTATGTTCAGTAGTCTTGGCTCGGTGATGATGAGTCAGTCAGTCAGTCAGGACATTATCTCTATATATAAAATAACATGTTATAACAAATTGTCTCAGGCACATAACATACTACAGATTTGAAAAATTGTATTTGGAATTTCCTGTAAAATTAAAGAAACATACATTTTTTTTTTTTTTTTGTAAAATCCATTTAAGGGAAACTGAAAAAGGGGGTGAATTTTTAAAATGAGCATATCTACAGTATATCTCAAACATTGAACATTTTGCAGACGTGGAAACTGGTATTCGGAATCTGCTTTAAAAATAAGGAAACGTGTATTCTTCGATGTTCGAAGAAAACCTTTAACGGGGGGGGGGGGGGGGGAGATAGAATTGAAAGGTTATTCAAAATATTTGTGTGAGAATGTATGTATATATACCAAAAAGTCTAAGGATGTTACAAATGTGAAAACTTATTTCTGGAATCCCCTCTAAATATAAAGGAACATGCATTTGATGGGGGGGTGGGGATCAATTTGTTAGTGGGGGTTGAAAACTGAGATTTATTCCTTTTACGAGGATATATATATATAAAAAACTGAAGATGTTACAGTCATGATAATTGGTATTTGGAAGCTCTTTTAAAGAAACTGGTAGTTCGTTTATAGAATGTTCACTTGAGTGAGGAGTGTGAAAGGAAGGAAAAAAATTTAATTCTTTATCTGGAGAAACTTATATCTCAAAACTGAGGGTTACAGACGTGGAAATTGGTATTTGGAATCTCCCTTAAAAATAAAGAAACACTCATTTTTTGGGTGGGGGCGAAACCAACTTAATGGGCGGAGGTGGAGTGAAAAAGTAGTTGAATTCTTTTCATGAGGATACTTATATCTTAAAACCTGAAGCTGTTACAGACATGAAAATTTGTATTTGGAATTTTCCTTCAAAGTAAAGAAACACAAAATCTTTTGTCTTTGGAAAATCCACTCAAGGGAGATGAATTAATTGAAATTTTTTTGACTTCTTTGTATGAGGATACTTATATCTCAAAAATGAAAGATGTTACAGACGTGAAAATTAGTATTTGGAATCTCCTTTAAAAATAAAGAAAGAAGCATTTTCTGGGGGATATCAACTTGGGGGCTTGAGGATACTTATATCCGTATCTTGAAACAAAAGATGTACAGTCGTGATAAATGGCATTTGGAAGGTCCTGTATAAATTAAAAAGAACAAGTACTTTTGGTTTTCGCAAAATTCACTTAAGGAAGTGAAACATTTTGATTCTTTTTATGGAGAAACTTACATCTCAAAAACTTAATGTTACACACGTGAAAATTTATATTTGGAATCTCCTTTAAAACAAAGAAACATGCATTTGGGAGGGAGAATCAACTTAACGGACTGGGGTGAAAAGGGAGTTGAATTCTTTTTATGAAGATAATTATTTCTCAAAAACTGAAGATGTTAGAGGCATGAATATTTGTATTTGGAATTTTCTTTCAAGGTAAAGTAATACGTGTTCTTTTGTCTTCAGAAAATCTATTTAAGGGGGGTGAATTAATTTAAAAACTAGTTGAATTCTTTGTATGAGGATACTTATATCTCAAAAACTAATGATATTAAAGAAGTGAAAATTGGCATTTGGAATCTCCTTTAAAAATAAAGAAACACGCACTTTTCGGGAGGGAGAAATCAACTTAACAGTAGTTAGGGTGGGGGGCAGGGCGAAAAAAGAATTGAATTACTTTTATGAGGATAATTATATCTCAAAAACTGAAGATGTTAACTTAAAATTAGTGTTTATAATCTCCTTTAAAAATAGAGAAACACGCGTTTGTTTGGTTTTTTCGTAAAATCGACGTAAGGGGTGTGGGTTTTAAGATAAGTAAATAAGTAGTTGAAATATGTTTATGAGGATACTTTACCTTAAAAACTGAATCTGTTACAGGCGTGAAAGTTGGTATTTTGAATTTTTGTGAAAATAAAGAAATGCATATTTTTTATTTTCGGAAAGTCCACTTGAGGCGGGAGAGGGGTGGAAAGAAGTGAAGAAGAAGAAGAAGAAGAAAGTGAATTATTCTTATGAGTATACATTTATCTAAAAAACTGAAGGTGTTACAGACGTACAGACATGAAAACTGGTATTTGGAATCTCCTTTAAAAATAATGAAACATGTATTTTTTTGTTTTTCGGAAAATCCAGTTAGGGGGCTGAACAGAATTGGAAAAGCGGGTGAATTTTTAAAATGAGTACCAGTATATCTACGTTATATGTCAGGAACTTAACATGTTAGAGACAGGAAGCTTGGTATTTGGGAAGTCCTTTAAAAATACAGGAACATATACCTTTTTGTTTTCGGAGAATGCACTTAAAGGGGGTGAAAAGAAGTGAAAAATTGTTGAAATATTTCTATCCTTAGATGTTACGGACGTGAAAACTGGTATTTGGAATCTCCTTTAAAAATTAAGGAGCCTGTATTTCTGTTTTCGGAAAATACAGTTAGATGAGGGGTAGGGGTGGGGTTGGGGGAAGGACTGATCAGGAGGTTGAATTCTTTTTATGGGGATACTTACGTATATCTCAAAAACTGAAGATGTTACAGGTGTGGGAATAGGTACCTGGAATTTGCTTTAAAAATAAAGAAGCCTGTATTCATTTTTTCGACTTGAGAGAAGACTGTTTCTCACATGTATACTTCTATGTTGCATGGTTGTCTTAGCCCAAAAAGGCAATACCACTAACATGGTTAAGAAAGATTTTCTGCTGTAAATGAAACTCATTTTTGGGTGAGTTTTTATACTTTAGAAATTTTCGAATATTGTCTTAGTACAATGCCGAGGAACGATTATTTTGATCAAATTACGAAATCCGCGCGAGCGAAGCCGCGGGTAATTGCTAGTTTTATGTATATATAGTAATTGCCACATAAGGCAATACACTAGAAAGTAAATATCACCGCCCGATTCTCTTCTTTTCTCTTTTTTGTAATGGGTGATCACTGCTGCCAACCTGCCGGGTTACATATTAAAATCACCAGACATAACCATAACAAACTAACCTCAATGTAAGCACCGATAATGAATGTTTCTCTACCCTAGTAAATGATAAAAGTTAAGATGAAATAAGTCACGATATTAATAATTAAGTCGGTTTCCATGCTCAATGAGAAATTAAGGAAATAAGCACACTTTCTCACTCAAATTAATGTTACATATTTCTGTCTTTATTTTGATATACAGTAGGCATACTATAACCATATTCTTGAACAGAGGGGCGTGTTAAACGATGCAATGTATTTAATAAGTCTTTGCAGTGTGATTTTCGAAAGTTCCAGACATCAATTAATGACTTCCCTTTCTTTTGCGCGAACATTCCCTTCTCTCTTCAATAACCAGTAAGGAGAGAGGGCATATTTTCAGCCTGCAGGCTGATTATATCTTCAAGCTTATCCAGGAAACATATAGGAATACTAATGTGCCAAGCTCCGTGAACGGAAATTAGGTCAGCTTTCAAGTTCACTGCGGAATTGAAAATAATGTTATTAGTTCTACTGCCAAAATTTCATCCCGCAAGAGTTATTTCATATACTGGTAGATCTAGACATGAGACTGGCGTATTTGAGCACTTTCAAATACCGCCAGACTCGAACCCACCATATAGGAACACTAATGTGCCAATCTATATGAACGGAAATTAGGTCAGCTTTCAAGCTCACTGCGGAATTGAATATTAGTTCTACTAACTACTTCTATCGTTTTCATATACGCCGAGGTGCCAGAATTTCGTCCCGTAAGAGTTATTTTATGTACCGGTAGATCTAGACATGGGACTGGCATTTTTGAGTACTTTCAAATATTGCCGGAATCGAACCCACCAACCTGAGCTAGTCATACATTCTCTCCTTCACTCGCTTAAATTAATTTTAAACATTTCCTGCCTTTATTCTGGTGTACACATTACTAAAACTGTATTATTAAAGGTACTGGGAGGGGGGAGGGGAAAGAGAGAAAGGATCTAGATTGTATAGCTGAAAATATGTTCAAAATGCCCCCCATCCCCTACTGCTTATTGAAGAAAGAAGACAACATCCAATCCAAAGGAAGGACACTGGGCTGAGTGGCTCAGACGGCTGCGGCACTGGCAATTTCTATAAGTTCAAGGACTTCCCGCATAAGACATATCCATTACAAGATATTAGAATCATTCCGTATTGATGGTTTTCACTTTGCAAAGGTGAAAAATGAGAGTATCCGTCTAATGACGGAATATATAATGTATTGAAAGGAGGATACTCTCATTTTTCACCTTTGTAAAGTAAGACATATCCGTCCTTCCTTTTAATAATAATGCTGATAGCTTTACATCCCACTAAGTACTTTTACGGTTTTTGGAGACACTGAGGTGGCAGAATTTTGTCCTGCAGGAGTTTTCTTACATGCCAGTAAATCTATGGACATGAGACAGATGTATTTAAGTACCTTCAAATACCACCGGACCGAGCCAGGATCAAACCTGCCAAGTTGAGGTCAGAAAGCCAGTGCCTCAGCCATCTCAGCCACTCAGCCCGGTGTCCTTCCTTTGGCTTGGATGTTGTCTTCTCTCTTCAATAAGCAGTAGGGGATGGGGGGCATTTTAAACATATTTTCAACTTGCAACTTGGTGTATCTCAAGCTTACAACATTAGGGAAACCCAAGAAAGGTACAGGGGTGCTAATGAGTCAAATAACATTACCAGATTTTTACATATATATTGGCTTAAATCACATGAAAACAGGTTGTAAGGCAAGAATGGGATAGGGAAGAGGGCTAGAACTTAAATGAAAATAAGTGGTTCTTGCCTTAATAAAGGTACAGCCACAACATTAGCCTGAAATGAAAATTAGGGAACCACAAACAAACAAACAAACAAAAAAAAACCACGACAAGTAGCCTATGCAGTGGCTTCCATGGTATGCACTAGCCAGCATCTTGGTAGGTGTGCTAGGTACCAACTGATGAGCCCAACCTGGCACACGGGGGCGAAACGCTGGCAACCAGGAATGAGTTAGCTGGAAAATGTATAATGTCCAATAACGAACCGTTTAAATTGGTATTATAACTTCAGACCTTCCGACTGTGGGGCTTGAATCCACCATCTCCTGAAAGCAAGCTCACAGCAATGTCATCGAGCTGCACAGCCAGTTCACTCAGTTTCTTATGACGCGTAATAGGCCTACCACATGGGCTTGCTCTCTCCCAAATTACACAGTTTCAACTTTTACCACAAGGCGACACACTTATCTGTATATGGATCTTCAGTTCTTCAATTATACATATATGTAAGAACATTATGTATCTTAGTAAAAGATACTTCCCTAGTCTGTAGTTTGATTGGTGTAGGTATAAGAAATCTGATGATGCTTGTTGTTTAAAGGGGCCTAACATCTAGGTCAACAGCCCCTAATGGTACAAAATGAGACAAATTGTAATGACAATTTAAAAGTTCAAAATCATCCACTGACCAAAAATTTAAAAAAAACATGATGATGATGAAGAATGAATGGATGGATATGAATTTAAAACAGTCAGTGGATCCAGTTCAGAAACTATCATAAACAATAGTATTACTGACCAAGGGACTGCTTCTAAAGCACAATCCTGAATCGAGGATTCGTGTTGTCTGAAGTAGTCCAAAATCCAGGTCAACGGCCCCTCATAATGGTACTTATCGCTAGTAAAGTAGAACCATGGTATTTGTCATGGTGCGGTACTAATCAGAAATAGTGGAGACTCACGGTGTTCAACATATTATGGTACTCCTCACAAGTATTCTACTTTGTACAGGTAACGCAGACCTATGGTGTTTCTCACATAATGGTGCCACTCATAGGCAACGCAAACCCATGGTGTTCCTCACCTAAGTGTACTAATCTTGGGCGCAGTTATTCCCATGGTGTTCCACGTGCCGCTGATATAGTGGTACTAATCACAGGCAACGCCCGGACACATGGTGTTTCTCACAATGGTACTAATCACGGGTACTGGAAAACCCATACACTCACCTTATGTTGCTACTAATCATGAACCTATTGTGTACCTAACACAGTGATACTACTCACAAGTAAAGGTGACCCATGGTGTTCCCCACGTAATGGTACTAATCACAAGTAGTTTCATGGTTCTAATACCCCTTTTAGTCACCTCTTATAACTGGCAGGGGATACCGTGGGTGTATTCTTTGCCTGCGTCCGTCATCCATGGGGGGTGTATAACAAATCTATTTGGGAAGAAATACTTTAATACTGTATCTACATCATGTTGTCATAGCAATATCAATATGCAATGAAATAAATAAGCATAATTTATTAAATATTAGTTTATTTACATTTTAAGGAATATGTATTAATAATAACAACAACAACAACAAAAGTATGCAATAAAAATAAATATATGGTAATTTACACATCAAGAGCCATTCCATTGTCACTGAATTACTAAGCAGGGGGTATGAATAAACAAAGATAATAATAAACATGAGTACTAGTGTTTAAAAAGCAAAGTCATCTCCGTCCTCGCGATGGTATCACCACTTTGACAAAGGCAAAGGCAAAATACATTTTGCCGGGAGTTTTGGAGGCTTACGTGTTCAAATGATCCTTAGCGCTACGCTAGCGGGAGCATATGCTCCTGGTAAGGCCACACAAGCCGGACAGGTCTAAGGTGATGATACCCTGGTCCTCCAGGTTGGGGGTTGGTGCGTGGGGCTAACAACTTCACCACCACAAAAGTACATGTTGTTCAGAAACCAAATAGAGGTAACCGGACGGTCTTAAACTTTCGATGACTAAAGCGTGCTAAATGGCAACAATATCGATATATTGGAACATGGAATGTGAGAAGTATCTTTCAATCAATCACTGTCTATCAATCAATCAATCAATCAATCAATCAATCAGTCAATACTGATCTGCATTTAGGGCAGTCGCCCAGGTGGCAGATTCCCTATCTGTTGTTTTCCTAGCCTTTTCTTAAATGATTGCATAGAAATTGGAAATTTACTGAACATCAATCAATCAATCCTGATCTGCATTTAGGGCAGTCGCCCAGGTGGCAGATTCCCTATAAATTTATTGAACGTCTCCCTTGGTAAGTTATTCCAATCCCTAACTCCCCTTCCTATAAATGAATATTTGCCCCAGTTTGTCCTCTTGAATTCCAACTTTATCTTCATATTGTGATCTTTCCTACTTTTATAAACGCCATTCAAACTTATTCGTCTACTAATGTCATTCCATGCCATCTCTCCGCTGACAGCTCGGAACATACCACTTATAATACCAATACCCTATGGGAATCAAAATCTATATCAACATACCACTTAGTCGAGCAGCTCTTCTTCTTTCTCTCAATTCTTCCCAACCCAAACTTTGCAACATTTTCGTAACGCTACTCTTTTGTCGGAGATCACCCAGAACAAATCGAGCTGCTTTTCTTTGGATTTTTTCCAGTTCTTGAATCAGGTAATCCTGGTGAGGGTCCCATACACTGGAACCATACTCTAGTTGGGGACTTACCAGAGACTTATATGCCCTCTCCTTTACGTCCTTACTACAACCCCTAAACACCCTCATAACCATGTGCAGAGATCTGTACCCTTTATTCACAATCATATTTATGTGATTACCCCAATGAAGATCTTTCCTTATATTAACACCTAGATACTTACAATGATCCCCAAAAGGAACTTTCACCCCATCAACACAGTAATTAAAACTGAGAGGACTTTTTCTATTTGTGAAACTCACAACCTGACTTTTAACCCCGTTTATCAATATACCATTGCCTGCTGTCCATCTCACAACATTTTCGAGGTCACGTTGCAGTTGCTCACAAACTTGTAACTTATTTATCACTCTATAAAGAACAACAGCATCCGCAAAAATCCTTACCTCCGATTCCACTCCTTTACTCATATCATTTATATATATAACAAAACATAAAGGTCTGATAATACTGCCTTGAGGAATTCCCCTCTTAATTATTACAGGGTCAGAAAAAGCTTCACCTACTCTAATTCTTTGAGATCTATTTTCTAGAAATATAGCAACCCATTCAGTCACTCTTTTGTCTAGTCCAATTGCACTCATTTTTGCCAGTAGTCTCCCATGATCCACCCTATCAAATGCTTTAGACAGGTCAATTGCGATACAGTCCATTTGACCTCCAGAATCCAAGATATCTGCTATATCTTGCTGGAATCCTACAAGTTGAGCTTCAGTGGAATAATATTTCCTAAAACCGAATTGCCTTCTATCGAACCAGTTATTAATTTCACAAACATGTCTAATATAATCAGAAAGAATGCCTTCCCAAAGCTTACATACAATGCATGTCAAACTTACTGGCCTGTCATTTTCAGCTTTATGTCTATCACCCTTTCCTTTATACACAGGGGCTACTATAGCAACTCTCCATTCATCCGGTATAGCTCCTCCGACCAAACAATAATCAAATAAGTACTTCAGATATGGTACTATATCCCAACCCATTGTCTTTAGTATATCCCCAGAAATCTGATCAATTCCAGCCGCTTTTCTAGTTTTCAACTTTTGTAACTGATTGTAAATGTCATTGTTATCATATGTAAATTTTATTACTTCTTTGGGGGGTTGATTTGGATATGAGGTATCTAAGTTTTCTTTGCCTTATAATTTATTATCACTAAAGACATTTATGATATCGAATTTTTTAGGATCAATATGGTTTATGCCTTTTATTAGAACTTACGGGGAAAGCTATCTACCCCTATTTTTAGGGAAGCAAGTTTTTAAAACTGGCCTCGCCAATGGCCGTAGCCGTGTTGAAACACCGGATCCCGTGAGATCTCCGAAGTTAAGCAACATTGGGCGTGGTCAGGAGTTGGATGGGTTGCCACGCGCTGTTGGTGGGGGGTAAGGGAATGGAGGAGCGGAAAGGAACTGGCCACCCTACCGCACGTAATGTCCGGCTCAGGCACACCTCTGCGGAGGTTCGGACCTGCCTTAGGACAGAACAACCCTTACCCCCTTACTTTGGCCTTAGTCTCCTCCTCTATCTCGACATTATCCTTGTAACCAACAATCTTTACATACTGCTGACTGAATACTTCTGCCTTTTTAAGATCCTGACATACACACTCCCCTTGTTCATTAATTATTCCTGGAATGTCCTTCTTGGAACCTGTTTCTGCCTTAAAATACCTATACATACCCTTCATTTTTCACTAAAATTTGTATGACTGCCAATTATGCTTGCCATCATGTTATCCTTAGCTGCCTTCTTTGCTAGATTTAATTTTCTAGTAAGTTCCTTCAATTTCTCCTTACTTCCACGACCATTTCTAACTCTATTTCTTTCCAGTCTGCACCTCCTTCTTAGTCTCTTTATTTCTCTATTATAATAAGGTGGGTCTTTACCATTCCTTACCACCCTTAATGGTACAAACCTGTTTTCGCATTCCTCAACAATTTCTTTAAACCCATCCCAGAGTCTGTTTACATTTTTATTTACAGTTTTCCACCGATCATAGTTACTTTTTAGAAACTGCCTCATGCCTGCTTTATCAGCCATATGGTACTGCCTAATAGTCCTACTTTTAAGACCTTCCTTTTTATCACATTTATTTTTAACTACCACAAAAACAGCTTCATGATCACTAATACCATCTATTACTTCAGTTTCTCTATGGAGCTCATCTGGTTTTATCAGCACCACATCCAGGATATTTTTCCCTCTGGTTGGTTCCATTACTTTCTGAATCAGCTGTCCTTCCCATATTAAATCCCACTGTTGGCAGCCCTGAAGGTTGTTTTCCGTGGTTTCCCTTTTTCACACCAGGCAAATGCTGGGGCTGTACCTTAATTAAGGCCAAGGCCACATCCTTCCAACTCCTAGGCCTTTCCTATCCCATCGTTGCCATAAGACCTGTCTGTATCGGTGCGATGTAAAGCCACTAGCAAAGAACTTCTATAATGAACTAATGAATATGTACTGGAGTTACAGGAATAATTCCATTAATATGTGATAGCTCATTCCTTTCTTTTATTTTCATCTCTTCTTTTTTTTTTTTTTTTTTTTTGCCTGGACATTTGTGATACAATTAACCATTATTTACTAACAATTATTTTCTGGTTTTTGATCAGAACAAGTGTGAAAATGAAGAGAAATAAAAATCAGCCTGAAAGGCAGTTGAATCTTAGGCTTCTTGCTCATCAACACTGTGCTCTATTATTTCCTTGCCATAGAGCATTACAAAATTGTACTGTACACTTTACATCTGTTTCACTTGGAGAATGGCCTTCAATTTTGCCGTGGGAATATTCAATGTCTGCTCTCAATTCCTTATATGGACTAGGTCTTTTGCACTGGATACCATCTTCCCTGTCAGATAAGTTCAGAGAAGGAAATACTTTGTTCTTAAATCTATTAATATGAATGAAACCATATTGGTAAGTAGAACTTCGCATGTGGTATTAAATGGACCAAAATTGAACCGTAAATATGCTTGTGACAATTGGCTGGTTAAATTCTTATTCCTAAAATCTGATGGCTGGAAAAGTTTTTCATAAGCCTTATTGTTTTTCAGTTTCTCAGGACCACATTTCTTAATAAAGTGTTTAAATCTGCTTTGTTTCTCAGGTTTTTCCCTAAATTTTATTTATTCATAAATTAGTCTCAACAGACTGAAGAACCGGAACTGAATTGAGTTGAAACTGAGAAGAAATGAAATCCACTATTTTAAAAAAATGACATGCGAAATGCTTTTATAAGGCCTGTACTTGAGTATTTTTCATGACTTCTCAAACACTTTTTAATCTGCTTTAAAAACTAGATGAAATGCAAAATTGATACTAAAAGGGGATTATAATTGTGAAACCAGTGGGTTTTTCTTTTGGAAAATAATTTTAACTTTTTATTTTTTCTTCAGAAAACTTAGGTCAAGGAGTTTGTGCACCCTTGGAGTGACTGCTTGCAAATGCTGTTTGTTGTTCAGCTCAAAATATTCAGTTTGCTTAAACAGCTCTGTGTTGTATTTTGGGTCCTACTAGCTCTGTAGATGCTGAAGGATATTTTGGTACAAATCAGTCAATCAGTGACATGGCTTGAAGCCCAGGCTGGTAGAGATGGAAATGAAATGGCTGTATGTTTGTACCTCCATCTCTCTAACCTGTCCTCAAATATTTCAGAATTAACACTTAAATCTCACACGTGTAAAGGTCATTTTTCAGCAGTGTTCTCCATGCTTCCACAATCAGGGTGATCAATCTTAAATTCCTAGTTGCGGAGCACACTCGCATTGAATGTGACTTACGTTTCATGTTTGGGGTATGATTTAGTAACCTTAATCACGGGAAGCTTCTAAATAAGTCATAACCTGTCATACTTGCATGGAGGTGAGGGGCTTATTTGCTAGCTTGAAGTTTAATTGTGTTTTGGATTAGTTTGTAATTTGATTTCCATTGTGTTTCATTTCAGAGCATTAACAGTTGGCCTGACTATGCAGACTGGATGAAGTTATTCAACCTGGAAGTTATTGCAATTTATAGTGCATTCGAAATGTATGTGGTTATCCTTTCTCTGCTACCACTTGGCAAAAATGTTGAAGCTCTTCCAGACAAAGTTGGAAGATATTATTACAGATGCAATGGTGAGCTTGAATTGGTCTTTCCTTTTCATTTTTTGTTTTCTTTATTCATTCATACTGAATGTTTGTTGAAACATGCATAACAATTGCAATTCCTCAACCCCCTTTTTTCTTCTTCTTGTTTATGTAGATTTTTCTGTGGACATACCTCTTGATGTGCTTCAAGTTATCGGATCTGCTAACATATGAAATCACAGTAAAGTTGGCAGTTGGGTTTGTTAACATTTCAAAGCGTGTAAATTTGAGTGGTCAACCTCACTTGGATGTGGGAGGAATTTTAATATGAGAGATGTAACTTAAATATAGAGTATCTTACTATACACTGTGATCAAAAGTATCCGGACACCTGGCTGAACGTGACGTGCAAGCTCTTGGCGCCCTTCATCGGTAATGTTGGACTTCAGTATGGTGTTGGCCCACCCTTAGCCTTGATGACAGCTTCCACTCTCGCAGGCATACGTTCAATCAGGTGGTGGAAGGTTGCTTGGGGAATGGCAGCCCATTCTTCACGGGGTGCTGCACTGAGGAGAGGTAGCGATGTTGGTCGGTGAGACCTGGCACGAAGTGCGTTCCTAAACTTCCCAAAGGTGTTCTATAGGATTCAGGTCGGGACTCTGTGCAGGCCAGTCCATTACAGGGATGTTATTGTCGTGTAACCACTCCGCCACACGCCGTACATTATGAACAGGTGCTCGATTGTGTTGAAAGATGCAGTGGTCATCCCCGAACTGCTCTTCAACAGTGGGAAGCAAGAAGGTGCTTAAAACATAAATGTAGGCCTGTGCTATGATAGTGCCACGCAAAACAACAAGGGGTGCAAGCCTTCTGCATGAAAAGCACAACCACACCATAACACCACCGCCTCCGAATTTTACTGTTGGCACTACACACGCTGGCAGATGACGTTCACCGGGCATTCGCCATACCCACACCCTACCATCGGATCGCCACATTGTGTACCGTGATTTGTCACTCCACAAAATATTTCTCCTTACACCAAGCGAGGCGTCGTTTGGCATTGACCTGCGTGATGTGTGGCTTATGGCCAGCCGCTTGACCATGAACTGTCGTAGTACTTGGAGTGGATCTTGATGCAGTTTGGAATTCCTGTGTGATGGTCTGGATGGATGCCTGCCTATTACACTTGATGACCCTCTTCAACTGTCAGCGGTCTCTGCCAGTCAACAGACGAGGTTGGCCTGTATGCTTTCGTGCTGTACGTGTCCCTTCACGTATCCACTTCACTATCACATCAGAAACAGTGGACCTAGGGATGTTTAGGTGTGTCAAAATCTCGTGTACAGGCTTCTGACACAAATGACACCCAATCACCTGACCACATTCGAAGTCCGTGAGTAACGCAGAGCGTCCTATTCTGCTTCTCACGATGTCGAATGACTACTGAGGTCGATGCTATGGAGTGCCTGGCAGTAGGTGGCAGGACAATGCACCTAAGATGAAAAATGTATGTTTTTGGGGGTGTCCGAACACTTTTGATCACATAGTGTATATATATATCATATGGCTTGTAGTGCCTGGAATGTCGGAGGACATGTACTGCCCACCTGGTACAGGTCTTTCTATTTGACCCTCATGGGCAAACTGTACATCTGGATGTCTCATATGGTGATGAGGTAGGTTGTGGGTGAACCCTGGTATCGGCACGTAGCCTACTGCTGTCAAATAAACGTTGCCATCCGATGGATGAATTGTCATCAACAGTGTCTTATGCGCTCACTGCATACATACACTGCAGAAAGGTTTGGAATTAAATGTAGGCTTTTGGCACAATATCTACTTACTAGAAATAGTAAACCACCACTTCTCCTACCCTGTTGGCATAGCCTCCTATAATGGAAGACCTCGGCCAATGTAAGTGGCAACGTTGCTTTGCCTGTGTGATTCGTTCGACCCCGCGCCCGGCCAGAGTGTAAAAGAACTTGTATTTTCTTTTCTTTAATCTTCTACTTTTATCAAAAATGTTTAAGGAGTTGGACTGAGATATGCACATATAAATGACAGAAACAGAAATTAAAATGAGTTAGTTCGATGGTATAATGAACATGAATATAACATCAAATTGATAACAAAAGTATGGCAAAGCAAATGCTCACATCAAACCCGTGCTAACAATTAACGCTTTTTATTTGCTTTGGTACCAATCAAATATTCTGACTTCATTTTTGAGCAGTTATTTAGAAGAATATTTGATGCAATTGAAACAATCATTCTCAGTGTCTGTATTACAGCTACCACAGATATAAGTATCTTCGGCAATGTGGTCTATACTAGTGTCTGAAAATACTGCAAATTCCCAATGTAAGCACAGATCATGCTTCGTTTTTTATTCATTGACAAAAGTAAATGTTCATATTTCTCAGATATTAATGACTTCATAATCGCAATTACATTGCTAGTTACTTGAGTAACTAAATCTGTGGGAGCATTGTTCTTCAGTAGAATTCTCACTATCTTCCGCAACATATTTCAGTTCATTAACATTGCTACACATTGTAATATTGCCGTATCTAGGTGAATGCAGCTCCAAGATACATTTCGGTCGTATTTTCTGTTCAGCTGGAAATACCAGTCTGTACCTTATAATTGGAGTTTCCACCTGCCAATTGCTGGCAACAGCCAAAACGTGATGCTAAAATAACTTATCGGGCTAGGACTTGGTACGGAGTATATAATCCACATTAAAATAATTCAATGAATATATTATTACTTTCACGATAACCTTTGTACAGTGACGTAAGGCATATGAGGTGCCCTGAGACAAGGTGTCCTTTATTGGCAGATTTTTCACTTACCTCATTCCAGTTTTCAGCCAAACTCAAAACTTCTATAAAAGTATAAGTCTCTCATCTGTTATGGTTTTTCAAGGTGCTGACAAACTGTCCCTTTTCAGTAACAGAAAACAAGGGTCTCTCTATATTCACAATGGTCCACCTTTTCAGTACAAAGTTTTGAAGTAGGCAGTACCTTGGTAGACTGACATATCAGCTGCAGTTGCCTCGTTGAAAACGTTTAGTACTAAAGTAACTCTATATGTCTTTCAAAAGTTTAAAGGTTAAATGGTTTCATTAGATAATTACCAGAGATACGTCCCTATCCTGCATTTTATACACAGTGGAACCTCGGATTGCGAGTAACTTGGTCTACGAGTGTTTTGCAAGATGAGCGAACATTTTAAATAAATTGTAACTTGATACGCGAGTGAGGTTTCGCAATACGAGCGTCGCGTGTACGTACGTTTCCACCTCCCCTGTGCTTTTGTTTTCCCTTCCCCTGCCACTCTCTTTCCTGGGAAAGTGTGTGTATCATTTCCTGCGCTGGACTTCAGTTGGCGTGCCTCGCTCACATAGTCAACATCGTACGAGTGTAGATGTTTTGTTTCTGTCATTAGTGATATAACTGTTCCGCAGCGATGGGCCCTGTGAACAAAAAGAAGGCTGAAAAGGAATTCGGTCGGACGAAGGAGATAATTACAATGGAATTTAAGAAGGGAATGATCGAAAAACACGAACGAGGTATGCGAGTGGCTGATATCGCGGGATTTTATAGCAAGTCTACGTCTACAACAGGAGGAGGTTATGGAGATCTCGTCCGAGGGTGAGGAGGAGGAAAAGTCAATGGAATCTCTCACTTCAACTGAGATTCCCTCACACCAACAATGATTCTATTGTAAGGTAAAGTGCAGTTTAATTGTTTTACGTTATATTTTGTTTTAGAAATGTTATGCGAATAAATGTTTTTGTGGGCTTGTGTTGTGGACGAATCATCCGAGTTTCAATAGTTTCTTATGGGAAAATTTGCTTTGATATACGAGCAATTTGCATTACGAGCATGTTGCCAGAACGAATTATGCTCGCAATCCAAGATTCCACTTTATAACAAGTATTGAAGTTATGTTTTGAAATCAAATTAGATTGCTGGATCTTGTAAACAAGTTGCGATGAAACATGCATTCAAATTTTGAAATAGGCCTGAAGTTTTAAAATTTCATCGAAAGAAACTGCGGAATGGTCAAAATAGCAACTGATTATGATAATGATCATTATTTGTAAGATTTTAGAGCTTATTATAACTTAATATTGATGATACATTCGGAGCTGTACTTACTGTTAAAAAATGGAACAAACACTAGTCTTGAAATTACCCATGTTTGAAAAATAATCGTAATTACGTACGGAGCTGAATGTTTCGCACCATGTCTCATCATGCTTCAAGCCACTCACTGTAAGACTCGAGTGCATATTGCTGCTCTTTACCAGGCACGGCCTCCATTAGAGGAGGTTATTCTGCCAGCCAACATTCTGATGGTGAAATTTTTCTCCACCAGTGGGATTCTTCTGGCTAACAACGGTGTCAGACCACCTTAACGATCATGGTCACCAGGTGGCTAGTATCTTAATGTGACGTGCACTTTAAAGATAGCTCCAGTAATTATTGATGGATTATAATATTTTTCTTTCTTGTGGTAATGTATGTATCGCAGTAATCTTACTCCATGATTCTACAGCCCTCCAAGGGCCTTGGCCTTCTTGATGACTTCCCCATTCCGGTCTGTCCCGTGCCTTCCTCCACCAGCCTCAGACTCCCAGCTGATGTAGACCTTCCTCTATATCATCCAGCCATCTCTTCCTTGGTCTGCCTCTTTTTCTCCATCGTTCAGGTTTAGAAATGTATATCTTTTTCAGAGGATTGCCTTCCTCCAGGAGTTGCAATTGGCCTGGCCATCGGAGTCTATTTCTCTTAATTTTTGTCACTAGATCTTGTTAACAGTGTGATGGTGGTTTGTAACGTGATAGGGTATTGAGTATCGCGCAGATTATTGAATGTCTATTCGTAAGATCAACACACCTAAATACTTTAATTAAAAAATAAAACAATCTAACGTCTAACTTCCTCAAAGTGAATATAAAAAGACACCAAAACTCACCTCAACACAAGAGTACTCAAAATAAAGTTAATAGGATATGGATTAGGAACAAAATTAAATTCTTGTACAAGAAAAGATCTTCTCTAAACAACCAACTATATGTGACACCTTGAGGCAGCATACCTCCTCTCAAAAGCCCAATAGAACATTTTCCTTAACCAGGTTAATAGAAAATTATTCAAACAGTTAGCTCAAAAACAGCTCATATTAGACAAGAAGCTCAACGGACTTAAGGCTAATGCGACGGAAAATTGGGGTACTAAAGGAACAACTGAAAATCATAATTATTTAGACAACTTGATTGAGAAATTCCACCCTCCCGTTATAAATATGTCAAAAACAGTATTAACAGAGCAGGACAATGTGATACTAGAAAAAGGTCCGAAGCACAACTGGCCGAACACGAACCTAATCAATGCCACCAACAAATTGGTTATAGAGTCGGAAGTAGCTATTAATAAAATGCTCCTAGAAATACAAGATGAAGTTAGATTCGATATTAGAAGAAAACTGAATAAAATCCATACAACAAGAAGAAATCCATTACCCACCAGTAACGATAAAAACCAAGAATATTTTGTAGAACGGGAACATATAATAAATCTCAAAAAGAAAATTAAAGACAAGAACCTTATTGTCACTAGGGCAGATAAAGGGAATACGACGGTAATAATGGACAAAACAGATTACATCGTAAAAACTGAAGAATTTTCCAATAAGGGCACTTTTTTAGTAATTTAAAAAGATTGGACCCAACAGATATAACATCTTTTAAAACTAATCCTAAAAAAAAATGTCATTCTTATTCACAGAACAAGAGAAGGCAAGACTAACAATTATGAACCCCGGAGAGCCAGTAGCGAAAGCTTTGCCTAAGATCCATAAGACCAGCGTGCCCATACGCCCCATCATCAATTATAAGCCAAGCCCATTCTATAAATTAACCCATTCGCCTCACATTTAAATACCATAGGAGTTCACTAAGAAATCACATTTAAATGCCGCTGTACGGCCGTCGTCATCACACTCTTATTTAGAAAATCATACAAACCCAACCAGTAAGTTTTCCTTTCTGAAAATTTGCATGCATAATAAAGAAGTAATAAACTTACAAATGCCGCTATTTTAGTACGTCTGCTGGGTGTGGTACACCTCAAAACATTCTTCTAAGTGAAGAGCTTCGCCACACTTTTTGCACTGCCAGCAACTTTCGCTTCTTTTACCCCGGCTGTAGCACACAACACACCTTCTTGTGACTTTTGATTTCTTCTCTGTAGGGGGAATACGCATGGGAAAGTGGGCCCATGATTTAGCTTGTAATCTGGTTGGGGTGGTGCTCGCTGAAGTTCGACCTCGAACCGAGTACTCCGGCAACTGAACAGTCTCTAGTAGCTGCTGCGCAATGCTAGTTCGGAAGTCCGTGTAGCTCGTCTTTCTGTTAACAGCGATCTTGTGATACACAGTGAAGGAATTGAAAATACACATATCCAGGAGGTAAAAGACTATTTTCCTATATCCTTTCACTGTGCGTCGCATGACGGGGAACAGAGCTCTAACCTGATCCTGAAGGTCAACACCACCCATCCCCTTCTGATATTCAAGGCCACACTTGGGCTTTATCACTTCTTCCCTTGGGGTTTGTCCTCTCTTTCGTCTGAGTTTGCCTGTCCCTGTCATGTCAGCTGATTTGTGTTTAGTGGTGAGAAAGCAAACATCCTTGTTGTCTTTCCACTTCACACACAACATATTGTTGGCAGCCAATGTCTCGTACTCTCCACGTTTTAGTTTCGTCTTACTGATATCGCGAGGCATGTTTTTTCGGTTCTGTCTAACAGTTCCAATTACATTCATCTGCTTGTCGTGTAGCCTTTTGAATAAATCTGGGGAAGAATACCAGTTATCTAAAAACAATGTATGTCCTCGGCCTAACAAGGGTTCACACATGTTGAGCACGACGTTTGTACTCGCTGGCAGACATGGATCCGTTACATCATCACCTACATAAATTTTGAAAGACAGACAGTAGCCAGAACTTGATTCACAAATTTTGTAAATTTTTATTCCAAACCTAGAACGTTTAGACCTATTACACTGGACATATGAAAGGCGGCCTCTGAATTTCATTAGACTTTCATCTAGAGCTATGTCTTGTGAAGGTAATTATAATTCTGAAAATCTGGAGCAGAAATGTTGTATTATAGGCCTAATCTTTCTTAGTTTGTCACTACTATCGACTTGTTCATCGTCAACAAAATGTAAAAATAGTGAAATTATAATAAATCATCCCCTGCTCATGGTTTCACGAAAAATAGGAGTGTTTATACACCTGTTTTTACTCCAGTATAACTGTATTCTTGACTTTCGCACTTGTGACATTACTATAACTAACGCAAAATATGCCCTAATTTCGTCAGGTGTAGTCTCAAACCATTTGTCATCGTCTTTCAACTTTTTTCTGTCAGGATTGCTCAACTGTTTTGTTGCATATGAATTTGTCTCGACAGATATATTGTCAAACAAAGGGTTCATGTATTCACAAAAAACTGAGAGTTCAGATAGTGGCTGCGTATCAAACTTTTTCAAAAAATTTTCACTAACCCCACTGTATTCACTAAACTTATGTACAACAGGTTTATTGTCACTTTTTGTCCAGTTCCAGTCAGTCAAGTTAGTCTGTGCCGAGGTACGAGCTCGTTTCGAAAGACTCGGCACACCGTCGTTATTTGCTTCACTTTCCGTGTCATCAGAACTATTATACGCATCACTAGTACTCGAACTAAGGACTTCAGGGTCTATTTCATCATCACAAATATCACTGCCTTCAATATCACTCTCCAGAACACTATCTATTAGCTTCCGTATTCCTTATTCATAAACACCAGCATATCTGCTTGACGCCATGATGGCAACTGACAAGAGCGAAATTATGTGAATAAAGATTCTCTTATCTCTTGTTGCGGAAGTGTGCGAGAACCTGGTGAAAGGGAAAAAACCGAAGCTACATGTGTAAACTTCAGCTCAGAATGCATACAAGTGGCGTCTGTGGATTAGTGACTGAACTATATGGATTGATGTACAGCTGTGCATCGCCGCGAGCAGAGCTCGTCATTTGATTCATATGCCACGAGTAACTATGACGAGCTAGGGTCGTCAAATGATGCGATTGGGTTAACGCACTTTATCCAGATATTTCTAAGAAAGAATTATAATTTTCTGTTGAATAAATCTGTAAAAAATACCATTGAGTTAATTAGAAAAACTAGATGGCTTTGAAATACAACCTTTCCACTCGTTAGATTCCTTTAATATAACAAATATGTATCAGAGCATCAATACTAAGAAACTTTTTCCTATTATCCAGAACAATCTAAATAAATATAGCAGTCTCAGTGAGCTCGAGATCCAAGATTGCATGCTAATTTTGAAACTAGTAATCAAGAACAATTTCTTCTCTTTTAATAATTGCATATGCCAGCAAGATTGTTTGGCTATGGTGTGGCCGGCCTCAGGGATATTGGCAGAGATATATATTGACCATTTGGATCATATGACAATTAACAACAATAGTGTCTTCGCGAACATAAAATTCTGGGCCAGATATGTGGATGACACTCTCGTTATCCTCAATGAAAGAATTACTGATGCAGTCTCCACTCTTAATAATTTAAATAATATTGAACCGCAGATAAAGTTCACTCTGGAATCTGAATCAAATGGAAACATAAATTTTCTGGATCTCACGTTAAACAGATTTCCTTCTTCTATAGAATATAACATCTACAGGAAGGCAACACTGGCAGCCACTACCATCAGGAAAGTTTCTTCCCATCCCAAAGCACATAAATGTGCTACCTACAGTAGTATGGTAGATTGGGCATTCAGAATACCGTTAACTAAAGAGAATTAAGATAAAGAATTGAATACAATTCGCTTCATAGGTAAATATAACGGATACGATAATATATTTATAGAGCGCATCATTAATAAACACAAATACTGTTTAAATTCAACTCTAACTAGAGACTGATTATTATTCAACCTTCACTTTCCTTAAAGATATTTACAGCATTGCAAATATTCTGAGGAGACACAATAATAAAACCGTATACCGAACCGATAACAGAAATGTGGTTATCATATATAATACCAGCTCAGTAAATAAAACTGACATTTATCTTAAGTCAGGCGTTTTGGATCAGGTCTTTAACTGCAATTCGAACCTGAACTAAATCTGAGAAGAAACCAACATCCTCTTTGATTTTTTAATTTAAAGTCTTTAGGTGTGTTGATCTTCCAAATAGACGTTCAAAATTCTGTGCGATACACAATACCCTATCACGTTACAAACCCTCACCACACTGTTCACAAGACCCACCTTAAACTCTGCCCCTCCTACCACCCCACCCCTCCCTCCCCCCACCTCTCCTCTCCAGCTTAATATCTGCCTCACTACACTCCACATGTCAGCACGTTAGTCCGCACCTCCTTTTCACAGGTCAAACTTCTCAGCACGCTGTCCCACGCTGTCCAAGGTGAGCCACATATACCGTATTCACATACACCATTAGTTGTCCAGGCCCATTAAACTTTAATACTTATTCTTCTTTTGCTTTGGTTTGTCTTTAGGCTTCTTTAAATCTTCCCGATTGGATTGAGAAATTTTAGATCACCTGTATTACGCCCAAAGAGAAGATAAGGCAGGCAAACAACTACCGTATTTAAACAATACCATCTTATACTAAACAGTTTTATAGATGTTGCCTCTATGGGGAGGATACTTTCAAGAAGGCTTCAAAATTCAGCAAATTAAGGGGAAAGAAGTCTATTCTTCTTTCTTCTTTTTGCTTTCTCCTGAGATGCAGGGACCATAACAGCATTCCCAACTGTGTGAAGCTGAAGCACACGTTAAATACACCGAAAGCCAGGAGAATATATAAACACGCTAGCAAGGCTCTTGTGATTGAGAGAGTGCATAACACTCGTTGGGAACTGGTCTCAGTATCCCGAGAGTTGCTTCCTTTACACCTGCTGTTAAGCAACACTCTCTCACGGGAATAGTGGTTGACTTTCGATCGCATTACTGCTATACAGGCTGAACGAAAATTCAACCAGGTGTCATTCAGACAGAAACCAAAGTTCTCCGTCTAGCTCAGAAATATGCGATCTATTGCACGAACCCGGATTCTAGTAAAACTGTCGTAAATCTTTCCAAGAAATCCTTGGACGAGAACCAAATGGCATTTTTAGCTCGGGGTCTTAATTTCGCTGTCGCTCCCTCTTAAATTCCCACTGAGGAGTTAATTACTTCCATTGAGGCAGCCATCCACAAACTACCTACGGATGAGGCTGAGGAGTTAAGACAGAAATATGTGAGACTAATAAGGTCCGCTGTTGTACCCGCGCCCAATTTAACAAGAGGTGAAAGAGAGCTCTGAAGGGACTTTGAGATGATTCTTAACTGACCATTCTCTCAGCTGATAAGGGTAATGCGACAGTGGTTATGGACATTGACGAGTTTAAGAATAAGATCTCGGGTATATTGTCAGAGCCTGTTTACAGACTGAGCTCACGTGACCCCACCACTCGTGTGTCCATCCCCACTGTGAAGCTCTTAAGGCAATCTTCAATTCCAAAAGAGGAGGCTAAACATCTGTCCCTAGGGTTGCAGTGCCACCTAGATTATATGGACTGCCTTAGATCCATAAAAAAGATGCTCCCCTCAGACCTATTGTTGGTGCGATAGGTTCTCCTACGTATACTCTGGCTAAATACCTAAGGAAATTGCTTCAGCCACACATAGGACATACTGAATCATACGTCGGGGTCTCTCGGTATTTCATCAACAAGCTGTCAACCATAACTCTTCAACCTAATGCCATTTTGGTGGGTTTCGATTTGGAGTCCTTGTTCACTAAAGTGCCGATTGACTCGGTCATGTCTCTCATTGAGAACCTGTTCCCTGAGGCCATTACTAAGCTATTTTACCACTGCATGTCGTCCAGCTATTTCTTGTGGGATGGGAATTTTTACGAACAGACAGACGGAGTGGCTATGGGAAGTCCACTTTCGCCCGTAGTGGCTAATTTCTTTATGGAGCATTTTGAGGAAGAGGCTATTGCTTCGGTGCCCGTCAAGCCTATGATAAGGTGGAGGTATGTTTATGATGCATTTGTGGTCTGGACAGAAGGTCCTGAGAAACTTCATCTATTTCTGAACCACCTAAATCAACAACATCCATCAATAAAATTCACTATGGAGATGGAGTCGGACGGATGCCTTCCTTTCTTGGATGTTCTAGTAAGAAAGAAATCGGACGGCTCCGTAGAACATACCGTCTATCGTAAACCTACCCACACAAATCGCTATCTTCGTGCAGATTCTCACCACCATCCAGCACAAAAACAAGGCATTCTCACGACACTTGCCAAGAGGACGAGACAAATTTGTGAGCCATCACATATCCAGGTAGAGATGGACATGCTCAAAGTCGCGTTCAAGGGTAATGGTTACAGTGATTTGCAGATTCATAGAGTCCTACATCCCAGAGAAACAACCAAGGAAAGCTCACAGAAGGAAGAAGTGAAGGGAACTGCCTGCTTGCCTTACATTCACAACACCGCAGATCGAATTGCCAAAATCCTCCGCAAACACAATATAAAAACCCTGTTTGACACCGCCACTAAAATTGCTCACAGTCTATCAAGGACAAATTGTCCCCCCTTTTACATCCTGTGGTATACGAAATTCCCTGTACGTGTGGTAAGGTATACATCAGCCAAACATGCCGGTCCATTGGTACCCGTATCAAAGAACATGAATGTAATATTCATCTCAACCAACCAGACAAATCGGCAATAGCTGAGCACGTTCTATCGTCGGGTCATGATGTCATGTTCCAAGATGCTCGAGCTCTTACCCACACTAGACACTACAGGTCCACGATTATACGAGAAACTGTGGAAATACGTAGAAATCCTAACAGTTTCAACAGGGACACCGGCTATCAATTAAGTAATACCTGGTTGCCAGCCATTAAGAATTTCTGTAGGTAGTTCCCTTCCCTGTCCCTTCACTATTGTTATTTCGTCTCGGTGTTTTCCAAATTCGTACGTTCGTTGTCGCCAGATGTTTCATTCCAGGCTTGTGTTTATATCATACACCTGTCTATGTCATATGTTACGCAACACGTTATGTGAACCGCTTAGTCTGATTGTGACGGTTCGGTCAGCTTCCGCTTCGAATGCTAGCATTGTGCCACGTCCTGGGGCCATCTGGTGGCGAATGAACGTACCATTTCCACGTCTATTTTAACGTCCAGATTCAAAGTGTCGTTGTTTAAGAAGTCTTTCTCGTGGTCAGTCGAGATTTCTTATGAGGTCGCAGAGCACAGTTCTCTGTGAAACATTAAGAATTTCACCTTATTTTCTTGACACGGCATAAGCCCAAAAGCCTATACAGTATCATGTCTAATTTTATAGATGTCTCAGTGTAAATTGTAACAAGTGCAACAAGCCTTTCTAAGACAACACGTTTTATGAGATATACAAACGCATAGTTCCTCAAGCTCCATTACCCGAGCAAGGTGTTATAGACTAAATTTCTGTTCTTACTTGGAGAACATTTGAATAACAAGTGGTTTTAATTAATTCACAGACAATCACTAAAAGATTTTAAATGCAACTGTAAAATGACATGTGATAATTTGAGCATTTGTATGTAAGCAAATCAGGAAGATCAGATGTATATCACTTTAATTGTAACACACGGTAACAAGAAGTTTTAAAAGACTTTCATATGTTCAGAGTGTGAAAAATAGATTAGAAAAGGTTGATGGTACAGCTAAAGCATGTTAAAAAATTTAATCAATGTATTTATTTGGTGAAAAATAGTGTATGATGTTGTGTTTCCCTACATGCCACCACGGCAATTTTAATTAATATGTACTTGCTCAATTTGTGTGATTAGTGTGATTTAGGCTGATGATGACATTTGTATATGTCAAAACTGGTACCACTATTGAATAAATGTTGTAGATAACATCTCATGCAACTTGTAATTTGTATTGAAAATGTTGGGCCAAGCTTGATAGCTGCAGTCGCTTAAGTGCGGCCACTATCCAGTATTCGGGAGATCGTCGGTTCGAACCCCACGGTCGGCAGTCCTGAAGATGGTTTTCCATGGTTTCCCATTTTCACATGAGGCAAATGCTGGGACTGTGCCTAAATTAAGGCCACAGACACTTCCTTCCCACTCCTAGCCCTTTCCTATCCCATCGTCGCCATAAGACCTATCTGTGTCAGTGCGACGTAAAACAACTTATAATAAATAATGAAAAGATTGAACCTTATTAAACCTTATCTTTGTGATTTCAGTTTAATACGGAAACAAAATGAAGTTTATATCCTTGGTTATGAAGTTCACCAAGCAAAATTCAAGGCATATCAATATGTCTGTCTGTTAGGTCATCAGCCCAGAGGCTGGTTGGATCCTCAAATAGCACCACCAAAGGTTATGCGGTTATAAGGAAACCCCAAAAACCAATGGCAGCACCAAAATGAGGCGTACTAGGCAAGATGAGGAGTGAGGTAGTTTGCCATTGCTTTCCTCACTGGGTCAGAAAGTACTATTGCAGCACAACTTACCCTATGAGCAGCACCTTTCATAACACTCAGATGCACTAGTTGTGCTCTGAATGTCATTACTCAGCACTACCCATTCCCCAGCAACTTCCATATTGTCACAGCCGTGGATGTTGACTGGGACTTCGGTGGAAGCTACACTTTACTCTGGCCTGTTCCAAGAGATGGATGGAAAAGTACTGCATTCATCAAGAAATGACAGCAGGCAGCATATCAATATAGGAACCTTAAAATTACAATAGCAAAATTGGGCAAGGACATTAATTTTTTGTAACAGTGCATGAAACATAATCTAACACCCATCTTCTCAAAGTGAGTATAAAAAAGACACCAAAATTCACCTCAACACAAGAGTATTCAAAATAAATTTAATAGGAAATGAATTAGGAATGAAGTTAAATTCTTGTGCAAGAAAAGATCTTTTCTAAATAACCAACTATATGTGACACACCTTGAGGCAGCATGGCTCCTCTCAAAAGCCCAATGGAACATTTTCCTTGACCAGGTTAATAGAAAATTATTCGAAGAGTTAGCTAAAAAAAACAGCTCGTATTAGAAAAGAAGTTCAGCATACTTATGCCTAATGTGACAGAAAATAGGGGTACTAAAGGAACAACTGAAAATGATAATTATTTAGACAACTTGATTGAGAAATTCAACCCTCCCATTATAAATATGTCAAAAACCGTATTAACAGAGCAGGACAATGTGATACTAGAAAAAGGTCCCAAGCACAACTGGCGGAACACCAACCTAAACAATGCCACTACAGATTGGTTATAGAGTCTGAAGTAGCTATTAATAAAATGCCCCTAGAAATACAAGATGAGGTTAAATTCAATATTAGGAGAAAACTTAATAAAATCTATACAACAAAAAGAAATCCATTACCCACCAGTAACAATAAAAACCATGAATATTTTGTAGAATGGGAACATATAATAAATCTCAAAAAGAAAATTAAAGACAAGAACCTTATTGTCACTAGGGCAGATAAAGGGAATATGACGGTAATAATGGAAAAAACAGATTACAGTGTAAAAACTGAAGAATTTTCCGATAAGGGCTCTTTTTCGGTAATTTAAAAAGATTGAACTGAACAGATACAACGTCTCTTAAAAATAACCCTAAAAATATGTCATTTTTATTCACAGAAGAGGTGAAGGCAAGACTAACAATTATGAACCCCGGACTGCCAGTAGCGAAAGCTTTGCCTAAGATCCTTAAGACCGGCGGCCCCTACGCCCTATCATCACTTATAGGCCAAGCCCATTGAATAAATTAATGCAATTTATCCAGATATTTCTAAGAAAGAATTATAATTTTCTGTTGAATAAATCTGTAAAAAATACCATTGAGTTAATTAGAAAAACTAGATGGCTTCGAAATACAACCTTTCCACTCGTTAGATTCCTTCGATATAACGAATATTTATCCGAGTATCAATACTAAGAAACTTTTTCCTATTATCCAGAACAATCTAAATAAATACAACAGCCTCAGTGAGCTCGAGATCCAAGATTTCATGCTAATTTTGAAATTAGTAGTGAAGAATAATTTCTTTTCTTTTACTAATTGCATATACAGTAGAACCCTGTTTATTCGAAATAAAGGGAGCAGAGTCATTTCGGTTGACGCATTTTTTCAGAAGTTAAATGTCGAAACAAAATTGTATAAAATCTGTTAATTAAAGTTGCTTACGGTGTATTAACACTAAAATGTTATACATGATGTCACTCATTGTATAAAATCAGTGATTTCTGAATTTTCTTGGTTGCTACGCTCTCATGCGTCTATGTCGCGCCGCCGTTTAATCAACAGTACATCAGCTGGTGTAGATTCATTGCTTTGTTCAACGAAGCGCAAAGCAGTCTGAAATAATGAAACAATTTATTTTGTTACTACTGACCTCAATACCGTATACAGTAATTTTAATTACAATACTGTAATTAAAGTGTGTGGTGGTGTAGTAAAAAAAACTCAAAATCAATGTTACCTCCTATGCATTACATGCATCATCTGCTGTAATTCGATTCTCAGAACTGCTGTTGTCAAAATAGGGTTTGCCTAGTAGCTCTCAGCACATATAGCAGGAGAATTACGAATATCAACGGCTGGAAAAGGGGGTTAAAACAAAATATTAAAATAAAATTTTGCCAGAGCATTTCGGTTAAGCCGGGTTTTGGTTAAACGAAGTTCGGTTATGCGGGGTTCTACTGTGCCAGCAAGATGGTTTGTCTATGGGTTTGCCGGCTGCAGGGATATTGGCAGAGATATATATTGACTGTTTGGAGCAAACGGCAGTTGACAACATCAGTGTCTTCGCGAACATAAAATTCTGGTCCAGATATGTGGATGACACTCTCGTTATCCTCAGTGAAAGAATAACTGATGCAGTCTCCACTTTTAATAATTTAAATAATATTGATCCGCAGATAAAGTTCACTCTGGAATCCGAATCAAAAAGAAGCATAAATTTTCTGGATCTCACGTTAAACAGATTTTGTTCTTCTATAGAATATAAAATCTACAGGAATCCAACACAGTGAGCCGCTACCATCAGAAAAGATTCTTCCCATCCCAAAGCACGTAAATATGCTACCTACATCAGTATGGTAGATCGAGCATTGAGAATACCATTAACTAAAGAAAATTTAAATAAAGAATTGAACACAGTTCGCTTCATAGCTAAATATAAATGGATGTTATAATACATTTATAGAGCGCATCATCAATAAACACAAATACCGTTTAAATTCACTTCTAACAAGAGAAAAAACTAAAGCTGATTATTATTCAACCTTCACTTTCAATAAAGATATATACAGCATTGCAAATATTCTGAGGAGACACAATACTAAAACCATATACCGAACCAATAACAAATATGGATATCATATATAATACCAGCTCAGTAAATAAAACTGACATTTATCTTAAGTCGGGTGTTTACAGATTCCATTGTAATTGTGTGTCTTCGTCTATCGGGCATACCGGAAGGAGTTTCTAAATCAGATACATGGACCATGTAAATGCTATGAAATATAATAGATATTCGGCAGTCGGACAGCATATTCAGGATTCACAGCATAGCTTAGGCAGCATAAAGCAGGATTTAGGGTTTCTCATTAATGTAAATAAAGGCCCCGTTTTCGACATCACAGAAAGTTGCGTTATTCACTTTAATCAGTTCTTTAACTCCAATTTGAACCTGAACACAATCTCAGAAAAAACAAACATCCTCTTTGATTTTTTAAATTGAAGTCTTTGGGTGTGTTGATCTTCCGTATAGACATTCGATATTCTGTGCGATACACAATACCCTATCACGTTACAGACCACCACCACACTGTTCATAAGACCCGCCTTAACTCTGCCCCTCCTCCCACCCCACTCCCCCCCAACCTCTCCTCTCCAGCCTAATATAGCCTCACTACACTCCACATGTCAGCACGTTAGTCCACACCTCCTTTTCACAGGTCAAATTTCTCAGCATGCTGTCCAAGGTGAGCCACATATACCTTATTCACATACACCATTAGTTGTCCAGGCCCATTAAACTTTAATACTTATTCTTCTGTTGCTTTGGTTTGTCTTTTGGCTTCTTTAAATCTTTCTGATTGGACTGAGAAATTTTAGATCACCTGTATTATGCCCAAAGAGAAGAAAGGAAAGACGAGCAACTTCCGTACTTAAACTATATCGTCTTATACTAAACAATTTTATACTGGGCGAGTTGGCCATGCGGTTAGAGGCGCGCGGCCGTGAGCTTGCATCCGGGAGATAGTGGGTTCGAATCCCATTATCGACAGCCCTGAAGATGGTTTTCCGTGGTTTCCCATTTTCACACCAGGTACCTTAATTAAGGCCACAGCCACTTCCTTCCAACTCTTAGGCCTTTCCCATATCATCGTCTCCATAAGACCTATGTGTGTTGGTACGATGTAAAGCCACTAGCAAACAAAAAAAACAATTTTATGAATATCTCATTGTAAATTTTAACAAGCGTAACAAGCCTTTCTAAGACAACGTGTTTTATGAGATATTCAAACGCATAACTCCACAAGCTCCATTACACGAGCAAGGTGTCATCGACTAAATTTCTGTTCTTACTTGGACGACATTTGAATAACAAGTGGTTTTAATGAATTGCCAGACAATCACTAAAAGATTTTAAATGCAGCTGTAAAATGGCATGTGATGATTTGAACATTTGTATGGAAACAGATCAGCAAGATCAGATTATTATGTATTTGCTATGAGTATCTCACTTTAACAGACAGTAACAAGAATCTTTTAAAGGGTTATGTAGACCAAAGGTATCGACGAAATAACACTAATATTTGCCCCAAATGGAATATAATAATTCATTTTACTCAAATAAAGTGTAGATTCTGCTGTAAATTAAGAAATAGTACAAAATATTTTACTTTCAGGGAATAATATGGATACATGTTGCTTATTCGTTTTGTGCCCTAACTCATTTATTAAAATATATATTTATTGGTCCAGGGATCATGATATTTTGCTGTTTGTACAGCCCGCACTTTCATAATTATGGTTGAAGATAATGACAATTCACAGACAAAGCACTCACATTCGTCGGTGCAAGCGGAATGAGCAACATGAAGAAAATGACACCTAATTACCGTTTTTATGCGAATAATACCCGCATATTTTTTTAAAAACTTGAGGCACAAAATTGGGGTGCGGGTTTTATTTGAGTCAATGTTGGCAAAATTTTTTTTTTTTTTCTTTCAAAATCAGCCTTCCTTAAGTTAGGGTGCGGGGATTATTCGCGTAAATGCGGTAATTCGGGCAACTTCAGTGAGCAAAGACATCACACGCGAAAGTGTTAGACAGACAAAACACATATGGAAGCGATGCGACGTAGCAAAAGAAATAGTTGTAAGGTGGTAAAGTATGTATCCATATTAGTTGCTCATTCGTTTTGTGCCCTAACTCATATATATTGATATATTTATTGGTCCAAGGATCGTGCTATTTTGCTGTTTGAATTGCCCGCGCTGGTCATATGGACAAAGATAATGACATAGGACTCCCATTCTTCGGTGCAAGCCCTGGACCTCAAGAAAGAAACAAAAGACGGTACGAGTAGCGGTATACAACATAAAGGAGTCCTGTCTACGGCATGTAAGTACGTATACATATTTCTCTAGTAACAACTGTATTCCTTAATTTACCATGGATTTTTCACTTTATTGGTGTAAAAGCAATTATTATGTTCCATTTGGGACAAATATTACGTGACATTTCGCCGATACCTTTGGTCTACGTAACCCTTTTAAAGACTTTCACGCTTTCAGAGTGTAAAAAATAGATTAGAAAAGGCTGATGGTACAGCTAAAGCATGTTAAAAGTTTTAATCCATGTATTTATTTGGTAAAAAATTGTGCATGATGTTGTGTATCCCTACATGTCACCATGGCATTTTAAATTAATATGGACTTACTCATTTTTTTTGATTAGTGTGATTTAGGCTGATGATGATATTTGTATATGTCGAAACCGGTACCACTATTGAATAAATGTTGTAGATAACATCTCATACAACTTGCAATTTGTATTGAAGAGGTTGAGCCTTATTAAAACTTATCTCTGTGATATTCATATTCCTTACAGGTTTCATCGTTTGTTCGTTGACAGTAATTACTCTAGGGATTATCCATTACTACAGCCACCCAGTTACTATGGTATATGATAAATATATTCAGTTCCTGGTGACTGCTATTTTGTGTGGGGTTTTGCTTGCTGTTGGCCTGTTTGTCCGTGGTGGAAGAGCTTCTCCAGCTGCACTGAATCCTTGTGGAAATTCAAACAGTGTTGTATATGACTTCTGGATGGGAAGAGAATTAAATCCTCGTATTGGAAATTTAGATTTAAAAATGACATTCCTGAAGATATCCCTCGTCACAAATGTAAGTTTCATGTCTTATTACTTAACTTCACATTGAAATTTTGCATGTTAACATTTAAGTTTTGAAATACATTACATATTCCATCTCATATACCTGTCACGTGTATACATTTTCAATCTGAATACTGATGACTCCTGAAATACCCTATTCCTATTACTGGTGGACTTAATTATATTTCTATTCACACACCACTTATTGTATTTATCAGATTTGTTTAAATAAACTTTGAAGAGTATTGGAAACTCTGCCCTGCTTTGCTTTTACTTGTTAATATTGAAGGAATCAACTTAAGTGCTGAATTTCTAATGTCATCTGTATATAAAATAAGAATTTTGTCTGAACATTGCTCAGAATTTTTTTAAAAAAAAGGAAAAAAAAAAGGTATTTCTGTAGCCGGCCCCGGGTTCTATTTCTGGCCAGGTCAGGGATTTTTACCTGTACCTGAGGGCTGGTTTGAGGTCCACTCAGCCTACGTGATTAGAATTGAGGAGCTATCTGACGGTGAGGTGACGGCCCCAGTCTAGAAAGCCAAGAATAATGGCCGAGAGGATTAGTCTTTCTGACCACACGACACCTCGTAATCTGCAGGCCTTCGGGCTGAGCAGCGTTCGCTTGGTAGGCCAAGGCCCTTCAAGGGCTGTAATGCCATGGTGTTTGGTTTCGTTTTGGTATTTCTGTATCTGCCATGTCCATGCTGGGAAAGAAATGCCTGATCAACCTGTTCACTTACTTCTGCGAGGGTTGTGGGTTGAGGAGTCGCACGTGTCAGTTCTCGTCCCATCATATTCCACACGTGCTCGATGGGAGACAAGTCCGGAGATCGTGCTGGCCAAGGAAGTCGCTGTACTGTCTATCTATCTGTATGTGCATCACGAGAAAATGGCTGAACAGAATTGAATGAAAGTTGGTATATAAGGTCAGGGGAATAAAGCACTAGAATCTAGGCTGTAAATAATTTTAGTCACACTGAGTGAAATGGTAGTATAGGGGAAGGCCTAAAATTTAATTCTTCAATATCTTATGTTATTAGTGGTCCTGTCGATGAACACTACATAATACAAGTTATAGGTAATATAATTTCCATTCATTTATGTCTTACAAAGTTTTACTGTACTGGCTATGATAACAGAGATACTCAAAATTTAGTCTTTTGTTGCTTAGTGCATGTCATCACCAAACCATGAGAAATTGGCTGAACGAAATTGAATGAAAATCAATATATAATATCGTAAAATAAAGCACTACAGTCTAGGCTATACATAATTTTATTTATGCTGCGTAGAATGGTAGTTCCGTTGACGACCTACAATTCAATTCTCAAATATCTTTTATTGGTCCTACTGATAAATACAACACAACAAAAGTTACATAGGTTACAATTTACAATCATTTATGTCTTATAGAATTTTACCGTACTGGCTATAACAGATATATTAATAACTGATTCTTTTCTTGCTTAGTACATCTCAATGCCGAGCATCACTGATGTGGAAATATTGTTCAGTCATGTTAACTGGCGAAGGTGGTGGATTTTGCCTTGGTTGTCTTAAGGTGATAAACCGCGTGGTTATCAGCTCGTATCTGTAAGGAAAATTGTAAAGATGACTGACAAAATGAGAAAAAAAATCATGGAGAAACATCATGAAAGGAGAATTACATTGAATGACCTAACGTCACGAGTCGGAAGGAAACCTACCATATCAAAAGCCATTGAGTAATGTTTGTTGTGATGTGTCTTTATTCTTCTGTTGTCACTCTTCTTCAATAGAAGGCATTACTGCTGTGTGCCCACTAGGAAAGCCTTCCTGAATATTGATGGGATGTAGCTGGGGAGTTAGATATCTTTCCTTTTTTAGCATGCCATTCATGTGATTCATACAGGTTCTGATAACTGCTGGTATGTAACACATTGATCCATCATAGTATTCCTGTTATTCGATCCCTGCGATGAGTCTCTGATAGGAATGAGGGGAAATACATATAACGGAAAATGGCAGAGCAATGTTCACTGCTGTCTGTGGCTGGGACATTCCAGCTTTGGAACTTGGCATTGTTACAATGCTAACCTAGTACTGTTCGTGAAAAATGAGGAAATGTTCCATTTTTCATTTGATCGAACATTTCGTGATATGAAGATGTGATAGCATTGTTTTTAAACACGACATTCCACTCGGTTAATATTTATTCTGACAAAAATACCGACATCATTGTAATTACCTACGTTGAGTTCAGTTTAATGTTTGTTTGTTACGGGAAGACAGATGGGTGGATTTTAATTAATTTCGTGCTTGAGTTTAGAGCAAGGTCCGGTATGATCTTAGCTATAAGTTGTTGAAATAATTTCAGCATAATGATGTGCTTCAGAAGGAGCCTAAAGCATAA
The DNA here is from genome assembly GCF_040414725.1 of Anabrus simplex. Taxonomy (NCBI): domain Eukaryota; kingdom Metazoa; phylum Arthropoda; class Insecta; order Orthoptera; family Tettigoniidae; genus Anabrus; species Anabrus simplex. The sequence continues at coordinate 986,114,085 of NC_090266.1, forward strand.
AACCCTTTGTATCTCTCCTGCGGTTGGTTCTATATGAAAATAGCTCAGGGTGATGTTTTGTTCCAGACCTTTTTCTGATACAGCGAAAAATAAGGGAAATATCAGTGGAAACCAAGTTGAGCTTGTGGACTGTAAAGAGAGGTGTTCTAGAGATGGTTCCAGCAGTGTTTTCAAGGCTTTGACCTAACGAATAAGCAGTAATGAAAAAATATATGAAGGTTCGAAGTGCTGCAGTGGGCAAGGAAGCGAGTACATCACAATAAGCCGCTGGTGGGGATAGGGTTGTCCGCTAATGTGCTTCAAAGCACACTGCTGGGGAGAAAAAAATTAGTACATCCTCTTAGAGTTTTCCAATTCACCCAAGATTTATTGTTGGAACAGTGCTTATGGAGTACATGAAATGATTACATTTACAGATCAATAGCTCAAGCAGTACTGAGGTACCAGGTGTTGATCCATGCTGAAACACCCTTATTAGTACGTGGTGTATATTCCATGGGCGGCAATGCAGACGCTGCTTCTGGCGTCCATTTGATCCTACAGATGGCGAATACTGTCTAAGGATACATTATTCCACGCCTATTCAACCTGTTCACGTACTTCTGCAAGAGTTGTGGGTTGAGGAGTCGCACGCGTCAGTTCTCGTCCCATCATATCCCACACATGCTCGATGGGAAACAAGTATGGAGATCGTGATGGCCAGGGAAGTCACTGTACGTCTTGCAGAGCACGTTAAGTTTCACGCGCAGTGTGTGGGCGACCATTATCCTTTTGGAACAACACATCACCTTCCTGTTGCAAGAATGACAACAGAACGGGTTTAAAACATTCTGCACGTACCGAGCACTGGTCAGCGTTCCCTCCAAAAATACCAAAGGTGAACGAGAGTTGTAGCTTATTGCACCTTAGACCATAAGGCCTGGGTTGGGGCTAGTGTGTGGGTTGGACGAATGCACTCTATGAGACAGTGCTCGCCAGGTCTGCGTCGTATGCGCAAACGATCATCACTTGCGTGCAGTCAGAATCTGCTTTCATCGCTGAAGACATCGGCCCACCATTCTATCTTCCAAGTGATCCTCTGACGGCACCAGTCGAATTGTGCACGTCGATGCTGTGGAGTGGAGGGCAAGCTACAGGTGTGCTTGCCCTTAGTCCCCCTGCTAGTAACCAGTTGGCAACAGTTCGTGTTGACACTTCTGGGCTCACAAACCCTCTTATCTGTGCTGTGGTAGCTGCACGATCTGCCACTGCTGCCCTTACAATACGGCGATCTTGGGAGAGGTCTGTGCTGCGTGGACGTCCAGAACCTCGTCTGCGGATGTGAGAATGTTCACAAGACTATTGCAACCAGCATCGTTGCACAACTGATGCAGCACGTCCAACTTGTGTGACAATTCTCTGAAAGGAGCATCCCACCACTCGGAAGGCCACAATTTGACCCCTGTCAAACTCGCTCAGTTGGCTGTAGGAAGCACGAGTGCGTCTCCGTAGCATGGCGCCTGTGTGCTTCACACGTTTATATCACACTGAGCTGTAAACATTCCCTATGAAAGGGTACATGCAGATGGTGCTCTGGCAGCTATGTTACTACGCTATCTGTTGGCGGACAATGTTGAAACCATTATCAGTACATCTACTATCCCCCAGGTGGCATCTGCGTTCATCCGATCAAAATCAATGTAGTCTTTACAGGTGTACTAATGTGTTTTTTTTTCTGGCAGTGTATGAGGGTTTGACTTAAGTTCAATCAAGTACATTCAGGTGATTGTCCCGTCAATGATGGGTACTACAGCTAGTATGAGTATACATCTTTGTCAGGCGGGGTAACATTTGTTTGCTCTAAGAAAACCCTATACACTCATTGTTGCACACCTTGCATTAAGAGGAGTTTTTGGAATGAAAAGTAACAAGAATAGATAAATCAAAAACTGTAGTGATCTCAGCAGTCTTATCTATTTCAGAAGTTTATTATAAGACAGTGATTAATCAATTCACTATATCACTCATATTGTTACAGGGAGTATTCCTTCCTGTGTAAATAAATAAATGAATAATGCCATGATAAGGTGAACTGAATGAATCCTGAAGCATGTTTTACACTACTTTTGTAATTTCTTAAAAATACATTTTGATGCTTACTTTCCTTATGCTTCATAGGACAACTCTGATGATCACAAGATGTTAAGCACCAAACGAAGATTTATCCTAATACAATGGTATTTTGTCTAGTGCTATGACTTTATAATAATAATAATAATAATAATAATAATAATAATAATAATAATAATAATAATAATAATAATAATTAAGGGGCAGATTTTTATGAACTAAAAATCTTCAAAATATGCAAGCAAATAAGACCCAAAAATATTTAATATATGACCAAAAAAGGAAAAATTTAACCTCACATTCTAATTGATTACTATAATTTAGGCCTACAAATGAACATTTGTCAGTTTTGGTTGTTACATTCAGTTTCTGTTATCATAATGTCTTTTGTATGTTCAGATATGGCATCGCACGTATCCTGAAAAATCAAGAAATAATTACCAACGGATGATGACCAGATAAAGTTATTAACTAGTTCTGAATTGCCAAATTTCTATAAAAATTACGATGAAAATGTCGGCCTTAACGTATCCACAAAGATGCACACGGAATACTGTCAGTTGGTACTATTATTACCGAGCTCGATAGCTGCAGTCGCTTAAGTGCGGCCAGTATCCAGTATTCGGGAGATAGTAGGTTAAAACCCCACTGTCGGCAGCCCTGAAAATAGTTTTCCGTGGTTTCCCATTTTCACAGCAGGCAAATGCTGGGGCTGTACCTTAATTAAGGGCACGGCCGCTTCCTTCCCACTCCTAGCCCTTTCCTGTCCCATCGTCACCGTAAGACCTATCTGTGTCGGTGTGACGTAAAACAACTAGCAAAAAAAAAAAAAAGTACAGTTATTTTATTCACATGTATTTACAAAACACACACTTAACCTTAATCACTGTTGTCAAAACCAAAACATTCACATCAAAAACCGCCATTTAAAGACAACGGCCAATTGCTGCACATCGACGTTGAAACACAAATAAAACAGTTTGCTTGAAAGCATGTCATCCATGTGGTCACAAATATTACCTTGCTACACCATGACTCTTCAACCCATAACTTCCAAATCATAACTGTCAATAACTCAGCAGTAACTAACTTCACAGTCAAGATCGTCTCTTTATATAGGTGCCTGGCCAGGCTTCTAGAAAGTTACATTACAAATTATATCTTTATGAAAATTCTAGATTGCATAATACACATTTTACAATGGATGGAATAATCTGAATCGTTTTCGTGCCCATGCCATTCTGGAAGTTACAGTGTGTTTCACAATTATTGATTACAATTTTGTATACAGGTGAGAATAAATTATAATATTAATTTACAGGTATTTGCATTAACTGAACTGATATAAATATTTATATACAATGCCTGTTTCATGACAACGCGATCATTCGACTACATAAATAATAATCATACTAATACTTTCATGACATAACCTCACACACAATACGATCATTCGACTATGTTAATAATAATAATAATAATAATAATACATTCATGACATAACCTCACAAACAATACGATCATTCACCTATGTAAATAATAACAAGAATAATACTAAATTGATGTACATCACTTCATAACCATACTTTTTTTTTTTTTTTTTTTTTTTTTTTTTTTTTTTTTTTTTTTTTGCTAGTTGTTTTACGTCGCACCGACACAGATAGGTCTTACGGCGACGATGGGACAGGAAAGGGCTAGGAGTGGGAAGGAAGCGGTAGTGGCCTTAATTAAGGTACAGCCCCAGCACTTGCCTGGTGTGAAAATGGGAAACCACGGAAAACCATTTTCAGGGCTGCCGACAGTGGGGTTCGAACCTACTATCTCCCGAATACTGGATACTGGCTGCACTTAAGTGACTGCAGCTATCGAGCTCGGTCATAACCATACATACAAGTAATAACGATAATAATAAAAATAATTCAAGCTCAATATTTACATTAGTTACCCATGGGTGAGAGAACATTGTTTTCAAGTTATACCTGTTCATTGCACTTGTGTCAGCCTTAGTATTCCTTTCCGGCAGTGAAATTGCACTGGATGCTCATGTACATTTTCAAATTGTCGAACTCGAACCCTGTTTAGTAGTCACAGAATGTCCTGGAGAAACTCTGCTCAACGTCACACAATGTTATGGGGGCAAATTTGAACAAGATTATGTCCTCCGGAGAAAACTGCTGGAGAAAATCCCCAAATGTTGTATGGTGTCCACAAAGTATAGGCAGTCGTATGAATTTTAGTGAAAATGGTGTTCCGTGTATAGGTACCTTAAGGCAGAAACTTGTTCCCGGAGTCAGAAAGGAACAATGGGAATGTACCTGTATGTGAGGATTTACAGAAGGCAGAAACATGTTGTCAACAGTATTTAGGATATAAGTATAATGTCCAGGTAAAGGAGATGGCTAATATTGGCAAAGTACTGAAAGTTATGTATGGTAATAAAGATTTACAAAAGGGTAGAGAAGTAGAAAGCTTGAAAAGCATTTGAGATTCATAAGATTTCTGGTGATATCCTGAAAGCAATTCGTTGAGATTGAGTACCATATCTGATGTACTGATTTAATTACTGATTGCATGATTGAGTAATATTAGAGTCTTCAATTATACAAGGGTGGATCAAATATAAACACGAATTAGTTTTTTTAAATCAATCTAAAAAATACACATATAGAGATCACTTTTCTACATAGTGTCCTGCCTTCGATACACATTTTCTCCATTGGATTGGTAAGTTTTTAATGCCGTCCTGATAGAAGAGGAACGTGTGTGGAGCCAGTTGAGCATGAACTCTTCTACGCTTACATCATCATCAAATCGCTGTTCTCCTAGGTCTTGTGGCCTTGCATTGTCGTGGAGAATGGCATTCCGGAACGGTTGCCGGCGTCGCTTGTTGCGATACGCAGCTTTTGCTTCATCAAAAACGCAACATGAATAGGCTGCATTAATTGTCCTTTGTTCATGAAGAAAATCCACCAGCAAAATGCCCGCGGAGTCCCAGAAAACGGTTGTAAGCACCTTTCAAGCAGATGGCAGTGTTTTGGCCTTGACCAGACTTGCTTCGTCCCTTCGCCGCCACTCCATGCTTGCTTGCTTGCTTGCTTGCTTGCTTGCTTGCTTGCTTTGACTCTGGGATGTAATGATGCACCCAAGTTTCATCACAAATCGCAGTACAACGCAAGAAATCCTCTCCTTCCTTCTCGTAGCGATGCAGGAGTCTCTGACAAACTTCATGGAGTAAAGTTTTTTTGTTGCTGGTGGAGGAGACAAGGAACCCACCTGGCAATTTTCTGAAATGGAATTCATCTCGAATGATGGTTTGAACACTTCCGTAACGTATTCCTGCAGCTAAAACAGTTTGCTCAATTTTTATTCGTCAATCTTCACCAATAATGTCGCGAATAGCAACAATGTTGTCTGCAGTGATGCTTGTCCGCGGTCTCATTTCATGAGGTTCATTTTCCTTAGCTTCTCTTCTTCCCACAATCTTTTAGCCCTCTCATACACTTAAGTCTGTGAAAGTATTTCTTTCCCAAACTGCGCGGAACAGTCTCAAAATTTGGGAAGGTTTGGTGCCCTCTTTTGCGAGAAAATTGATAATGATGCATTGCGCAACAAATGTGTGCACCTCTTCCTCGCTCATGGCGTACTGAAGCAGCCGAGTTCTCCACTGTCATTCGTGCATGAAAACCGCTTCTCCAGACACCTCACCAATATCCTGGCAAATGCCTCAGAATTATTACTAACAGCAGCGGTACGTTCAAATTCCCGTTTGTATTTGATCCGCCTTCGTATTTCCCTGGGCTCTCGATTGATGGCAAGATCTCAATAAAGGGGGCTGTGGGATCCAAATACTTGGTTTTCTAAGGCAGGTGCTGGTTTTGCCTACTGTGATTGGTTACTGCAAATGTGTGCATGCATATGAAAAGGGACCACATGTCTGGTATTGAGGTAAATGTACTGTTGTGTTCCATAATATGTAACTAATATCATGTAATTCAATTGAATGCCTCCGAAAGAAATTGAGGCTTCAAATTAGCAGTAATGTTACAACATAAGATTTCATAACTTTTCAGTAGAGCTGTTTGAATATTTGGTTACTTTGTGACACAAATAACTTCTAAACTATTTGGAAGTTATGCTGGCGTTTAAATTTTCGTGTTCACCGGTATTCTGACATAGAATTTTTTCTAACGAAAATTGCCGACAGATATTATTTCCGGTCAGATTCTTTCGTGTAGATCTAGTATCTACCGATGCTAAGTCTCTGAGGTTTTCTGCAGAAGGTCACTGATGGCAACTAATTACAACTCTGCTGCTCTTTATAAGAATTATCACATACCTTAATGATCGTTAATCACAGCCAGCATAAGACAGGAATATCAGTTATTCATGCTGAAGCCTGTGTTTTGGGCATATAATATGCCCTTTCACTGTCTGGTCCCAATGTCCTGCCTCTCCACAGTAGCTGCAGGTAGGTCGAGACCTCTTCTTTGGGGAGAATTTTCTCAGGGCTGGTGATTTTCTCTTCTGATTCTTACTTGTTTATTAGGGTGTTACACTTTTTGAAGAAGGTGATGATGGTGTAATTATTGGCAGAGGAGGAGAAACAGAAGCCAGCTCCGTAAGATTTTCACTTGAGGTGGTTGGTGGCGGCATTGTTTGAGCAGGGAAAGATTTTACTGCAGGACATAGTGTATCTTTCTTATCTAATTATTTTATGGAGATACATCTGTCTACCGATGCTAATTCCTTGAGGTTTGATGACTTGCGGAAGGTCACTGAAGTCAGGTGGTGGATCTTCTGGAAGGATGGTGTAGGGTACTTTGTCAGAAACTATTGATTTCTTTGTAACACTACACCAGGGTGCTCTTTTGTATACTGAACATAATAGGCTTTCGCCCAGTTACAATGTTCCAATAAAATAAACACTCACAAACTATTTATAGCTAGACACTAACTACTTACTACTTAACTACTTCTAAATCTACTTTGTAGCATCTTGCATATGGGCGGATCGCCAGCTCCACATGCAACATACCACCTAACTAAACTAACTACTTTACTACATGAATATATACTAAATCTATCCTAAATCTGTCTGGCCGCGACATCACCCCTGGTGAGGAACTGCTACCACCCTTCCCTGGGATGTCACGACCAGACATGTCTCATGAGGCTCGGAAACTGATACCTCATAGACCCTTTAAGCTGTCAATGTTATTTCCTCACCACTCCTTCCTGTAACAACCCACATGTGTGCGGATTGCCTAGCTCTACATGTAGGCTGTCACACCTGTATTTCACTGCCGAGACGGATTCCATAACTCGGCTCATCTTTCACTGTCTCATTGACAACTTACTTCCTCTAACCTAACACTATTCACTACTTTACTCTACTTTACATGTGCAGACGTACCAAATCAACACTTTAGCTTGAGATAGGTCAGGCCTATCCCGCCCTCTTCCAACTCTACTGTATGTCAGCAGCCAAAAACAAACAAACTAATAAAACCAAACTAAAATAAAACGGGCAGATAAACAACCAACAATATCATTAGAAGGTATACAATACGGCTTACATATCAATGAATTGAATCTACTAATTAGAAATATACAATATCTAAGGAACAAAGAGACAAAACTGAACAAATATAATTTTAAAAAACGAAACATAATACTAAACTTATAATTATTGTCGCCCTTACTTATTAGTGAGTTATACTATATAATGTTCCATATCTGTGAATAAATCGAATATATTAATTCCACACGACCGATTGAAAACAATGAACGGACATCACCCCCTCCCCCTCCATCCAAGGATGGCCACCACTACGGGGGAGAGGCCGTCCGATCATCGCATCCATCACTATCACATGTCACTGGTTCTGTTCAGTTTCGAACTGTCACTTACTTGTAACTTGTACCATATTCAGTTATAATCTACTACCACAGACATATTCATTGATAGTTGCTTACATATATCTTTGAACGTAGCTACATGTAATTATCTCTGTTTTCTTTACATTTTTTTTTCCCAAATACCTCTCATAATATTAAATAATTCGGCTACCTTTCCCGGTTTCTTCCATTCTCTGCTTAATAGACTAGAGAGTGTGTACAGTTCATTTTCATTTAGAATTTTATCCAATTCTTTCCTTTGTATGTATTTCTCTCCAATGTTTCTTGTTTCTTTGCAGTCCTTAATCAAATGAGCCACTTCCATATTTGAATTACATAAATTACATTTATTTTCATCATTTTTTTCTCTTAAAGCTTTATTTTTATACACTCCCATCAGCCACCAGATTATTCCTCTCATTACCCTTTTTGTTAACATTTGTGTCCTTATTGTCATATTCTCACTTATTTTACAAAATTCTATTAGTGTTCTCTTACTATTGCATTCTGTCCTAATTGTTTGTCTTTCTATATCTTTCACTCTTTGAACTACTTTCTTATGCAATCTCCTGTCATCCCTTTCAATATTAGTCAACCAGTTTGATCCCATTCCTATGTGCTCTAGAAGCTTTTTCACCCCATCCACCCAATAGCCTTTGTTTAAATGCTTTATTTGGTGATGGTAGGCTAAGTATAATATTTCACCACCTCCCCCAGTCTTTAATCTTAACCAATACTTGACTATTCGCTTAGCAATCTCAGCTCGCATACTCACCCCTTCACACATCATACTTACTCCACTGTTTGCAGTACAGTTAGGTAGTCCCATAATTATTTTGGCAAATTTGCTAACGATTACATCTAAAGCTACAATTCCCTGATCTACTCCCCAAATTTCTGATCCATACAGTACTTTAGCTTTAACTATTGCATTAAATATGTTTTTCTGGATTTTGTATTCTACGTTGGGCATCTTTTTATCTAATATTTTGCTACCAGCCAAGGCACTTATTCCCCTCATTTTGGATCTTTTTATTTGGTCAGACCAGTTTCCATTACTACTTATACCGAGCTCGATAGCTGCAGTCGCTTAAGTGCGGTCAGTATCCAGTATTCAGGAGATAGTAGGTTCGAACCCCACTGTCGGCAGCCCTGAAAATGGTTTTCCGTGGTTTCCCATTTTCACACCAGGCAAATGCTGGGGCTGTACCTTCATTAAGGCCACGGCCGCTTCCTTCCCACTCCTAGCCCTTTCCTGTCCCATCGTCGCCATAAGACCTATCTGTGTCGGTGCGACGTAAAGCAACTAGCAAAAAAATTACTACTTATAATCGTCCCTAAGTATTCGATTTTTTTTTACCACTTCTAACTTTGTCCTACCCCATCCACCACTGTTCACTCTTAGAATGCTTAACACCCCTTTTACAGACCATTACTCTGGTTTTCTGTGGGTTAACCTTTAAATTCCACTCTTTGCAGTAGTTCTCTACCTCATTAATACTATTCTGCATCTTGCTGGGTGTTAATGCAAGTAGAATGATATCGTCCGCAAAGATTAGGCCTGGAATATCTTGGCACTCAAGACATGGAGAAGCTCCTTTTTCATATTCTTTCGAGTGGAAAATATCGTTAATAAACAATAAAAATAATATGGGGGACAGTTTACACCCTTGTTTAAGGCCCACTTTAGAAGTTATCTCTCCCACTACTAAACCATTCTTAACATTGACTGAACATTTAAATTCTGAATATATATTATCAATTGCTCTTATAATTTTAGCTGATACTCCGATCTGCCAAATCTTATAGCCAACAGCTTTTCTACTCACCGAATCAAAAGCCTTTTCTAAATCAATTACGGTAATGTACAACTTGCCTCTTTATATTTATCTAATATTGTTTTAACTACCATTATATTGTCACTAGTCCTCATTCCCTTTCTGAATCCTGCTTGTAATCTCGACAAGATCGAGTACTACTCTGCCCAATTCATTAATCTTTTTGCCAATATCCCTGTATATATCTTGCTTAAAGAATCTAGCAACGTAATCCCTCTATAGTTACTTGGGTTAGATCTCTCTCCACGATTCTTGTATACAGGACAGATGATACCTTCTTGCCATGATTTAGGGAATCTAGCTCCCTCGAAGATCTTGTTAAATATTTTGACTATACTAGCAAGGATAAAGCTATTTTTGCTTGCTTCCTTCCAGAATTCATTGTTTATTCCTGAAATTGCTCCTGCTTTCCCTTTCCTCCCTTTCTCTAATATTTCTTTTACTTCAGCGGCTGAAATTTCCTTATCTAAATCGGGCAGGGAGCACCGTAATCCTCTCGAGATTCCCCTCTTCTGAACATCCTGTTTCCAACTATCTTCACCACTTAATAATTTACTAAAGTAATTTATCCATTCTCTATGGCTTATATTTACCTGGGTTATATTTTTTCTATCCTTACAAATTTGATTTATTTTAAGCCATACCTTCTTAGTATTATTATTCAGAGCCTCTCTGTTTAAGTTGTCAGTTTGTTTCTTCTGCCACAAAACTTTAGTTCTTACCAATAATTCTTTATACTCTTTTCTTTTGCTACAGAATGCAATTCTTGGTTCCTGCCCGCCTATTTTCCTGAATGTGTCTAGGGCTTTCATAACTTCTGATTTTTTTGTCTGCATTCTTCGTTGTACCACCCACTATTTCTTTGTATTCTTACCTCCTGAGCCCGCATCTTATGTCCTGCCATCAGTATTAAGTTTTCTAATAACTTTATCGCCTCGTCTATTTTATTATCTTCCATCGCAGACTTTATTCCTATCTTGATCATTTCAAAGGATCTACCTTCAAAATATTCCATGAATTCTGCGCTGAGGTCTTCTCTCCATATATATTTTGTCACTGGCCTCTCTTTAATATTATTTATATAATTCCCCCCAGTATTCTCTTCCGTGCTTACCATATTAATAATTATGGGTAAGTGATGCGATTCTCCCCAACCTTTAACATTTATCCTCTTAACGAGTGGTAATGCCTCTCTAGAACATAATACTAGGTCAATTGCACTACCACCCATCTCTGTTATAAATGTTAAATTACCCAATTCATCTCCTGGCCACCACCCATTTAAAATATAGAGTTCTTCTGTACCACATAATTCTAACAGTTTTCCACCATAGTTATTGCAAACTTTATCTTGACTAATTCTTTTTCTAATTATTATTTCCTCAGCCTCTTTACTATAAATTGGTTTTAAGTCTGCAATCCTCGCATTAAAGTCCCCCATTATTACAGTACCTATGTCTTCATATATATTCCTTAATCTGTTTACTTCTAGTGCTAATTCTGTGAAGAATTCCTTGTTTGCCAATGTCAAGTCCTTGGGAGGATTGTATACAAAACCGAAACATAGATTAACCTCCCTGTTCTGTTTTACCCTTGTTTTCACCCAAAGTATTTCTTCAATATCTGTTTCTATTATTTCAATTTTCTCCCTTATTTCTTCCCTTATCAAGGTTAGAATACCACCGGGATATCTACCTTTACGAGCATTCCTGCCCCTTGCCTTACTATACGTTTTAAAACCTTCAATATGTACTTCATATCCCCGTACTATCCAACTCTCAACAAAGGTAATGATGTGCATTTCTGACATTAACAATTCCACCTGTTCATTTCCTAACTTGCTCAAGAAACCTTCAATGTTGACCATACCAATATTCCATTCTAGTTATTTTTTACTTTTACTCTCAGACGAGTTGCTTGTCTTACTTCTAGTTATTCTCTTTTTCTCCAGTTCTATAATACTACCCTCTGGTGAAGTAACTATTTCTTTGTCTAAATTGTCTTTTTGTCCTTTGCCCTTTCTGATCCATAAGTCTATTACACTCAAGGATTTACCTTTCCCAGCCAGATTCTTGGTTCTGTCATCAGGTGTGCCGCTACTTCCTGGATTCGTGTCGACTCGGCAGTCAGCTGGTTGTCCATCCTCCTCCACTAGGTGTTCGTCACTCTGCCGTCTTCTGTTCCTCTGTAGAGTATGCAGATCGCTGTTGTCATCAGATTGTACGTTATCAGCCACTGTGCAAGCAGCTGACTGGCACCTTCCTTCCTCTACAGGCCGTTGCACTTCCTGGTGTGATGAACTCAACTGTCTATCCATTTCTCGTAGCTGTGCAATTGACCAGATACGCGACCAGTTACTGTCTCCTACTATAAGACGTTTGCCTCTTATGTATGCTTTCAGTCCATAGTTTCTAGCTTTTACTAGGTGAAATCGCAAGACTCTCTGTTCCATGATTGTCTCTTTATCCATACTCTTCTTACCCAAATCCTTTCTCCTTTCAAGTTCTTCCCATTGAGGATAATTTTGTTCGCCTTCAAAGCAGAAATCAACTTCACCTTAATAGGTCTTTTCCCTTTGACTCTCCCCAGCCTATAGATTTCATCAATATCTTCTTCTTTACAATTTATCTTTATGTGGTTATTTATGATATCCAACACTTTATTCGTTAGATCATTCAAATCCTCCTTTTCCTTCTCTGGGATGCCGTATATGAAAATATTTTTCCTCTTAGCATCTTGGATAGTCATTTTCTGTTGCCACTTTAATTTATCAGTTTCTCCTACCATCTCCTTCATATTCGACTTCAATAATTCTATTTCTCTAGAGTTTTCCACCACTTTTTCTGTCATAATTCTTCTCTCTTCTTTTATACAGTCTTTCATTTCTGTCATATCATTTCTCAGCTCGCGAATTAACTCCCTCGTTTGCTCACACTGGCAAGCATCTCTGACTATTTCTCTAATCTTATCTATGTCCTCCCAGCTCAATGAACCCGTTGGTCCAGAGTTCATTTCTATGCCTCCTATTATCAGAAGAATTGCCACCACTGCTGCTACCATCATAGATCCCTCAAGCCCAAATTTTCGTAAATGCACCTTATCACTTGGCGCACACACACACTTCACTCGCCCGTACCATCGACCTATGGCCGCATGATATTGCTCTATAGCAATATTCATACTTCTCACTCAGCACTCACTGCACAATACAACCTCTCGCTTCGCTAGCTCGATTACAACTGCTCTTTTGTATACACGAAGTGATGTAGCTGCGTTATTTGTGGAATGTTTTTCATTCCAGCATGGAACTTGTTTTGCCAGTCATAAGTAGAAATTGTTACATTTCTGGATTCTGTGCCAACAGCAGCAGGAATAATAGATCTAGAAACCTGACAACTTTTACGGGCGACATTAATTACATCTTCATTAACTTCACTTTCATTTTTCTGGAATACTCTCTTGAAACAACCAAAATACAAATCAACTTGAAATTTCATGTGTCCCACTGGTAAAAATTAAAATTTTCAACTCTGTTCATTCCTGTCATAACTGTCTACATGAGGTATCTTATTAAGATATTGTTTTTATTTTGCCCAACACAGTTATCAGCATGGAATTCTAAATGCTCCTCACCTAATGAAACTTTTTCCCAAATAGTAATGTACAAGAGATAAGACAGTATTTTCTCCTTTACCCACAGTACAAGCTTCTGGAATAATGTACAAAACTAATTTAAGTGGTTCACACCCTACACCAAAGAGGCCCACTTTGTAGCCTGTAAGAAAGAAAATGTGTCCAACTTGTTGCGGGTCGTATGGTAAGTGCACCTGTTGGGCAAAATCAAAACTATAATGCATTGTGCCTTTGTATGTGTTACAGCTATGTGGCCCAAGAGACAATGGAGTTTCCAGTTGTCTAATCCTTTGTCTACAATTTTGTCTATGGTGTTTTTATAAGCAGTCCGCACTGCTTGGACTTGATTGCAATGTTCTATAGCCTTCTCCAACAGATTTATTTTTTCCTCCTCATCCATAATTGACAGTTTCCCCAGTACAGTTTAATTGCTTCTACAAGTCATACAAAGATCAGTCTTGGGTTTTTGAACTGTGTTACTGCAAAATGTACGCCAGATGAGATACCAGGAGGACAGTGATACAGGAATTCTCTCTAATGATTTACAACTGTCAGAGTATAATGTATGAACGTACCTCTTAGACATGCTGGTTGGGAGAAGCATGAGATCACTTCTTCGTTTTGTAGGGATCTGGCCTGGCATGACAAGTGCATTTTGCTCACTGAAATTTTTCATAAAGTCGACTGCATGTTTACGATCATCAAAAGTAATAGATTGTATCTGAGAAGTCTTTAATACGTTTCGGTGAATTTTAGGCTTCATCCCTTCTTTCTTGAATTGTTCCTTTAAATTTTTTAGCCTCTTAGAGCCACAAGCAAATACAAATTGAAAGAATGACACCTACTGCCCTCTGGAGTGATAAATGTGTAAGTTTCTTTCCTGTTGTAATTTTTTCTGTTAGTAGCTGTTATCATTGGCTGGTTTTGTACTAATGCATTTATCGCACAGTTTACCTCAGGTTGAACACCAGTAAGGAAACAAATATATATAACACAGATCAGTGCGGCCAATCTGAAGATTCACCCAGAATTACAGAGTACGCAAAGACACCACTGATTTCCTACTCGAGCGTAGTACGAACATCCATTTATAACAATTCTACTTTGCGCACATTCGTAGCAGCAGACATCAGTATACTTCTCACAGCTTGAATTTTGTTACTTTTTCATCACTTGGAAATGAAGTTGCGTACCATTTCAACAAGACACTCTTTTACAATTCAATCAATCAACATTGATGTGCATTTAGGGCAGTCTTTCGGGTGGCAGATTCCCTATTTGTTGTTTTCCTGGCCTTTTCTTAAATAATTGCAATGAATTTGGAAATTTATTGAACATTTCCCTTGGTAAATTATTCTAATCCTTAACTCCCTACCTTAAAGAAATATTTGCCCTAATTTGTTCTCTTGAATTCCAACTTAATCTTCATATTGCGATCTTTCCTACTTTTAAAAACACCACTCAAATTTATTCATCTACTAACGTCATTCCACGCCATCTCTCCACTGACAGCTCGGAACATACAACTTATTGCATGTGATAAAATTCATTTTTGTGTCCGTATTGAAAATATTTGTATTAAATGACACTTGAATGTTCTATTTTTCATTCACCTATTCAATACAATACAATTTTTAAAATTAGGACATTGTCCTTATCAAAGTTGTTAACATGAAATTAATATATTATATGGTACATGTTTTGCCTATCAATAGTAGGCATCATCAGCCACATTTTTCACCTTAGGAGATCAGGGACCTGATTGGAAATAATTTATGAATGCTGTTAAAAACTATGTCGTTTAAAATATATTGGAGATTGTTAAACACTATTACAGTAAAAACATGATAATTATTTGACGATTATGACATATTAAAAGATATTACAATAGAGATAAAAATCAGAAAACACATTCCTCTTAGTTGTCAGATGGTGTATTGTTAAAAACTTATGGAAAGTTGAGCAATGGTAATGATTGTTGGTTCTTGAAGTTATAAAATATTGTTTTTCATTTATTTGCTTATAAATATTGGAGAATTTTCTGTTCTATTGACTCTCTTTAAGAAAATGGTTTTTAAGGGAGGGATGGCAGCATTAAAAAGGAGTGTTGTTGTTTTTTTCTGTTATTTCGTTAAGATTAAAATTGTTCTAGACACTTTGCAAAATAAAGTATTGATTAGGTAAACAACTCATCCTTCATACTTGTGTGCTCAAATTATCAATACGGACATGAAGCTGATAGATTATAGTAAAAAGCAGGAAAAACAAACATCCTTTTCAAGGCCACCATCCCTCCCTTAAACATCATTTAGCCGGACTGAGTTGTTAGTGGGACGTAAAGCAAGTAGCATTATTATTATTATTAAACATCATTTACTTAAATAGAGTCAATAAACAGAAACGAACACACAATCAAGTCTCCGCAGGACACGCCCTCTCCTACCCCAGCCCTTCCGCAAGCCCTCTCCCTTGCTTCACCACCTTTCCCCTCCAATGTTGCAATAGCTAGTCTCCGTCGTACTCGAAGCAGTGCACGGCAAGCTCCCGACAATCGCACAAACGACAGGCCAAGACAGCAAGTAAGTAACGTGCAACATTTTTATAACATCTTCCATAACAGAAAAAGTATTTTCTTTCTTCTACTTAAATAATCTGACACAGTCCAACAGATCGCAGTTATGAAGAAGGGAACTTTCTCACTTTAGATAATGGGACATCAAAACCTAGACAACTTGACCCTGAGCAAACCTCAAGAAGATTTTAAATTTATTCGCTCAAAACGCATGACTTGCACCTGTTTCATTGTACAAGTACATCAAGACACATGATAAATCATTACTAAACTTCCTACTGATGCAAGTTTTACAAAACACAGTACCTTTTAAGTAATAAGACGTTTTTAAAACTTAAAATAAGGGTATCAACATTGTAATACTGTAATCAGGTGAATGACTGGGCGAGTTCGCCGTGTGGTTGCGGTTGCGCAGCTGTGAACTTGCATCGGGTGATAGTGGGTTCAAACCCCACTGTCGGCAGCCCTGGAGATGGTTTTCCGTGGTTTCCCATTTTCACACCAGGCAAATGCAGGGGCTGTACCTTAATTAAGGCCACGGCTGATTCCTTCCCACTCCTAGGCCTTTCCTGTCCCACCGTCGCCATAAGACCTATCTGTGTCGGTGCGACGTAACGCAAATAGTAAAAAAAAAATCAAATGAATGAGTATGTGAATGAACATCAAGATCAGTGACATTATAACGAACTGGTGAACAATTTTAAACTTTTAAATTTCTCTTCCAAGCATACTTTAATCATAGCGTATTGAAGAGAAAGTGCGACTTCTTCACGAGTTACCGTGGACCGCCGCACAGACGGCACTGCCATCCACAGTGATGACTGAGCGCGAGGATAACAGAGGCATTATTGGGACTACTACTTCAAAATCTACTAAGAAACTCAAGCATGCATCTTACGTTTGAAAATGATTTCATCTGCTGGACACTTTGGTATATTTCCTGGATGATTTAAAACTTAAAATAAGAGTATCAACATTGTAATACTGTAATCAAATGAATGACTGGGCGAGTTGGCCATGCAGTTAGGGTCGCGCAGCTGTCAACTTGCATCCGGGTGATAGTAACCAACTCCCTTCAAAGTAACCAGCTCCCTTCTTATCTCCTTCGTGCGGAACAAGAATCGTCATTTCAAGTAGTGAAATACGAGTTTTGGTAGCAAACACAGCACATGATCTTCACAGCACCCCAACTGCGATGACTTCACTTTAATAACATCTAATTTATCCAAGCACTCGAAGAAAGTATCACCCCATAAACTATCCATACACGGTAGCTTTTCTGCAACAACATTTTCCACTCGCAACAGCACATTATAAACACTTTCCGACGCATACATGAGACTGTAGCGCTTTGCATTGAGCCATAATCTTTAATTAGTGTTAGGGAACCAGGCACATTATCATTCGGTTTGCCGAAAGGGAAAGGACGACATAAATCAGACTGAATCACTTTTGAAATATTCTGCACTATGTATCCGGCTAAATGATACACTAAGTACTCTTTGCTACAATTCTGCCCACTTAACTCAGGTAAACTGTTTTCCCAGTCTGGTATTTGAATGTCATTTACGATGTTCACAATTTTTTCCCTGATTCCATCTACAGCTTGTGTTTTCACTGCACGATTTTTACTTTCAATTTCTCTTGCAAGAATACACACTTGATTAAAAGGAGACGTCAATGGGGATTCGGCTCTGTATTCACAGTTTCCACCAGACGATAAGACAAGTTTAGTTGGTGCATAAATAGACTGCAAGGTGTGTAAATGTAGAAAATCAATAGTGGACGGATGATCATCACAACTTAGTGATCGCAGGATACCGAAATGATGTTCTAGGGGATCTTGATTAAATCTTCCTGTCAAAACGTAGCTATAATTGTGTTCCCACAAATATTCAGACACTTCTAAGGTACTTTCCACGGTAACTCTTAAAGACTCCAGTGTCCTTTGTTAAGAGAATGAATTTTGAGTATCTCTGAGAACATTCTGCCATTTAATTAAAGTTTCATGTGCCTGTGACCCTTTATACAGTGCTTGAGTGGGAATAGCCAAATTTAATGCGTCAATCAGACAGTTTAAATTGCTTGTGAAAATTTCCGTCTGTTTACTGTCTTCTAAACCCTGTGTTTTAATACCTCAGTAGAATGCTATACCATTAGCAACTGATCCACTGAATAGTTGAAATGCCAGTCTTACATTCATTTGCTGAAACAAATTAGGATCGAAGTGGGCAAAGGTCAGTTTGTAGCAAACTTTCAATCCGGAAAATTCAGGAGATGCGTCACATTTATAAACTTTTCTGTAGAATGAATAATCAACAATATTGCCATTATAATTAACCTGTCCTTTGTCTTGAAAATGATTTCTTATACGGTACATTTAAATATATGTGGCGCGTCTGAAAATGCCCATAATTTTCTGTTGGATTCAGCTGGATTGGAAATATAACACTTCAGATTCTTTATGTTACCAGATATTCCTAAGCATTTCCACAACTTTTGTTCGACTGGCTACCATCCGATGTGAAACCAATGATTCGGACACCTACTTGTTCTAATTGTATGATGACTTGAATGAGAATATTTGCAATTATATCACCAGAGTTGACGTTCCGGCTAGCATATATCGCTATAGGTTGTATCCAGTTATATAGAAAAGGGACAAACATAAAACTAGAGCATGATTTGCCAACTGACCCTTGCTTTTATCTTCAGTAAATTTCCCCAAATCAACAAAACCATTCACTTGCAACGATTCCGAGGAGTTAAAGCGAATTTCTTCTCGTAATAACTTTACCTTGTCATATATCAACATCCCTAAGCATTCATGTTCCGCCTTCTAACCCCAACTTGGCAGGTTCGATTCTGGCTCAGTCCGTTGGTATTTGAAGGTGCTCAAATACGACAGCCCCGTGTCGGTAGATTTACTGGCACGTAAAAGAACCCCTGCGGGACTAAATTCCGGCACCTCGGCGTCTCCGAAGACCTTAAAAGTAGTTAGTGGGACGTAAAGCAAATAGCATTATTATTATTACATTCATGTTCCCCCTTTCCATTAAAAAAATCTGATATGGCAGCGGTAGCATGCTCATTTATGCCGTACAAAAATTTAGGCCCTTCGCCAAATTTCTCAAGTGGGATTCAGAAGGCAAGGTCAGCAAATCATGATTTAAACAGTGCCGATTACCCTTGGGAGAATTTATTTTTAAAAGAAGTGCATCAAGAAGAAATTCATCACTAGATCTCATTCGTTTTTTACTTTTCACTTGACGTTTCTTTAACATTGTATCAACTATAATTTTTTGTTTTATACTGAGAGAACCGAATTGTTTTGACTGATTGAAATTTCTCTTTGATTTTATTTCAGAAATGTCTTTTTCAAGCAAATGTATCTTAGCTTTAGTGACATTGAGTTGATTCTGCGTTCTATTGAAATTACATTCCTGATTCTTCAATCTCTTCTTTAATAGCGCAATTGTTTTCCTAGCATCTGCGACATTAGAGCTATCTTCAACTGCTGAGCATACAGGTAGATCACTCACTGATATTTACGATCTGTTCAGGGCTTTTCTTAGAGAAATCTCTTCGTGTGGATTGCCTATTCGTGGGGGAGTTGCGTTTCTTAACTGCCTTAGAAATATACTTGGGTAGATTAGGAAATATGTGAGGAAATGCTTCTGGTTTTAATTTCCAGCGCTGTCTTGGTATCTCTACTCTTTCACTATTCACCGTAAACGAGTCTACTTTTACTAGAAAGTCATCGCAAAAATGAATGTTGCACACGAAATAGTTATGAGTTCATTTTTGATCTTTTCTATGGATAGCCTTCTCCCATTTCAGTAAAACACCACTCTATTTAGGGGGCCTAAAGAAATGCCTACCTTAACACTTTCAACACTACCATATTTTAACATGGATCCTGGCTGTGAACTGGGTCTTTTTGCTCATTTTTAACACGTTATTATGGAACAGCGAAACATATGACATGCCTCATTTTTGTACCGTATGAAGCTGTCAACCATCCAAAATGAAAATGTTAATCAACAAGTGAATATCTGAAGTAACTTAATTATACTAGTCTTATGAAGAACTTGAATAACATAGTATGGAAAAATTTTTACATTGAGGTATACCAATAAGCTTGCTCAAACAATAAAAAATAATCATTTAATGCGACTAATTTATATTTTTGATCACATCGTCACTAAAAAAATTACTGAAACAATCCATTTCGTCACTCCCCGCGCAAAACTGAGTAGAACCAGATAGCTGTGGTTGGTCATCTGTTTCTGACCATTCACCATCAGGTTCAGATGAACTAGCAGATGTTCCGGGACAGGTGAATCATCAGCCAGCGTCTCTTCGTCTAAGCGAAAAAAAATAAACCCAAATTTCTGTAGGCGAAGTATTTCTATCGTGTATATTCGGAGTAAAATAATACAGCTAAACACTTATGTTCCAAAGTGACGTAATAAATAAAAATCTTACCTGAACTATCGCTTGATCCGTTATGCGGTTCGTAAGCTAGGTCATCACTTTCATCCATCTCTGGACCCGCTTCTCCCGATAAAACATCCAAAATATCTTTTCTTTGTTTTTATAAGAAATATATATATTTCCCCAAAATATCACTATCATTGAGCCAGCGTGAAGACATGTTTACACAGTAACACAGCTAACAGCGTGACGGATTTGGTCACGCAGCACACGGCACACCGAGTGCTTCGGTAGAGGCCATGGCAAGGAGAAAATACCCTGTTTATCGTTTCAATTTGAAATTCCCGATAACTGCTGCATTCTACTGGTCACTAGATGGACTATTACCTCCAACCAAAGGACGTGCAGCTGGATATAAACACACGAGAAAATCATGCCCGTATCACATACGGGCGCCGTCCAGAAGCAGGAAAGCAGCGCGCCCGTATCCCGTACGGGCATAGTGTTGAAAGTGTTAAGATGATCGGTCATATCCAGATCTGCAGCCGGGTACAAAACACGATGGCATGATGTGGTAGTTTCCTCCTGCACTGATATATGTGGTCTTATAGCACAATAGCGACAAAGACCGTGGTATTTAATACATAACACTTCTCAGACCACTCAATCGTGAATACACTAATAATGCAAACTGTCGAAACATCTTTGACAGTGTCAATAATGACCAATTAAAATTACTGCAACTGAAGGCGAATATAACGCGGGCTAATGGCCAAGGGTCTTTGTTGACATCACAATCGCCTGTGCTGCCACCAAGCGGGTGTCCCACCAACCTCTTGAGCTCTCTTACGGGCGAACGGACAAGATGTCGCACTTCCTCTTCGATGCGCTATGCTTTAATACTATAACGAATCAGTGTCATTTAGAATTAGTACTTTAAAATTAGAATAAGTAGTGTTTTAATATTACATGTTATTCTTAATAAGATCAAGGTTCTTCAGCAGCTGAAGATGACCCACACATAGGATCGAAACCGGTACTGCAATGTAAAAATAGTTTGAGTACCTCATAATAAACAATAGTATTGATTACTCTAGGTGGAAAGTTCCAATCGTTACACTTGTGACCACATGAAGAAATTATTAAACACTCTTGCCACAAAAAATAACTATGTCTCAATTATTTACATCAATGTCACTTCATGGTAAATGATCATAGAAAGTCAAGTATTATTGTAATGTAGAATAAGCGAAGTCTACTCCACACGAAGATTGTATTTGAGAGTTCAATCACAATATATCGCCAAAAGATAGAATACTGTTCCAATAAAAAACACTATGTCTCATAACATAAGAATTTTTATCTAAGTGTTGACTCGTACTATAATGCTGAAAGTTTAAAGTTCTGTTTTCAATGAAGAAATTAACTAAGTCCGTAGTACTGTTTCACATAGAAAATAATAATGTCTTTAGACATGAAGAGTTTTATGTAGATCTTGGTATCAGGTCCAACAGCTGACCATCATGGTATAGCTGTGTATTGTAGACTGGATAATGTGTGTGATTTGGAGCTAGCTTATATGGCTGGAATCTGCAGCCAGCGGGGGGATACGTCTCGCCGATTTCATCAATTTCTTAATACTTTAATAAGTTATGTAATAATGTTCCTATTGTCATCAAACTTGGAGGTTATAATAGCCTTTATAGAGGCGCACAGGGTGGCATTGTTTACTTCCTCTAATTTCAGTTGTTAGTGGAGATATACAGTAGGAAAGAATATCAGCTGATCCCTGGTGGCGTGTTCCAATCTTAACCGTAAGCAGTGAGGCCTTCGTCATCAGCTCTACTTCGACCCGAGTAGAGAGCTTATATGTAGTTCCGCACAGAAATACTTCGTAACTTTAACATTATGATTGCTCTGCTGGCATTTTGGGTGCAATACACAAAAGAAGGAACTGCCTACATTATGCAGATTTTAAAAAACATTTCGATAATTCAAAGAAATGCAAAAGTAAAAATACCCATAATAAAAATGTTAAATAAATGTAATTAATTCTTGCAGTACTAGATCAAAATTAAATACTGTAATTTCTATTATGTTTGCTTCTAATTGGTACTGATATTTTTAATTTAATTAAATTATTGATATACATTGTTAAATAAGATCAAAATCACATTAAGTTAGAAAAAGAGCTTAATAAATCTAAGTATAGCATGAAAGTTACAGATTTCAACTAATTGAATTCTATCCGAGAACAAAACTTAATTTGAGTTATCGTGTTAACTTAATTTTTAAAAAACGCAATAAGGAATTCAAATAAAATATTTGATTATTCAGAAATCTCATGTAAATTAAGGTTTGGATTCAAATACTGTTCCAGGTGTATATAGCAACACTCTGTAACATCCAGCAAACTTCCTTTCCTTAAGTTCTCCAAGACCTTAATGTCATGTTCTATAGATGTAAATTTATGCTTTATCGTGCATATGCTGGGCTACAGAGGAAAACCTGTTGAATTTCATGGCGTTAGTATGTTCTGTATATCTGATTTTTAAAGTTTCATTCCAACTTGGCAGGTTCGATCCTGGCTCAGTTCGGTGGTATTTGAAGGTGCTCAAATACAACAGCCCCGTGTCGGTAGATTTACTGGCACGTAAAATAACTCCAGCGGGACTAAATTCCGGCACCTCGGCATCTTCGAAGACCTTAAAAAGTAGTTAGTGGGACGTAAAACAAATAACATTATTATTATTAAAGTTTCATCGTGTTTGACCTAGATATGTGCACCCAAAATCGTTAACATCTACAGTAAATCTATACACACCCGATTTGGAATATGGGTTCGATCTATTGACTGGGGCTGAATTATACAATACATCAGTATTATTATTGTTGGTATTATTTGTTACTGCTTAATAGACTTTTGAAATTGCGAGTTTATTATACATTATCTGCCTGTACAAAGATCTTAGATCTTTCTCAAATTTGAGTATAAAAAGGGACATATTCCTTGACATAAAAAATGGTATAACTTGAAAACCGTATGTAATATGATTTCCATACTTTGTAGCTGAATATGCAGAAATATGATTTATAAATGCCTAATAGGAACTTTTTTGATCAAACCTTTTGTTTAGCTACAAAACAGGTTTTCCTTTCTCCTGAAAAGTAAGGATTTTGGAATGTGTACACTTTTCAACTCGCCGATTCAATTACAATTGCTTACATTTTCCGTACTATCCCAGTTAGGAGCTATTGATCTTTTCTTAAGCCTTTCCATTTCTTTTTTTGGTGTTCATTACACAAGCAAGCTGAAGAAATTTTGATATCAGTATAAGCCAATTTCCAGCTGTCTCACTTAGTGTTGCCACTGCCTTTTCTATATGCCGTGCTACTGTGCGACTTTCCGGAAAGTTTTGCTCGAAGATAACCAGCAGAAGCGATCATAAAGGCGGTGAACGTGCGAAATACGTCAGTGAACTGCAGGAAGAGATTCCTGCGCCTTGGAACGAGTGTATACATGCTGTATAGTAATACAATGTGTATACCTCGTTTATTAGTAAGAAAAATGAAAAACGCTTTTACAGGGTTTATTCACTGTATAACTAAACAAGAGTTAAACAGCTGTATAAGGACTTTTTATTAGTAAGACGGGTAATCTATAAGATTATAAGTTGTATTACCGGGCGAGTTGGCCGTGCGGTTAGGGGCGCACAGCTGTGAGCTCGCGTCTGGGAGATAGTGCGTTAGAATCCCACTGTCGGCACCCCTGAAGATGGTTTTCCGTGGTTTCCCATTTTCACACCAGACAAATGCTGAGGTTGTACCTTAAGGCCATGGCCGCTTTCCTTCCCATTCCTAGGCCTTTCCTGTCACATTGTCGCTGTAAGACCTATCTGTGTCAGTGCGACATAAAGCAAATAGCAAGAAATAAAAAATAGTTGTATTGAATAGGTGGAACCTCAGCGTATCTGTTTGTTGTTTTGTTTTTCTCCAAGTAAACCGGGTAGAAAAAATATAAATGAAATGACTACTCTGCAATATTTTCTATCAGATTCAGACAATCGTGCTGTTTGCCCTGTATGTGGTTTCTCATTCTCATATACTTGCTACCTGATCAAGTCTTGGGTAACATTAAAGGAAAAGCATGGAAGAAGGAAACAGGGCTTTGCTCTATTCAATACAGGGACACATTCTCTGAGTTTGGGACTGTTTTATGATTTGGGAAGGATTTTCAATTCTTGGACTAGATATTTACATGTGATGATTTTGTGAAAAAGCCTCTGTATTGGCATTTCAAATTTCCTGCTGCATAAAGATTTATCCTGAAGAGAACTGTATCTGGGAAATTGAGATCTATAAAAGGTGAGATGCCTTTTAATTCAGATCTGGGGGCACCACAAAAGGTGCATGGTGTGAGAAATGCTTGACTGAGGTGAATTCATTTACCAAGCCTTTAAGCACCTGGATTGAAAGACTTCAGGAACATTCCTGATGCTAATGCACTGCTGGCCTTTGAGCAATGAAAGCTAGGGTTGAACATGGTATGGGGGCATTAATTTTAATTAATAAAACTATTCACTAACAATATGGCAGATTTTTACATATTCCCTAAAGTTTTATAAAGGTGGAATTGGCTAGTTTTTGAGTTCGACTTCTCAATGATAGATTTGCTGGCAGCATTACATTGTTGACAAGTTATTTCAGTATTGATACCAATACAGAGTGAGACAGACTGTTCTTCTCACCTCTGTTTAGAATGAAATGGAAGGTGGAAGGCAGTTGCATAACACACTCTCCTCCTTGCCTCCTAGTGAGGTAATATGAAGGGTAGAGGGTAGTTGAATATTATCTTACATTTTAGTGTTATATGTTAAAAAATTTAGCCTGTGATTCATTGCTTGTTTGATATGCTAAAATGGTATCCTTTCTGTTTTTCATGTTGTTTTTTATTTTATCTTTGTTTTTCTTCCTCAAGGTTGTCCTTTATGCAATCATAATTTTGAAGAGTTTGGAAAATGAAGAAGAGTGGAACGTTGCTCTCTACACCACTGTTTTCCTCCAGGCATTTTATGTTTTACAGTGCTTATGGTTTGAAGAGCTGAAGATATCCTCATTCCATGTATTGTACGAAGGAGTGGGGTACATGACTGTGGTTGGATCTTTCGTTTATCCATTTATTACAACTCTCATCACTAAATATCTTCTTGAACAAAGGTTTGTAGATTGCACTCTGCATTGTATTAATTATTTGCTCATTTTTTCTTTATTAGAATATAGGAAATGTTCCTTTCATTTGTTGGTGAACTTAAGCTGGAGTATAAATTGTCAAATAGAACACATTAAATACTGGCAGCTTTTCTCGGCTACCTTTCTAACGATTTTCTTTAATGAGACTTTTGTTTGAGAAAGTTTTCCCATATCTAGCAGCCTTTTATTTAATTTTAAAACATTTCCCCTTTCTCAACTTAAAACTATTGGCACATTCTATATTTTTAAAATGAATTCACTTATGTCTGAAGGGTCTCTTATTAGAAGTATCAATTGGTAGAGATATATCTTTAATCCATTAGTAAATCCATTTGATTTTTCACTTGGGACTTCAAAGCAAAATGTATACTTTCCTCACTGTGAGCCATTACATTGTTGTTGCCAATTGTAGAATTCTGATCATAACAGTATTATTGTGTATCATAATGGGAGCTAATATAGTTCTTGCTTAGATAATTTCCAAGTCTGCGTAGGGTCTCTTACCAGACTATTTGTTTTCCCACCAATCATGACATGGCTAATATCGCCATACTTCCGTCGAAATAGGACACCACTGCTCACCTGAGGGGCCGATGACCTCAATGTTAGGCCCCTTTAAACAACAAGCGTCATCATCATGTACCTGACTTCATATTTTTATTGCACTGTGGTTTGTAGTCATTTTCATTCTATTTTCTTTCAGAATGTGAACTGACGTGAGAATTGGTATGTCCCTTATCTTAACAGAATATCTTCATGTAGTTGCTCCCATGCATCTCCTGTCAATCAATCAATCAATACTGATCTGCATATAGGGCAGTCGCCCAGGTGGCAGATTCGCTATCTGTTGCTTTCCTAGCCTTTTCCTAAATGATTTCAAAGAAATTGAAAATTTATTAAACGTCTCCCTTGGTAAGTTATTCCTATCCCTAACTCCCCTTCCTATAAATGAATATTTGCCCACGTTTGTCCTCTTGAATTCCAACTTTATCTTCATATTGTGATCTTTCCTACTTTTATATACGCCACTCAAACTTATTCGTCTACTAATGTCATTCCACGCCATCTCTCCGCTGACAGCTCGGAACATACCACTTAGTCGAGCAACTCTTCTTCTTTCTCTCAGTTCTTCCCAACCCAAACTTTGCAACATTTTTGTAACGCTACTCTTTTGTCGGAAATCACCCAGAACAAATCGAGCTGCTTTTCTTTGGATTTTTTCCAGTTCTTGAATCGGGTAATCCTGGTGAGGGCCCCATACACTGGGACCATACTCTAGTTGGGGTCTTACCACAGACTTTCTCCTTTACATCCTTACTACAACCCCTAAACACCCTCATAACCATATGCAGAGATCTGTACCCTTTATTTACAATTCCATTTATGTGATTACCCCAATGAAGATCTTTCCTTATATTAACACCTAGATACTTACAATGATCCCCACAAGGAACTTTCACCCCATCAACACAGTAATTAAAACTGAGAGGACTTTTCCTATTTGTGAAACACACAACCTGACTTTTAACCCCGTTTATCAACATACCATTGCCTGCTGTCCATCTCACAACATTTTCGAGGTCACATTGCAGTTGCTCACAATCTTGTAACTTATTTATCACTCTATAGAGCAGGGATGGCGAACCTTTTCTAACTAGTGTGCCATTTTAAGTCTGGTTCATTATTCTCACCTGTTGACTGTGCCACTTGTTTTCCATTAAGGGATGTCTACAACCCACAACCCAACTCACCCCCCCCCCCCCCGAGACTTCCTTTCCAAATTCCCGATTATGTTTAATAATATGCTATTTATTTTATTTATTTATTTATTTATTTATTTATGTATTTATTTATTTATTTATTTATTTATTTATTTATTTATTTATTTATTTATTTATTTATTATACATATATCTTGTAAATACATTTGATTGCATGGCTGTACCTCAATTATGGACACAACGGTTTCCTTCCCACTCGTAAGCCTATCCCATCGTCGCCACAAGTCCTATCTGTGTCGGTGCGACGTAAAACAAATTGTAAAAAAAAATATTAGATATAAAAATCAAAAGTACTAATATTCAGAATGGACTTCACTTCCTCCATTAGCTTCATTATCTTCCCATGTTGTAGTTTGTACGCTCAACAATTAAACTAATTTCTCCCTCATCACATTTCCATAAGGAAATCTTAAAAAAAAAAAAACAGCTATCCTTGTTTGTAAGGTCCCATTCATGCTTTCATCAAAATATACTGCATACATGTGGGAGTTATCCAAATTAGCTTTCAACTGCTCCGAATCTTCTTCACTCATTTTTATTATTCTATCCTTGACAGCAGTTCATCTGGCTGGCATTCCTTTAATTCTGTTAATTATTAGTTGTTTGTTAGGGAAGTTTTCAAATAACGTGTCGGACGTCAATAAGAAACTTTCTTTCAACAACTCACCGTCAGAAATCGGTTTCCCATGCATGCTGTACTGTGCAGCCTCACCGATATTATTCCTAGGGTGGAAATATGATACACAAGAACTAGTTTGTTTTGTGTAATGTTCGAAATTTTGTGAAACGAACTCTCTTCTTTCTTCATTTGAAATGGAACAAATATCTGAATGACCAGTCTTGAAATTGCGCTTTACATTAAATGTGGGGGATAGAATTGTTTCCGAACACAGGCAACATATCTTTTTATCAGTCCGAATTCCCTTGGCCAGAGTTCTTGAAAATACGGTCATCACCACCTTTGTTAAGTTTCTGTTCTTTTCGGCACCGAAAACATGTTTGCGATGCCCGTATACAAAACCACCAGAAAACGACACTATCTCACTTGACTTTCGGAGCAGTGTTGCCATATTGCACGTCCGAATGGAACTAGTATTTAGATTTTCGATATTTATTTCTTACACGTGAAACACTATAAGATATGCATTGTCTGTAGTACGAGACGTATATATAAAATATTATGTTCATGTGGCGTGCCACCGAAATCGTGTTCGCGTGTCACCTAGTGACACGCGTGGCATAGGTTCGCCATCCCTGCTATAGAGAATAACATCATCCGCAAAAAGCCTTACCTCCGATTCCACTCCTTTACTCACATCATTTATATATATAACATAAAGGTCCGATAATACTGCCTTGAGGAATTCCCCTCTTAATTATTACAGGGTCAGATAAAGCTTCACCTACTCGAATTCTCTGAGATCTATTTTCTAGAAATATACCAACCCATTCAGTCACTCTTTTGTCTAGTCCAATTGCACTCATTTTTGCCAGTAGTCTCCCATGATCCAACCTATCAAATGTTTTAGACAGGTCAATCGCGATACAGTCCATTTGACTTCCAGAATCCAAGATATCTGCTATATCTTGCTGGAATCCTACAAGTTGAGCTTCAGTGGAATAACCTTTCCTAAAACCGAATTAATCAGAAAGAATGCCTTCCCAAAGCTTACATACAATGCATGTCAAACTTACTGGCCTGTAATTTTCAGCTTTATGTCTGTCACCCTTTCCTTTATACACAGGGTCTACAACAACTCTCCATTCATCTGGTATAGCTCCTCCGACCAAACGATAATCAAATAAGTACTTCAGATATGGTACTATATCCCAACCCATTGTCTTTAGTATATCCCCAGAAATCTGATCAATTCCAGCCGCTTTTCTAGTTTTCAACTTTTGTATCTTATTGTAAATGTCATTGTTATCATGTGCAAATTTTATTACTTGGCCTTAGTCTCGTCCTCTCTCTCGACATTATCCTTGTAACCAACAATCTTTACATACTGCTGACTGAATACTTCTGCCTTTTGAAGATCCTCACATACACACTCCCCTTGTTCGTTAATTATTCCTGGAATGTTCTTCTTGGAACCTGTTTCTGCCTTAAAATACCTATACATACCCTTCCATTTTTCACTAAAATTTGTATGACTGCTAATTATGCTTGCCATCATGTTATCCTTAGCTGCCTTCTTTACTAGATTCAATTTTTTAGTATGTTCCTTCAATTTCTCCTTACTTCCACACCCATATCTAACTCTATTTCTTTCCAGTCTGCACCTCCTTCTTAGTCTCTTTATTTCTCTATTATAATAAGGTGGGTCTTTACCATTCCTTACCACCCTTAAAGGTACAAACCTGTTTTCGCATTCCTCAACAATTTCTTTAAACAGATCCCAGAGTCTGTTTACATTTTTATTTACCAATTTCCACCGATCATAGTTACTTTTTAGAAACTGCCTCATGCCTGCTTTATCAGCCATATGGTACTGCCTAATAGTCCTACTTTTAAGACCTTCCTTTCTATCGCATTTATTTTTAACTATCACAAAAACAGCTTCATGATCACTGATACCATCTATTACTTCAGTTTCCCTATAGAGCTCATCTGGTTTTATCAGCACCACATCCAGGATATTTTTCCCTCTGGTTGGATCCATCACTTTCTGAATCAGCTGCCCTTCCCAATTGGCATCTGGCAAATTCAGATCTCCTGCTACAATCACATTTCTTTCCATGTCGTTTCCCACATAGCTGACTATCCTATCAAATAATCCCGAATCCGCGTCAGTGCTATCCTTTCCCGATCTGTACACTCCAAATATATCAAGTTGCCTATTATCTTTAGAAATGAGCCTTACACCTAGAATTTCATGTGTCTCATCTTTAACTTTTTCGTAGCTTACAAATTCTGCTTTCACCAGAATGAACACTCCCCCTCCCACCATTCCTATCCTATCTCTACGATACACTCTCCAGTGCCGTGAGAAAATTTCTGCATCCATTATATCATTTCTCAGCCATGATTCAACTCCTATTACAATATCTGGTAAATATATATCTATTAAATTACTTAATTCTATTCCTTTCTTTACAATACTTCTACAGTTCAACACTAACAATTTTATGTCATCCCTACTTGATTTCCAGTTCCCTGTTCCCTTATCACCACTCCCTAGGCTATCCCGTTTCCCTGAATGTACCTCCCTATTACCCTTCCAAACAAATTTCCTAACTTATATGTACCACTGCGGTTTAAATGAAGGCCATCCGAGCGCAGATCACTATTTATTTTTTTTGCTAGGGGCTTTACGTCGCACCGACACAGATAGGTCTTATGGCGACGATGGGATAGGAAAGGCCTAGGAGTTGGAAGGAAGCGGCCGTGGCCTTAATTAAGGTACAGCCCCAGCATTTGCCTGGTGTGAAAATGGGAAACCACGGAAAACCATCTTCAGGGCTGCCGATAGTGGGATTCGAACCTACTATCTCCCGGATGCAAGGTCACAGCTGTGCGCCTCTACGCGCACGGCCATCTCGCCCGGTACAGATCACTATTAGGATCTAGAAATTTCACTCCCAGTTTCCCACATACCCACTCCATAGTCTAATTTAAATCCCCAATCACCCTCCAGTCAGTATCCCTCCTACACAGTATTCCACTAATAACAATCTCCGCTTTCTTAAACTTCACCCGTGCTGCATTTACTAGATCCCACACCTCTCCAACTATGTTGGTACTTACTAGCTGATGTACCCGTGCTTCGCTACGGGATTCTCAGAAAGACTGACTTGGTGGTTTTCCTAACTGAATTCAACATAGGTCATTAAAAAAACGTCAGTAGGAATGTAGCGAATGAAAGCAATGTTATCATATAAAATACTCGATCAAATGAAAAACCGCACACTTTCTCACTTTCAACGAACGGTACTATGGTGCCGATCTAATAGTCCAAAGTTCCATAGCTGGAATAACCAGGTCGCAGACTGCCGTGAACACTCCTTTGTCATTATTCCGTTAAATATGCACACTACTCATTCCAATCAGTGGCTCAGAGTAGGGATTGTATAGCTCGAATTCTATGATGAACCAGTGTGTTACGTACCAGATATATCAGAAAATGTATGAACCAGAGGAACGGCATGCTAAAGAAGAAAGTTATCTTACACCCTAGCTACTTCCCACCAATATACAGGCAGGCTGTTACAGTCGGTACAACCAGGCGAGGTGGCCGTGTGGTTAGGGGCGCGCAGCTGTGAGCTTGCATCCGGGAGATAGTGGATTCGAACCCCACTGCCGGCAGCCCTGAAAATGGTATTCGGAAGATAGTGGGTTCGAGCCCCACTGTCGGCAGCCCTGACGATGGTTTTCCGTGGTTTCCCATTTTCACACCAGGAAAATGCCGGGACTGTACCTTAAATAAAGCCACGGCCGCTTCCTTCCACTTCCTAGACCTTTCCTATCCAATCGTCGCTGTAAGACATATCTGTGTCGGTGCGCCGTTAAGCAAAAAAAAAAAACCGTATTCCGTGGTTTCCCATTTTCACACCAGGCTGTACCTTAAAGCCAAGGCCGCTTCCTTCACACTACTATTCATTTCCTATCCCATCGTCGCCATAAGACCTACCTGTGTCGGTGCGACGTCAAGCAAATTTTTAAAAAACCTCAGTACGCTGCAGTAATCATATCTATCGGGGATGAGAGGAAACAGAAGACAAAAAGCACATCACAACAAACAATGGTCAATGTAATGTTATTGTTGATAAAGTTTATGAGCTTTCTATATTGGAGGCCTTCACATAAGTTTTCTTTCGACTCTGTAATATTAGGGTGTCTTACAAAATTATTTATATCGTAGACTGTAGATCCTTATTCTCAGACTTTACATACCGATTTTCACTAAATTCTGTTTACCCACTTTCTCGTGACTCGGCGCTGATATGGACTTAGTAACAAAAATCCAAATTCACGAAAATCTCCGTATATATGCGGTACGGTAACAATGTATAAGACATAAGTTATCGGAAATTTAATAACTTCTTACATAACTACTACTAACTTACGACATAACTAAAGTTATGTTAGTTATGTAGTATTTATCGATACGACCACTAATAACATAAATAACTTATTTGAGAATTACATTTCAGACCTTCCCCTAAACTACCATTTCACTCAACGTGAATAAAATAATTTGTAGCCTAGATTGCAATGGTTCATCACCCGATATTACATACCGACTTCATTAAATTTTCTTCAGCCATTTTCTATTGATGCGTGTACAATCAGACAGATAGACAGAAAGTACGGAAAAGTAAAAAATGCATTTTCTTGTTACTGTGAACATGACCGATACAGAAATAACATTCTTTTCAAATTCTGAGCAATGTACAGACAAAACTCTTATTTGATAGATATATAGATTACATTTCAGGCCTTCCCCTAAACTACCATTTTATTCAGTGTGAATAACATGATTGATAGCCTACATAATAGCGACCTATTCTCCGACTTTGCATACCCATTTTCGTGAAGATACGACCACTAATAAAATAAATATTTGACAATTAAATTTTAGGCCTTCCCCTAAACTACCATTTTTCTCAGCGTGTATAGCCTATATTGTAGCGACTTATTTCCCATCTTTGTCTAGCGATTTTCATTAAGACACGACCACTAATAACAAATATTTGAGAATTAAATTTCAGGCCTTCCCCTAACTACCATTTCACTCAGCGTGATTAAAATAATTCATAGCCTAGATTGTAGCGGTTCATTACCCGACTTTACATTCCGATTTTTTAAAAATTCTCTTCAGCCTTTTTCTCGTGATGCGTGTACATACATACATACATACATACAGACAGACAGAAATTATGGAAAAGTAAAAAATGCATTTTCTTGTTACTGTGGACATGGCCGATACAGATACACCATTATTTTCAAATTTTGAGCAATGTACAGACAAAACTCTTATTTTATATATATATAGATATCAGCTTGCCTTACGTTGTTGGTACCAACATGAAACACTACCACCTTCTCCTTCCCCTCCTCCCTCTCTTCTACCTTCCTCAACATCTGCCTCAACCTAATTCCTGGATAACATTCTACCCTGGTTCCCTTTCCTCCACACACTTTCCCCACGTGTCTAACGATGGAATCCCTCATGACCTGAGTCTCAACCCTACTCACCTCATTTGATCCTCTCCCCCCCTGGTCAGCCCTATCTTTCCTGATAGCTGCAGAAGCTACTTCCTCCTCCCTTTTCTCCTTCCTGAGGATTTAGGGCATACTGCTTACCACTACTTAATACCTATCATATTAGAGTACGCTGTGAAGTATAATTCTAGAATCAACTAAAGTGCACAGTATGATATTAGGATTGTAGTGTGTTGAATCTCAATAAAGTAGTCCAAAATTTTGGAAAATATGTTATGCTGTTCTCATTTCAGTGAATTTATTTCGGAAGAAATGGGAACGAGAAGGCTGCTGAAATGAGGAATAGGCTCTTTCTGTTGTATTGTTAGAATGTTTGTAGTTAAAAGGATGCATTGAAAACACTCAATATAAAGAGCACTCATTATGTTAATGTGTTAAATTTTCTGTGCTCTTTATAGCCACTGTCTCCTGTCCAATTGTCATTACCTGAGAAGCAGGTTGGCACATGTCTGGCTGTATGCCTTACAAACCTGGCTTTAACCCCTTAAGCGGGGAGCTCGGTACACACTAGCTCACT
The DNA here is from genome assembly GCF_040414725.1 of Anabrus simplex. NCBI lineage: Eukaryota > Metazoa > Arthropoda > Insecta > Orthoptera > Tettigoniidae > Anabrus > Anabrus simplex. The sequence goes on from NC_090266.1 coordinate 986,148,345, forward strand.
CTCAGGTGGGGAGCGATTTTCCTGATTGAAGAAAATATTTAATTACTTGATTAAAAACAATCTTAGACTAAAATTAACATTTGAAGGGCCAAAAGAGAAATATTTACTTGAATATAATGTATTCTTGGAAAATTATATTATTTTAATTTTTCAATACTTTGTGCAAAAACGTACTAAGTGCTTTCACACTGTGATATAGAGATTGCTTCTTCCTAACAGTAAAGCTCTGGTTTTAGTTTATACAGGAACATTCACCTGAATATTTTAGGTAGTTTACTATCAATCTCTGACTGGAAATAAATGTTTCTGTATATGTAAATTTTAGATTTACAAAGTTTACATATGCTTAAAAGATGTACAATGGAATAAATTATAATACTCACTAAATTTTCTGTTGTGTTGGTTAGCGCTTTCGAGGGATCAAGTTTATATAGCCTCCCTACAATTACCACGTGACATAAACGGACTATATTACACTACAATACAGGTAATATTTACAGTATTTGCAGTCTTCACAGTGTTATGTCTTTTACAGCTGTTCATTATGATACACACGGAAGCAGGTCATGTTATATAACCTGTCTCTCCTTCGCATAATTTATATAATTCCATTCCAAAATGTGATTGTTTTCTTGTTATGTAAACTTTCCACCCTACCCACCCTTTCCATAGCAAGAGGTTCTCATCAGTTGACATTTTGCCATCAGGGGTATAAGCTTCCGAAAATTTTGCTAACAGATGGTCAAATACTGGATTTATCTCGTATATTTTTGGAGGAAGTTGTGCATTATTCACCTCTTTATCAGAGATATGTACAAAGCTGTGGAGGAAAATATAATAATAATAATAATAATCATAATAATATTGGCTTCACGTCCCACTAACTACTTTTACGGTTTTCGGAGATGCTGAGGTGCCAGAATTTAGTCCTGCAGGAATTCTTTTGCGTGCCATTAAATCTGCTTACAAGAGGCCGACCTATTTGAGCACCTTCAAATACCCCTGTCTGAGACAGAATCGAACCTGCCAAGTTGGGGTCAGGAGGCCTGCCAGACCACTTAATCTGGCGAGAAAAAATCTCTTCTGTGTCATCAGCAGTAGTATAATACAAGGATTTGGGCGCCACCGCAGGCTCCCAGAGGCCGCCACCACCGCCAGAGGCCTCCCAGATGCCTCCTCCACCACCACCACAGCCAGAGGCCTCCTCCACCACCACCACAGCCAGAGGCCTCCCAGAGGTCTCCTCCACCACCCACGGGAAATTTGAATTTGTAAACAAAGCCACGTGCTTTTTGACAGCTATCATCGACAACAACGCATCGCTAACCTCAGTACTGCCATCTTGACGGGCCTAAACCTCAGTAGTACCAACTTAACCTAACTAGCGCAAGATTTGAATTGGTAAACAAATCCATGTGTTTTTGACAGCCACGTGCTTTTTGACCGACAACAACGCATCGCTAACCTCAGTTCTGCCATCTTGACAGGCCTAAACCTCAGTAGTACCAACTTAACCTAACTAGCGCGTGGTAAACAAAGCCACGTGCGTTTTTGACAGCTGTCATCCGCCATCTTTAAACTACAGAGCACCGTGCTGCCCTCTTTATCGCAGTAGCTGCAAATTCGTCACCTGTCATCGGCAGTGCTGCCATCTTGGCGGGCCTAAACCTTAGTGCTACCAACTTAACCTCACTAACGCGAGATAAACAACTCCACGTGCTTTTTTGACAGCTGTCATCTGCCATCTTTAATCTATAGAGCACAGTGCTGCCCTCTTTAGCTACTTACCTTTGAAATGTGGTGGCGGATAACTTGAAAAGTGCTTTTTGACAGCAGCCATCTTTGAGCACCGTGCTGCCCTCTTTAGCTAGATACCTTTGAAATGTGGTGGCAGGCAATTCCACATGACAGCAGCCATCTATAATCAAGAGAGCACCGTGCTGCCCTCTATGTGGTGGCGGCAATGTGAAAAATTCTACATGCTCTTGTTTGGAAACAAATCCACGTGCTTTTTTGACAGCTGTCATCCACCATCTTTAATCTATAGAGCACAGTGCTGCCCTCTTTAGCTAGATACCTTTGAAATGCGGTGGCGGCAAATTCCACGTGCTCTTGTTTGGAAACAAAGCTACGTGCTTTTTTGGCAGCTGTCATCCGCCATCATTAATGAACAGAGCACCGTGCTGCCCTCATGCGGGACAATTTCGTTAGCTGTCATCCGCCATCTTTAATGAACAGAGCACCGTGCTGCCCTCATGCAGGACAATGTCGCTAGCTGTCATCCGCCATCTTTAATGAACAGAGCACTGTGGTGGCCTCATGCGGGACAATTTCGCTAGCTGTCATCCGCCATCTTTAATGAACAGAGCACCGTGGTGGCCTCATGCGGGACAATTTCGCTAGCTGTCATCCGCCATCTTTAATGAACAGAGCACCGTGCTGCCCTCATGCGGGACAATTTCGCTAGCTGTCATCCGCCATCTTTAATGAACAGAGCACCGTGCTGCCATCTTTGTGTTGGCATCTTTATTCTTTGACATGTGGTGGCAGCAAGTTCTACATCCACAATCTGAGAGTACCGTGACGTACTCTTCGTTGTGGCGGACAATTTAAAAAAGAACATGTCAAGGAATACCTTTGTCCTAAAAGGAAACAAGACTACGGTTCTGAACGGCTTGCGTAAGATAGCGATTGTTATAACCTCCTTTTCCCTGCTCTGGTAAGGCATAGCTTTATCGAACATACAACGCGATCTTACACATAAGACAGCATGCATATCACGTACCTGCAAGTTTAGACTTGAACACATAATACTGCTTATAGTTCGACGTTGTTGATCACTGCATTGCATGACTAGAATCGAGCACTGTTTAGAATATCGAGCTACATCTCTATCGAACATGCATTGCAAAAGCAAGAGTATTGCAAGTTTAGACTTGAACACATACTACCGTTTATAGTTCGATGTTGTTGAACACTGCATTGCAATCAAACACTGTTCAGAAAAAAATTCTCTTCTCAGCATGAGCTAGATAATAACATACTTACGAATCTGCTCAACACCTCTTTTCTTGCTTTTCTTTGAGTAATAAACGAAAATCTGTCATGCAAATAAGGAGCGGGAAGAAGGTAATACCAAATCTAAAATAAAAGAATATGCCAATTCTACATTATTTATTTACATCTTGTATGTACAAGTTTTATCTCGAATCATTTTACTATAGTGATGTTTGCGTACTTCTCGACGCAATTCTTGTATGTACAAGTTTAAACTCGCCGTACTACACTCTCAGCATACCTCTCCCTACAATATGTACAGTGAATTGTGATGTAAGACAGCGTAACGTAAGTACACACCTCTAGCATAATGTTTACACACATCTGCTTTATGTAAAGTAGTACCTATCAATACCACTATGCCCCCAGGCTAGAGTGTTGGTAGAATTTGGAATGACAAACCGTTTGCAATCATCACTATTAAGGGCTACCTTACTAATTAAATGAGTGTACAACTGGTGCTTCTTACTTCTAATGACAGACATTTGCTTATGCAAAACAGGTGGATTACTTTTAATGCAATTGTTATAGTTTTCAAAACTTAGCTGATTCTGAACGACATTCTTTTTAACCCCCTTCAATCTCTTTATTTGTAATTCATTTAAGAGTTTTATGCAATATGACTTGGATTTAGTACCTACAAATGAATCGATAATATTCCCAGCACATTCGTCTTTCATTTTACCTAGTACCTTTTTGTTCACTAGCGGAAGATGATATTGATTATTTGCAGGATAGTTACTTGTATCAAACCTACCCAAGTCTGGCTTTATATCATTGTAATAGTCATCAGTTTTGATTTGATAAATAAACGAATCGGTATCTGTGTAGAGCAATTGCGCATTATACGCGTACTTCTTCATCATATAATCGTAATGGAATTCATACATGAGTGTTTTAGCCAATTCAAGTACTGCGAAGCCGACGTAGGTAGGTTTGTCATACTTAACCTTAACACGATTCATCTGTATAATAACTAAATTCTCATGTATGATGGTGCAGCTGTGGAAATTTGATTTACTTATTAAATAGTTAGCACCATACCTTTTCTTAATATTTTCCCAGTTTGTAATCAATTTTACATCAACGCGTTTGTCAACATTTTCCATAGTCTTACCAAACACACTGTTATTCATGAGCTTGTAGAAATCTTTTTCAAACTCTTTAACCGCATTCGTTCTTAAATTATTGTTCAGATCGATATATGGCTTTAGCCACGGTGACTGATTAAATTCTAGTACGCGATGAATTTTGGATAACTTCAAACCATGCTGCAAACACTGTTTTAAATTTCGGTAATGAATGATATACTTAGATTTATCACACAAATTAGCAATTAGCATTTTCGTCGTTGATGCGATGTACGGGGACTTCATATTTTCAGGGCAGAACGGTAAGTCATTATGAGAAGTGTGTAACTCTTTAGGTTACTGTAAGTCAACTTCGAGGAAATAGCCTTTATCAGCTTCATCGCCTAGGGCGTGCAGCTGTAAACCATCAATTTCGCACTGCGTTAGCCAGCGGAAACCACTCACCGGTAGATGCTGACTCATCGCCCACCCATACTGATTATTAGCATGGAGATAAACGATATACTGAGATTCCTGACTAGAATCGAAACTCGGCATGTACTTATTATTTGCCTTGGAATACCGCCCGCTGCACTGACTTAGACCGCCTCGAATAGATGATTTTATAAAGTGCACCATATCAATATCAGTTAGCAGTTCCAAATTCACCTGCGTGTATTTTAACATCGCATCCCAACTTAACCCAGGCGCAGTAAAATACTGACATGGGTCAAGGCTGTAGGTTTTCTTACAAACACAGCGAAAATTTTCAAAAACATCAGCTAACAAAAGTACATCCGTCCTTAAATATAAATCGGATTATTCACCCAGCGTTTGAATGTGGAACTGCTCCCAGATATGTTGTGCATGTAAATAGTCATCATCACTAATATCTGCTGAATTCAGCGAGCTGTAAAAGGATTGTTTCGATGGTAAGGCACGTTCTTCGAGGCGTTCTAAGCAGTCAAGATATTCATAACAAAAAACACCCTTACGCCGAAGTAAATTAAACTGCGCTTCTTCAGGAAAAACGCGTCGAATTTCCGTAAATTGTTCTGGCTGTAAATGACTAGAAAGTTTATCGAGGCTACTCGCCATAAAGCGAAACGAGTCAAGGAATCTCAGTTTTATAGAATGCTCAGCATCTACTTTTACAGACTTTGCAAACGCAATGTACCGCTCTTTATTCTGAGGGATTATATCTACTTTTTCATCTGAAGCTCCAAATTGGGAAATGATGAAATGAGAGTCGTAACCAGATAAGTTATGAAAAATTACAGGGATAAATTTAGGAACTCTATACTTAAGATTACAGCTATAATGAGCGGCACATCTGTAGAAAACCAGTTAAATGATCATGATCAAAAACTTTAGGGTCATTTTCGGAAAATCCCCCATCACAAATGCTACACTTTGTAGCACGTTCATGATCATTTAACTGAATTTCGGTGAGTGGCTTCATAGGAATATTACTATTTAGAATACGACCGAGACGAACTGCATCACTTTCAAGGCTTTCTAAAAATACTTTAGCAGCATCATGTCCTTGATACAGCTCTAACTTGTTAAGCGTACTATCATAACTACACTTGTTGTAATACGCGAAGCTATACGGGACATGCATGTGCGTAGTATTAGTGAAAGAGTTGTCAGGATTAGGTGAGCATGTGTTGCATGGCGTGAGGATGGCTTCAAAGTCTGCATAAATCACGAACGGTACCCACATCTGCTTGTGAAAATTTGTAAATTTTAAAACATTATTGCCCGTAGTAGGTATCTCTGTACGTACATGATTGCAGTCTTTCTTGGAATGCTTCGTTAACTGATCTTCAGTTCTAAAATACTGCAAGCATCCATCACATAGCCACTTTTTACACCTATCTTCTGACAACTGACTACCAACAAGTCTACTCAGATTTTTAATCCAGCAAAAGTGGCTATTTTCACTGTTTTCAATATAGAGTAAGTTAACATGAGTACTCTTCTTATGACATGTATAATACAGAGGACCTACTACAGACTTTTTCTCTACACCATACACATTAATGCTAATGTTATTTAGTTCCTCAAAGCGCATAATATCCTTTATCTGCACAGGAAATTCTATACTATCGAAATTTAGCTGCGTTAAATAGTGTGGATACGATGATGTTCTATTCGCTACATTCCATTTCACAGGATTTAAAGCCAACATCACCGCCCATGCAAAACATGCCTCGTCATTGTTTTGGATGTTTACAACAGCTTCTTTTCGCTGAATCCATGTCGGCAGCTCGATGTGCGAAGATCCTCGCATGGGATTGTACTTATTGATGTTAACTTGTAGATACATTATTTCAACTAAAGCCCACCCTGATTCCTTTTCCTGAAATTCCTCGCTCTTAGTTGAAATAATGTTAGAGACATCCCTAAGTACATCACTAAAATTAGTCGACTCACTTATGACAAAATTCTTCGTATTAAATGATTTAATGTCCGTTATTTCGGATTCATCCGTGCTTTTAATGTACAAGGCGAAAAGTTCAAAATTAACTTTAAATAAATTATGATTGGACAAAGATTTAGCAAGGAGCTGTTGTACATCCGGTTGAACACAATTTAAAAAGTTTGAAGTGCTCTGAAACTTTTGACTGGGGCGAATTCTGTAACTAGAAATCCTACTTTTAAATGCTGTATTAATTTCCTCGATGTTTGCGTTACTACCACTTCTACACGCATTATTTTTATGTGCATTACTCCGTAAGTGCCCCTGAAAATGTGAAGATGGTACATCAGTATTACAGTGTTCGCAGTAAATAGTTTGAAGTTCATTTTTCCTAGGTTTTTTACTACTAGTACTTTCTACAGCTACATCAGTAGCTGCACGCTTTTTCCCTACTACTACCTGAGGGCAACTAGATATTTGATGTACCTCTACTAAGTGAGCCTGGTATTGCTCTACATTAGCGAAGTACAGCCCGCAAACATCACATAAAGCGGATGTTATGCTAGGGTGTTTTGATTTAACATGACGCGTAAGGGTATCTACCCTCGTAAACATCGCCTCACACTGCTCGCAGGAGAACGTATCAGACACCTCACGATGTTTTGATTTTTTACATGACGCATAAGGGCATCTCGTCTTGTAAAAGTTACATCGCACTGCGAGCGGGGAAACATCTGAAAAGAGAACAACCAATAGAGATTAGCCTAAAGTTGCGATGTTCAGCCTGTGTGTGTTTGAAATTATAAAATTAACTTCATCTATAGCATGTGGATTGAAGAGAACGACTATTTATCAATAGACTAAAGTTACGATGTTTTAGAAGAAACCAAGTTTCAGCCTGTTGAGGTCAGACATAGCTATGTGTGTTTGAAATTATAAAATTAACCTCGTCTATAGCATGAGGATTGAAGAGAACGACTATTTATCAATAGACTAAAGTTACGATGTTTTAGAAGAAACCAAGTTTCAGCCTGTTGAGGTCAGACATAGCTATGTGTGTTTGAAATTATAAAATTAACCTCGTCTATAGCATGAGGATTGAAAAGAACGACTATTTATCAATAGACTAAAGTTACGATGTTTTTAGAAGAAACCAAGTTTCAGCCTGTTGAGGTCAGACATAGGTATGTGTGTGTTTGAAATTATAAAATTAACCTCATCTATAGCATGAGGATTGAAGAGAACAACTATTTATGATTAGCTTAAAGTTAAGATGTTTGGAAGAAACCAAGTTTCAACGTATAGAGGTCAGACATACCTTAAAATCTTCGCGCTGCAAACTGTTACTCAGATGAATAAAATGCGTGCGTTCAAGCTTAAAACTCGAATGATAATATTCTGGTTGTACCTAAAAAGAAAAGAACAAACATATATGAATGTAGTGTAGGGTACATCAGCTAGCCTAGCTATCTTTACAACTCAAAGTTCGAAAACATACCTTAAAAATGCACGTGTTGCAGACTGTTACTCGGATGAATAAAATGCGTACTTTCAAGCCTGTAACTCGAACGATAATATTCTAGTTGTACCTAAAAAAGAAAAGAAAATATATGAATGTAGATGTTTATTACCTAGCGTAGAAGTTGCTTTGCAAACAGTAACTAACAGTTCTGACTTACCTTAAGATAAAGGCTGAAGAATAATATTCGCAGCAGACAGTACTTAGACGGGAGATGTGCACGTAATAAACACATACAAAGAACTGTGAGTGCTTCACGCAGACTGCAGCGTGTCAATATACTCCTTGTTACCAAGCGGATATCAAGAATTGCAGACGTTTGCAGTACAGTTGGAGCGAAATGTTCATGCAACAAGAGCTCTCCTGAGTGCCTTACGCTGAGTTCTGCAGGGTGACGTATTTAAGCCGGGATCGAACCTGCTGTTGATGCCGAGGTGTCAGAATTTAAGAGTTCCGCCGCGGATCGAGCCTTGGAAAGTTAGCACGCGATCCTCGACTTCTGGACTTAAACGGGAGGGTACTAAGCTAAGCAAGAAGCCGACATCCGCGGTATTCCTTACCTGTAGACACTTAAAGGTATTGAGCTAAAACCGCATCTAGCTAGATCATGTAATTACACGTTATGACGATCGCGCAGGCCCCTCGCCTAGCATTTGCTATTTTTTACGGCTTCTGACAATATGAGTTCGAACCCACTATCTCCCAAAGTAGCGAAAATGATTGCTGGTACAAGAGTGTTGAGGGTGATTCATTTGTCGGGTGGAGGTGATAAGCCTTGTGCAGGCTTCTTCGGTAGGAGTAGGCTATGTGCTGGTACCGGGATATCTAGTTATAAAACCCGCTACAACAAATTTATAGCGTATACTGCGATTTAAAATCCTAGTCAGGAAGGGTAACCGGTCGTAAAACTATGGTGTATGATCTAAGAGGCGGGGAGTGCATAAAGCCAGCATTAAGTAAGGGCTGTTGATGGGGACGTTAAACTTTGTGCAGACTCCTTCGAAAATGATTGTGAGTATAAGATATTGATGGTGATTCATCTGTCAGATGGAGGCGTTAAGCTATGTGCAGGCTTCTTCGGTAGGAGTAGGCTATGTGCCGGCACTGGGTTTTACCCTCTCCCTACGGTAGTATATTACATTCTTAGGTAGTTTCGAGGGCATGCAAAAGGCCAGCATTAAGTAAGGGCTGTTGATAGGGACCTTAAACCTTATGCAGACTCCTTCGAAAATGATTATGAGTATAAGATGTTGATGGTGATTCATCTGTCGGATGGAGGTGTTAAGCCTTGTGCAGGCTTCTTCGGTAGGAGTAGGCTATGTGCCGGCACCGGGTTTTACCCTCTCCCTACGGTAGTATATTACATTCTTAGGCAGTTTCAAGGGCATGCAAAAAAGCCAGCATTAAGTAAGGGCTCTTGATGGGGTGTTTAACCTTGTACAGGCTCCTTCAACAGGAGTAGCCTATATGCCGGCACCGTGCAGGTTCTTTCGATAGGGGTAGGCTATGTTCTGGTGCTGTGTTTTATCCTCTCCGTACAATCATAATATTTTATGTTAGGAACTTACACGAGCTAAATGCTACACGGCTAAGAAAACGTCCTGTGAGTTACAAGTGACTTATCAGCACGCAGAGTCCTCGTTCAAGGTTAGTACAGCCGGAAGATGAGTGTTCAATTTCAGCCAACACATGCATTCTACACTCCGCTCTGACTAACTGCGCCGATACAACTTCAAAGATAGTGTTCTATGTGGTAGAACAAAAAATGTAACCCATAACCCGTTCCTAAAGCTTATAACTGTAAATGTTTGGAGCTCCTGTTTTTACAGCTAGACGTGGTTCCTAACGTAGCAGGGCTGGGATTAAAAATATGTTTTACAGCCGAGTGCCTCCTCCTGACACAAGAGTTTAAATCGCAAGAATCTGTTTTACGACCGGTTGCCCTTCTTGACGTGAGATTTTAAATCACAAGAATCCGTTTTACAGCAGGATGCCCTTCTAGGATTTTAAAAAGCAGTATCTAGCCTCTTACATCATACACTACTGTTTTACGGTACGACCGGTTGCCCTTCCTGACGCGAGATTTTAAATCACAAGAATCTGTTTTACAACTGGATGCCCTCCTAGGATTTTAAATAGCAGTATCTAGCCTCTTACATCATACACTATTGTTTTACAGTCGGTCGCCCTTCCTAACTTCAAAGAACTGGGATTAAGAATCTGTTTTACAACTAGATGCTCTTTTTAACACGAGAATCGGGGTTTTACAGCTAGATGCTCTTCTTAGAATTTTAAAAAGCAGTATCTAGCCTCTTACATCATACACTATTGTTTCACAGTACGGCCAGTTGCCCTTCCTGACGCTGAAAGACCAGGATTTAGCCAGTTACCCTTCCTGATGTAACAAGACTAGGATTTAATTTTAGACTGTACTTGGCTAGAAATAGCTACACGAAATTATTATATAGAAAGAGAATTGCCAGCTCCTACGGTTTGGTTTAGTGTGCTTGCCTCTCACTCGGCAGTCTCGGGTTCGATTCTCTTGGGATTAAAAATATGTTTTACAGCAATGCGTGTTCGATGTTCTTTTTTAAATTGTCCGCCACAATGAAGAGTACGTCACGGTGCTCTCAGATTGTGGATGTAGAACTTGCCGCCACCACATGTCAAAGAATAAAGATGCCAACACAAAGATGGCAGCACGGTGCTCTGTTCATTAAAAGGTAGCGGATGACAGCTAACGAAATTGCCCCGCATGAGGGCAGCACGGTGCTTTGTTCATTAAAGATGGCGGATGACAGCTAGCGAAATTGTCTCGCATGAGGGCAGCACGGTGCTCTGTTCATTAAAGATGGCGGATGACAGCTAGCGAAATTGTCCCGCATGAGGGCAGCACGGTGCTCTGTTCATTAAAGATGGCGGATGACAGCTAGCGAAATTGTCCCGCATGAGGCCACCACGGTGCTCTGTTCATTAAAGATGGCGGATGACAGCTAGCGAAATTGTCCCGCATGAGGGCACCACGGTGCTCTGTTCATTAAAGATGGCGGATGACAGCTAGCGAAATTGTCCTGCATTAGGGCAGCACGGTGCTCTGTTCATTAAAGATGGCGGATGACAGCTAACGAAATTGTCCCGCATGAGGGCAGCACGGTGCTCTGTTCATTAATGGTGGCGGATGACAGCTGTCAAAAAAGCACGTGGATTTGTTTCCAAACAAGAGCATGTAGAATTTTTCAAATTGCCGCCACCACATAGAGGGCAGCACGATGCTCTCTTGATTAAAGATGGCTGCTGTCATGTGGAATTGCCTGCCACCACATTTCAAAGGTATCTAGCTAAAGAGGGCAGCACGGTGCTCAAAGATGGCTGCTGTCAAAAAGCATTTTTCAAATTATCCGCCACCACATTTCAAAGGTAAGTAGCTAAAGAGGGCAGCCCTGTGCTCTATAGATTAAAGATGGCAGATGACAGCTGTCAAAAAAGCACGTGGATTTGTTTATCTCGCGTTAGTGAGGTTAAGTTGGTAGCACTAAGGTTTAGGCCCGCCAAGATGGCAGCACTGCCGATGACAGGTGACGAATTTGCAGCTACTGCGATAAAGAGGGCAGCACGGTGCTCTGTAGTTTAAAGATGGCGGATGACAGCTGTCAAAAAAGCACGTGGCTTTGTTTACCACGCGCTAGTTAGGTTAAGTTGGTACTACTGAGGTTTAGGCCTGTCAAGATGGCAGTACTGAGGTTAGCGATGCGTTGTTGTCGGTCAAAAAGCACGTGGCTGTCAAAAACACGTGGATTTGTTTACCAATTCAAATCTTGCGCTAGTTAGGTTAAGTTGGTACTACTGAGGTTTAGGCCCGTCAAGATGGCAGTACTGAGGTTAGCGATGCGTTGTTGTCGATGATAGCTGTCAAAAAGCACGTGGCTTTGTTTACAAATTCAAATTTCCCGTGGGTGGTGGAGGAGACCTCTGGGAGGCCTCTGGCTGTGGTGGTGGTGGTGGTGGAGGAGGCCTCTGGCTGTGGGGGCGGTGAAGGTGGCCTCTGGGAGCCTGCGGTGGCGGTGGCGCCCGAATCCTTGTATTATACTACTATCGGCTCATAGAAAATAGGCGTAGTGAACAAGCGATTGCGAGAAATAGTGTCCTAATTTAGGTTTTTGTACAGTCCCCTGCGGCAACAGTATGGCCGTAAGAAGCTTTATTTCGTCCTTATTTGTTCGGATACGGTCATGATCTCGATTCCTTCCTTTTGTCTTACTAAATTGGGTTTTATGTGCTATTTCCTGCTCGGCATCTTTTGTCTGTTCAGCTATGTTCTGGCGTATCTTGTCATAAAAAAAGTAATTAAAATATTTTGCTGAGTTTTGTTTTCCCTAAAACACTCTCTTTATATCACGATGGGAATTTGGATCAGAGCGGGAGTTTCTTTGTCCATTTTCAGTATAAGTTGATGAAGAACTTGCAATGGTTGGATTGTAATCAGTATTATCGTCCCAACTGTCACTGTCATGATCACTACTTAAAGTGGAATCGAACATGTGTTGTATCTTTTGCGACTGCTGAAAATTTGCATCAGCTACGTCCAAACCCTGTATATTCGAGCCTGCAGTACTTATTCCAGGTAATTTCCTGTCACTTACGAATTCCCCTTCGGCAGAACTTACTTCACTAATATCACAATTCTCCCCACCGAATTCCAACATTTCGTTTATCATGACCCGTAAATCATCTTCCTCTAACAGTGGGGGCCGGTATTTCGTTATAGATGTTTTAGCGGGGAAAAAATGTAAGAAAAAGGATCGAATTTAAACCCTGCTCTCAGCAGTTTGGACGGAAATCATAAAATATGACTATTACGGATGCGTACGATAATAAAATGTTGTGTAACTCGCGATAAACACACACTCCAGTCGTGAAGGAAGAACTCAAGACTGAGGATAATAAATCAGGTCACAGTTCTAAAATGTCATCAGAGAGGTTACTACATCCAAAGAATGATTAGGCGATGAGCTAAAGCTTCAGCGCAGAGCTATTAGGCCTTAGGTCGTTCTTGCCAGGACGTCAGTTGCATTCTTTATGTTGCAACTCATGGATGACACATTGGTATTTTGAGAACATAGTTGAAAAAATTCACATCGGAGGGCAGACTTATCCGAAATACGCTGCTGAAAAGGAAATAAACCTCTGCAGGCAGGCAACTGAGAAAAAAATCTAATTTGAATCGGTGGATATATCAGTGTTCCCCACTGAGCAAGCGACTTGTAGCCGCGGATCTCGCCGCATCGCCCACCCAACGGGTTAAATCCTCTGCTCCCTTTCTAACACTGTTCTTTAATGAGGCACTATTCTTTTTGTTTTTTAAAGCGATTTGAGTATGCTTTTTTATATCTGTATTTTTTTATTTTCCTAAGTGCAATACCGGTTTTAAAAGTTTTTACAATTTTGCTTTACGTCGCACCAACACAGAAAGGTCCTATGGCGACAGTTTTATAGGAAGGGCCTAGGAATGGGAAGGAAATGGTCATGGCCGTAATTAAGGTACAGCTCCAGCATTTGACTGGTGTGAAAATAGAAAACCACGGGAAACCATCTTCAGGGCTGCCGACAGTGGGGTTCGAACCCACTATCTCCCAGATGCAAGAAGTAAGAGTTTAGTTTTTGTTAAGATTTAAAGAACTCTATGTTTTGACTGACTTCTTCAAATGAGTGGTTTTGATTGAGGAAAGTAGTATATGGATAAATTATCAATCTCATCCTCTAGACGTGTGTATTCGGTGCATAAGTTAATTTTATTGTTCTCTGTTTGGAATTAGTATCACTATTGTTTGTCTTTCACAACCTGTGGCCCAAACTTAATATTATGTACTCTGTTTGTGGATATGTTGAGTCATTGCAAGTTTTATTTTCAAACCTTCACTTACTTTCTGCAGAGAACTGAAACATAGTTCTACGTACATCCCATTCAATACCATTTAAGTTGGCAACCTTTTTTTTTAAAGTCCATTGTTATTCCTGGTGTATAGAAATATGGGATCTCTGCTGAGGGACAGAGAAATGTATTTAAAGGAAAGGTATAAGCAAACGCCAAGTTTTCAACACAAGGTCCAAATATTAATCCCCTTAAAAAATTAAGATATAACTAGGGCCTGGATGTTAATGACATGTCATATTTCATTTGTTTATATTATTTCCTTTGAAAATACAAGTTAAGCATGTGGAGAATTATCTAATTGACAGTACCTGTTCGCTACACAGCTAAGGAGTTTGAGCCTCCATGGACGTTAACATACTCTTTGCTATATGCTTAATATGGATTCCATGAAAGTAATAGTATAGTAGTCATGGTGATGTTTTGATGATGTTGTAACAGAGGATGATTATTTTGTAAGAATAAATCGGCAACCTATGACATTTCAGTGTTCTTATGAAGTAAAACATTACAAAATGGTGCCGATACCCGTTTGTGGAACGATCAGCGGCAAGAAAGACGCGGACGGACAACAGTAAGCAGCATCATGCAACATCGCCGTACCAACAAGAAACCAGCTAACGCAAGTAAGATCTCTACATACATTCAGTTTCTTAAGCGACGGATATACATTTGAAGGAATATACGTAATTTTGTACATTACGAACAGACTCACTTGAAGTGTTATGAAACATCAGTGTACGTTTCAAAGTGCGTCGCAAAAACAGTGCATATTACAAGTGTGTAAAGCCTCTGTTGACAGGATCAGTACTATACGAAACCAACGCTTAAGATTTAACCGTCGTAAAAACATAATACGGAAACCCGGACTGTTTACGAATGCAGTGTAACTTCAGGTTTCAGTGAAATACCCATTACATTACAGATATAGGTTAAAGACGGGAATACGGTTATGTCCATGTACGTAGTGTGTGTGTTATTTTCGTTAATGGTATTCGTGCATAATTCAGTTCAATGAAACGTGGAAAATACGAATATTAACGGACCTACTGCTCAGTTTACAGTTTCAAATGCAAACATTTTACAGACTGAAAGACGCATTCAAACAGCAACCAGATCGTCGGAAGCTAGACTTACTCAAAGACTACGAACAGCGATCGAAGATGGATATGATGACATTGAAATGGAAATATTAGCGCAAAGATTACACGAACTACTACTAGATTTGAGCGAAATTCAGAAACGGATACAGGCGTTGCAGGAAGACGACAATTAGAATTGAAGAAGGTTCAACCTATTCAATACAAAGTGTGTTGTGCAAGGTGTTCACAACATGTTATTTATTATTACTAGTACCGGTTTTGACGCTTAATGGCGTCATCATCAGCTAGAAATCACAAAGTGGGCAGGATACATAACATAAAATTGTATACATGATACATGCATTGCGAAGTACAAATGATCCATCCATCTCACTCGTCCACAACCCTTCTCACAACACACAACCAGCACGCTGAACAAGGTGAGTCCCATATTCCATCACATTTGGCCGCGAACCCATCTTTAGCTATCCATTTCATTAACTTAGCTTTTCTTCCTTTTAAGCTTCATCACCTATGTTGAGCTGAGACGACCTCAAAATTCAACCTTATTCAACCACTCAACGTCAGGCGTACCGGCCTTAAACAAATATTTGGTGGTCTTGCCAACTACACACAACACTGGACCTGGACTTATGTATCTCCATTGATAACAACAGAAGAGTGGACAATTTTACCGCATCATTTTATTATTATACTAAGACTTTTACTCTTATTCATCAGACCAATTTTATTGTACAATACCTACCTATCTCATTAAACTATAACGCCTCTATGCGTTATATTATGCTTATGCCATCATATTTTACTCATTATTCATCTAGCTCTTAATGTAAAAACTGTCAATCATTTGTACTTCGCAATGCATGTATCATGTATACAATTTTATGTTATGTATCCTGCCCACTTTGTGATTTCTAGCTGATGATGACGCCATTAAGCGTCGAAACCGGTACTAGTAATAATAAATAACATGTGGTGAACACCTTGTACAACACACTTTGTATTGAATAGGTTGAACCTTCTTCAATTCTAATTGTGAATCTCAGTTCAATACAGGAAAATGAAGTTCTTAACTTATAAAGCAGGAAGGCAATGCGAACGAACAGGATGCAGAAGAGTATGAAAACCGCCAAATAGAAGGCCGAAAACTAATTGCAATAGCAAACGAGAAGATCACAGAAATTAGGTTTCCCCAGCAGCAATCAAACGCAAAGAATGAAACAACTATTCTTCAGTCTGCAGTCGTGAGACCACGCTTACCTAAGCTTGAAATTAAACCTTTCATGGGCACCTTTTCAGGCTAGCCAAGATTTTATCAGCAATTTGAATCAGCATTTCATAATGATTCGGCAATTACGCCAGTTGACAAACATCTGTATCTATGGAATTTGGTAGAAGGAGAAGCCAGACATCTCATCAGTGGGCTGAAAATGTCAGAGGAAAATTACAAGATCGCACTTCAGAAGCTGAAGGAACGCTTTGACAGCATTAAATTACAGCAAACGGAATATATCGATTTCTTCTGCACCTTGAGAAAAAATTCAGATCCAACTACTACCGAGTTGAGAAGCATATATAACAGTTCCCAGATATTGCAGCTCGTAAAGGACTTGGTTTTGATGATGCCTGCATGCTTGGTTCCTTTTTATCTGCAGATATTTTACGCGCCTTTCCAGATGAAACAAAATTTGCCTGGTACACTACGCAGGGCAATGATGGTAACTTGGTTGCCCTGATGAATTTCCTGTACAAATGGGTACTCAGCAAAGAAAAATCAGAGAAGTTCAGTGACAGTTTAGGAGAAGAGTTCTCTACAACAATGAATACACACACACCAGTCAATACAAGAAAGAAATAAAAAAGAGTAAGCATACTGAACAGCAAAATAATCAACCTAAACTAACGTACAGCGATGAAACAAAAACAAACCCAATCACATGCGCCTTTTGCGATAGAAGAGGCCACTGGAGTAACGACTGCCATAAAATAGTCTCAGTTGCAGCCAGATCAGAAAAATTAAGGAAAGATGGACGATGCTTCACCTGTTTAGGCAAAAACGACAAAATGAAAGACTGTAGAAAGAACGATCAGAAATGTAGAGTCTGTAGTAACACAGGACATCCATTTGCCAGTCATCCTTGAATACAATAACGACAGTAACCACAGGGGAGTCACTTACAAAAGAAACAACTGTTACAGCCGTCCATACTACAGGGACAAGGAATACACAATTGCATGAGATGTTTTTGAACACAGCATTAGTGTGGATTTCTGATCACAACGGCAATCAGCATATGACAAAAATACTACTTGATGCCAGAAGTGAACGCAGTTATATCGTCAAAGATCTAACAGATAAACTAAACTTGGAAAAGAGTCCTTAATTATTTCAACGCTTGAACATCACTGTAAAGCAACAATACGCAACCAAGTACGATTTCAACTTACAGGAGCAGCCACGGGAACTGCAATCAAGATAGAAGCTTTAGAAGCTACACATACTTTTTAAGCTCTTAGACCAGTCCCAATGGATATTAGGCAACAATTCAGCAGTTTAAAATTTGCAGATGCTGATTAAATATCGATGAACATCTCTATTGGAATATTAGTTGGCGCTGATTACAATGAACGTATCTTCCAAGATGACATCATCCGCTTATCAGACTCGCTCACCATTTGCAGAAGTATTTTTGGTTGGATTCTGTTTGGAAGTCGCACTGGGATTTCGATAAAAGAAACAACTTCATTCACTCAGAAACAGACAACCTATTGAGAAGATTCTGGGAGCTAGAGAGCATCAGAATCAGGGATGACGAAACTCGCAAATTCACAGCCAAGGAACAGAAGATCTTAACAACAACCAATGAACAATTTGCAATAACTGAAAGATGGTGCACAGTATTCCTACCTTGGAAAAAGGATGAACCTAGTCTACATGACAACAGGAATATTGCATTAAAGTGTTTTGATAGTTTGAAGAAGCGATTTGCAAGAGATGAGAAATATGAAGAGCGCTATGTACAAGCAATGCAGAAACACATTGAGAACGAACAAGTTGAATTCTGTAGTGAGGAATCACAAAGAGGCAAAACATTCATGTCACATCATGCAGTAATTCGAGATGATCATGGAACAACCTAAGTGAGGATCGTATTTGACGCTTCTTCACATGAGAAAGACGAATTGTCTTTGAACAGCAACTTAGAATCTGGCCCCAATCTGAATCCAGATTCAACAGCAACGTTACTTCGGTTACGAACGCTCAACAAATACATTGCAGCAGACGGGAATCAGAGCTTTTTACAGTTGATTCTGAATGAGAAAGACAGAGATTCCACTCGTCTTTTCTGGTTTAAAATGTTTTGTTCAGAAGAAGGATGGCTGAGAACCAACGAGACCACAATATACACTTCCTGTCGACTCCCATTTGGGCTGACATGCAGCCCGTATCTGCTGGCAGCAACTTTAAGACAACTAGCAACGGTGATGAAAGACAAATATCCAAACGCATTAAGAATTCAAGAAGACAACGTGTATGTTGACGATCTAGCAGCACGCAAAGAGACAAATGAAGAATTAATGGACATTTATACAGAGGTGAAAAATTATTTCAACAAGATCAGCATTCCACTTTCCAAATGGTTATCAAACTCAATAACAATGAACCAGATGTGGCGAGAAACGAAAGAAGTGGTCCGCCAAAATACATCTATTTTAGGCATTCCAACTGATACGGATACAGATGAATTCTACTTCTCGTTCGAGAATACTGTAAGTACCGCAGCACTCGTGCCCTGTACTAAAAGAGTTGTCCTGAAGACTGCAGCAAGAATTTACAATCCATTAGGCCTCCTATCACCAGCAACAATTACAGGAAAGATTATTTTCCAAGAAACTTGGCTGAGAAACCTCAACTGGGATGAGCTTTTGCCACATGATTTAGTTCAGAAGTGGAACCACTGGCTAGAAGGTTTAAACAGCCTACATACAGTTAAAATTCCACGATGGATAGGATCTTTTATCAAGCAAGACCAGACCAGAGAATTGCACATCTTCAGTGATGCCAGCGAACGAATATATGGCGCAGCAGTTTACATCAAGACGACCATAAACGAAGATGTCAGGATCAAATTAATCACAGCCAAAAATCGACTTGCACCAGTTCAGAAAATATCCTTACCATGACTAGAACTCATGGAAGCTATCATAGCAGTTCGTCTTTCGGAGTATGTCAAACGTGAACTACACTTGGAATTACACCACGTCAAATTGTGGACCGATTCAACCATTGTATTACACTGGATAAGAGGAAACGCGTCGGAATGGAAGGTGTTCGTCTCGAACAGAATACATGAAATTCATCGAAGGTCACACCCAACACAGTGGCGTCATTGCCCCGGCAAGAAAAACCCTGCAGATCATATAACAAGAGGGCTGACAGCAAATCAACTATGTGAAAGTAACTCATGGTGACATGGTCCTGACTGGCTTGTAAAACCAAAAGAGTATTGGCCGAAATAAGTTGAAATATCAAAAAACAGAACATGATAAAACAGGAACAGAACGAAAGAAAACAGTTTCCCATCCTACTGCAGCTAAACATACAAGCGATTTTCGATATTACAAGATATAGTAGATTAACCAAAGTTCTCAGGATCACAGCATGGATTTGGCAATTCACACGAAATACACGCTATCAAGAAAAAATGCTAGGCCCACTCCAATTAGACAAAATCCAAACTGCAAAGCTGTTTTGGATTAAACATTCACAGGGAGAATCATTCTCAGAAGAAATAGAAGCACTACAGAAAAGTTCAGAACTACCCAAGCAGTCCAAAATTAGAAAGTTTTCTCCATTCACCAAAGTCGGCATCCTAAGAGTTGGTGGACGTTTACAATTTGCCAGTTTAGATGAAAACGGGCAACATACCATTATTTTAAATGGTGACCACCATTTCACAAAACTGTTAGTAGAAGAAGAACATAAAACCCAATTTCATCTAGGAACTTGAATTTTCTTGAGTATTTTAAGGATACTTTTGGATACTTCGAGGACGACAGATCATCAAGAAAATCATTAGACAGTGCTTACCGTGCAAAAAACTGAAAGCAAAGGCAGCTTCGGAACTTGAACCCCTTCTTCCAGCAGAACGCGTAACTCCTAGCAGACCATTTGAGATCACTGGTGTGGACTTCGCAGGTCCATTATATTCCAAGAATGGAGGCATATTACGGAAAAGATACATTGCATTGTTCACATGCGCTGTCACACGCGCTGTACACTTGGAGCTTGTGACATATATGAGTACGGAGAAATTCATTCACGCCTCACAGCGATTTATTAGACGAAGAGGTTTATGTCGAACAATTTGGTCCGATAACGCACGAACATTTAAGAAAGCTGAAAAAGAGAACTTAGCACATTATGGGAAAATCTGAAAACAGAAGAGATTATGCATTTTTTGAATGGTAAAAATATTCATTGGCGATATATAGTCGAACGCGCTGCTTGGTGGGGAGCATTCTGGGAGAGAATGGTACAAACAGTGAAAAGCTGTTTGAAGAAAGCCTTGGGAAGCAGGCGGTTCGATGATGAAGAAATTTACACAGTTTTCGTCGGATTTGAAGCAACAATCAATAGTAGACCCTTGACGTATGTGGAATCAGTGGAGGAACAAGTATCTGTTGGATCTGAATCATTTCCATGAAGTTCAGCAACGGAACGAGAATCGTCCACTTCTTCACCAAGGAGATCTGGCGCTGCTAAGCAGCGATAAACTACCAAGGCAAATTTGGAGGCTAGCTAGAATCTCCAAACTCGTCATAGGGCGAGATGGGAAGATCAGGTCCTGTGAGCTGACTGGAAAAGAGGGAAGAGTGTTTCGAAGACCCATTCCGTTGGTACATCCATTGAAGTTGAGCAACTGTGATATGACTCAAGGTGGAGAGTGTGGAGAATTATCTAATTGACAGTACCTGTTTGCTACACAGCTAAGGAGTTTGAGCCTCCATGGACGTTAACATACTCTTTGCTATCTGCTTAATATGGATTCCATGAAAGTAATAGTATAGTAGTCATGGTGATGTTTTGATGATGATGTAGCAGAGGATGATTATTTTGTAGGAATAAATCAGCAACCTATGACATTTCAGTGTTCTTATGAAGTAAAACATTACAAAGCATGATTTTTCCCTGGGGTGACATACAATTTTCACAGGTCATATAAAGTCATATTTTGTCTCTTTTAGCGTTTTTTTGTAATTTTCCGGTAATTTTAATATTATGGTCATATTTCCCCATGAATTTTCATGTTTTGTCATATTTTTATTTGTTTATTCCATTTTTCCATACCAGTTTTCATTACAAGATATTGGTATCATTCCGTATCGATGGTTGTCACTTTACAAAATAAAAGCTTTTATTATGTTTTCCTGCTCAATACATGTATCCATCCTTTGATTGAGTGATTTTTAATCGAACCTGTTTCGGCTCATTTCGAGCCATCTTCAAACTACGCCCGCTAACTTCTGTTTCCCTCTAGATTACATGAACATGTGGCTCTTTGAAGATAGACTGTTCTTACGTTTTAATCTGTGATTTCATCCTCGTTTTAGAGTGGCAGGCAGAACTTTTAGACTGAGAGGTTTTCAACCTTGCCACAACCTCGTATTGTTTTAGATTCGTCATGTCTCACTTGGTTTTTATATATTCTTTCTCATTTGTTTTAATGATTCTCTTTCAACATCAATTCATGTAAATTTTAACATTTTTTTCTTTCTCTGAAGATGGCTCAGAATGAGCCGAAACATGTTCAATTAAAAATCACTCCATCAAAAGATGGATACATGTATTGAACAGGAGGACATAATAAGAACTTTTCTTTTGTAAAGTACCTGTTTCAGTCGTCTCAATAACGGATTTTTCACATCTCCTGATTGTTGTCTGTAATTTCTTACAATTATCTTTCTTAGAAATATATATTTTTTGTGAATTAGAGGGTAAGCTGTATAGAAAGAGACAGATGCATATAAAGCGACAGAATAGTGAGTCTCAATTGAATCCTAATGATTTGACGTATTTCAGATATGGCTCAATATCCTGCGGTGTTGAGCGGTCTTTTTTCCATTACAAGTCAATGTTGCGAGAGAATGGAAGATTGTTCTTATTTGAAAACTTCAAAATATATGTAATTTGCTATTGTAATTCTTTCTAATTGCCCATCAAAATGTGACATTTATTTCATTCTGTACAGAGTTGAGAATTACCTTTGGTATGAATAATTAAATAAATTCAAAATATAATAATAAAATCGAGAGTATTATGTATTTATTATTGAATATTCTAGATTTTGAAAGCATATTTGCAGTATAGTGATAATTTAAATAGCGGCAAAATTTTGAAGATTTCTAAAATGTGACCAACACATTTTTAAGTTGTATTTTGAAACATTTTTAGGTCATAAATGCTTTCATATTTCTAACATTTTTATCTCGTAAACATCTAAGCCCGAGATATAACAGTATTAATACAAACATGTACAAGGCGAGTCCAGAAAATGTTGCCGTCCTTCGTGCATGGTCACCGTCACACTGTTCCCATACAGCCACAGAAAAACTGCCAAATTTGATGAATGGATAATCAGATTGGCAAAGTAATCAAATTCTCCCCATTTCAGTAAGTGTTGGAAATGTCCTCATTCAGCCTGTAGACAAGTATTCTTCTGATGATATTCTGATTCTCTCTGCATTTCAGCCTTGAAAAATCTTCAAAATTTTTGTGCGAATTGCATTTAAAAATATACAGCACACACAAATTTTGCTGTTCATCACTTAATTCAGAAGATAAGACATGCACTAAACGGATCACTTACTGCTGTATAAGAGACTATCACACCATACGCTCCATGGAAGCTTATCGTAGACTACCTGAGATCATGACATTGATGATGATGATGATGATGATGCTTGTTGTTTAAAGGGGCCTAACATCTAGGTCATCAGCCCGATCATGACATTAAGGGGCAAGCTATATGGTTCAGGCAGCTATTGCATCATCCACTCACCCATACGCGGCACACTATATTACTATCATTATATTTAAAAAATCATAAATTCATACACTTGTTAACAATTAATGAATTTTCATTCACTGGAGAAAATACACTTTTCTCTTACTCAGGCATTCCTTCAATATGGTACTTGTACCAGCCTAACTGCTCACAAGCCGTTGATCTGTGGTAGGATTGTTTACAATTAAAATCTCATTTCTTCATAAATGGATTTGAGTCTTTCCTAATTTGATCTTTTAATTCCAATAATGTCGAGAAAGCCTTAACTCATTGGCCTCAAATGCCAGCTCTTGGCTGGGCCAGTAAAGAAGGTCCGTTTAGCAAACACAATTTGGTCCCTGCAGATTGTGCAAAGTAATCTCTACCATATTGAAGCTAAGGATCTAAGGTATCGATTAGTGTTAAACTTTCTCGACTTCGTTGCATCACAGTTTGCTCCCGAGTCGTTTCAAATTTGCTTGCTTGAGAGAAGGTCACGACATCATTAAGTTTGTTTTAACTTGCTCTCTACCATCAATAGATGGAATGACATGGAATATACCATCTTGCTATATGTATACGTATTTTTCAAATCTATTGGAAAACAAGTTTTGCAGCAGGTATCGTATTTCGGTATTTCCCGCGCTAAGTCGGCAGTCTGTTTCTTACAGTTATTACTGGCTTTAAGAAAAGGAGAAAAATATACAAGTTCACTAGTATGTATGCAAATTGAAAATGTGTAGGAAAATAGTGAAAGTGATTATTCTGCACAAGAAATATCGTAAAGTGATTACAGTAATTGTTCAGTAGAATCTGCAGACTATAGTTCTAACTCGAACCCCAGTTTGGTTTCAATGTCAGATGATAGTCAGATTTGAGGGCACATTCAGAGTGAAGAAATTAAGATGGAAATGGGTTAAGTGCCATCCCAGAGATAGTTGTGTTTACCCCATACTGCTATATCTTATGCAGTTTGAGAACTCTAAATTTCAATGTTCCATGTGCATTTAAATTTGCAAGTTCCTCTTGGTATTAATTCAGAGAGGCTTTGAATCTGTAACAAAAAAAGTAACAGCGCCCAGTCGAAATCTTGAACGCACTTTCCAGGATACTGCTTAAACATCTGCTGTGAGATTTCTTAGTATTCTTTAATGAAGTCCACAGCCACTTTACTTCCATTAATAAGTGGCCACACAGTCAGGATCATCCCATACGACTTGTTTTGAATTCCCTGTATCTGCAAATTCAGCTTAAATCTTATTCGTACTATGCAGAATATTTTCATTCCTACATTGCATTTTTGTGCTAAGCTCATTCAAGTTATCAAAATATTGGAAAGATATGCTATCATAGATGTCCATTCTTCGTTTGCCATTTAGCCCATGTTTTTATGCCTCTCAGAAGAAAGAAGTACATATGCCTTCTCTTTAAGTTCAAGTATTGGCATTAACAATTTTTCTTGTTATATTACCTTATATCTATATGTAGAAAGAGTGTAGTGTGTTCTGATCCCATTTCCTGGCCTTAAAGGAAAAAAAGCTTTATATCTAATGGCCTAGGCGTGATTATTGTTACTAGTTCATTCGACCCAACTTTCAGAGGAGAAAGGTAACTTGGCAACAATAACTTTGTGGTGAATCATGTAATGAACAGATCAGATGTAAGGCTTTTCAGGCGTTTGCTCTATGAACCAGCGTTTCGTCTTAGGTCTCTAGACTTATCAGAGTGGGATGTGTCAGACCCTACCCACTGACGCTGGGATGTATGCAGGTGAAGCGAAGCAAAAATATGTTATTTCATTCCCTCTCCTCATACGAGGAGGGGCGGGCCATCAGCTCGACAAAGGAGCTCTTCGGCCATAGATTAAGGAAAAAGTCAATGAAGAAGATTAAAGTCGAGGGGGGTATGTGTCCTACATACCTGAGGGGGAAGACATTGAATGTAGTTGGCGTAAGGGCACTATCACAACAAGCCGGGGCCGGGGGAAGAGCCGCAAAGCACCCCGCACAAGCAGACCCCTACAAACACCAGAGGGAGAGGGGACGAGAAATTATTTTATTGTTGTATCTCGGGTGCGCAATCCGGAAGAGTAGTTACAGAGAGTTACAGAGAACTACGTAAATGTATTACATAAATTGAGCTGGTATGAAGTTGGAGTAAGGAGTAGGGTAGTGTTGTGAGAGAAGGTAGTAAAGGGTTGTGGTAATATTGGTAATTGAAGTGGCAAGGAGACGAAGAAGGTCTAGTGTCTGGAGAGGCGATATGATGAAGTTCGGTTGTGGAGCGGGTAGGTTGACAGCTTGCGGTGGTGGGGTGGGTCGCGGGGCGGGCGGGGGGCTATTAGAGGGTGTAAGAGGAGGGGAGCGGTCGGGGCGGGGTGGGGAGCGAGAGTGCTCCACTCTATAGGTTCGCCTGTGAAAACGGGCGCCTGTAGTGATGAGATGGTCTACGTTGCCTAGTGATGAAAGTTGGAGGTGAACCATGAAGGTCGGACCGTCGTTGAACATTCGAAACACCCGGCGGACGGGGATGACTGCCAGTTGCAGTTCCTGTAGGATATCCCGTAAGGTGACGGCAGGGTCAAGCCCACGGATGACACAGCTCGGTGATGAAAACTGTTGATGAGCAGTTGTGGAGGAGTCTTCATTGCCATGGGACATGGGCGGAGCTGCGACAGTGGCATCCATGAGGTTGGCAGGGGGCTGCTGGGGACTGGCAGATAGGGAGGTGGCGGGTGTAGACATGATAGCAGAGGGGTGACTAGATGTAATAGTGAAGGTAGAAGTAGACGGGGAGGGATGGACAGAAGTGGTAGTGGTAGTAGTTGTGATAGTAGGTGATGAATGATGGACGGAGGTGGTGATGGGAGTAGTCGTAGGAGCAGTGAGAGGGAAGTCAGGAAGGGAAGCCATTTGCTGTAAAAGATGTTCGGGAGTAGGGACCACTTCACGAACATCACCTTAGAGTAATATACCATACTTGATGGATGATGCAGGTATATCTGGATAACAAAAGAAGGCTACAGTGTCCGGGGAGGGTTGACCTGATGAAGCATCTTGGAGGCGGAGAACCGCTTGAACTACGATTCCACGTTGGCGAAATTCCTGGCGAATGTCAGATGGGGAATAAGTGGTGTCCACATTCTTGATGAGGCAGGAGTAAGACGGCATGGTGAGGGGAGGCGACAGCCAACTAGGCGTCTGCCCGTTAGATTATTCTTGGGCCGACTGAGCTGCAGCAGAGAACAGCGCCACCCAGCCGAAAAAATCGTGGACATGCTACGTAAGAAAAGGGATATGCAGGTGAACTACTACTACTACTATTCTTGTTTTCATTCCCCACCCTGAAGGGGTGGGGCGGGCCACCTAGAGGGTGACGCCCTCACTCTGGCCAAGATATTCGGGCGGGTCAAGGAGATGTGTGGAAAAGGAAGGTTAGTAAACGAAGTGATAAATGATAGGGTATGTGTTCGAAAAGGAAAAGTTAGATAGATCGGAAGTAGAGTTGTGGAATAGGGAGGTGCATGTGGACGGTTTTAATATATGACTTAAGAGAGACATGATGGAAATGAAGGAAGAGAAGTTTTAAGCAAGGGGGTGATGGAGTTGAAGAGCAAGGAGATGAAACACCGATGAGGAAGTATGCAGGTGAACTTATCGGAACCCATCATAAGAGGCACAGTCTGATAACTGCATGCGGGAGATAAATCTCCACAATGGAATTATTGCCCGCCTAGCAATTCCGAATGGAAAATTCTAATTTCCCATGGAGGGAATTAGATATTTTTCACCAATAGAGCGTGTCAAAAACAGATCAGATGTAAGGCTTTTCAGGCGTTTGCTCTATCAACCAGCGTTTCGTCTTAGGTCTGACACTAGACTCATCAGAGAGGGATGTGTCAGACCCTACCCACTGACACTGGGGTGTATGCAGGTGAACTAACTAACTAACTAACTAAGCTTTCATTCCCCGCTCTCTCTCGGGGCAGGAGAGGTGAAGATAACCATGTGATGCGATAAATGAAGAAGGTGGGTTAGCAATTTAACAGATTGAATGAGGGCCACTGCAGTGATGGGAGGAAGAAGAAAGGGTTTGCTTGGGAATGAAGTTTTAGAGCAGAGTACCAGGATGCAAATGGAGGGTTAGGAGATGCAGCAACATTGTGATGTTGAAGATGGAAGACGTTAAGGATCGTAGCATTTCAAGCATCGAAGGTGGATAGGGGATGTAAATAGGTGGGGGAGGGGCGGACTGACGAATTGGTGTGGTTGAAAAGAAGTGGCTGGCCGGGTGCGACAATGATAATTGTTGTTGGGGTGATGAACAGGTTGGGGTGGGGAAATGGAAGGCTCCACTTTATGGCGATGGTTGTAGATGTAAACGCCGTTGTTAATTAGGTGTTGGGCATCTGCGGCGCTCGGGACGTGTATACGAAGCATATAGGTTCGACCGGATGCGTTCCTAATTTGGAAGACGCAACGAACTGGGACGCCTTCCGCTTGGAGGTTAAAATGGTCTGTTCTGGAAGGTCAGAATCCACACCGCGGATCACACAGCTGAACATGGTGTGACGAGTTGAAGAAAGCTGCATCAGCGATGGTGGTGCGAAGGCTTCCCGTTCATCGGCAGGTGGAGATGACGAAGGCGGTGCTGCGTTTGTAGACCCTGATGATTCAGCTGGTAGGTATTGAGGCGGGGGTTGTTCAGAAATGGAGGAGAGATGGAGGGAAGAACTCATGAGTGGGGAAGGATAGCAGGCGGCAGCAGTTGTAATTGGAACAGAGGAAGAAAGAGGGGTGGATGTTGTGGTGGTCATAGTAACAGCAGTGGTGATGGTGGGTGGAGGGTAAAAGGGAACAATAACAATTGTTGGGATGCTGCGTCGTCAACATACGGAAGAATTGGTTCCATTCGGTGGTGCTGGCCGTTGAGGTAGATTCTGTTGGTGAGGATGCGTTGAAGGTGGCCTGGCCTGTAGAGTTGAACAAAATCACGACGTGTGGGAACGTTGTCTTGCAGTATTCGGGAGACGCTGTGAGCTGCGACACCTTTCCTTTGGAGTTGTGTTAGGATGGCGTGGTCTGGGAGCGCAGGTTCAACGTCAAGGATCACTCAGTTATCCATGATGTTGAGGAGGCCGACTTCCAACTTGGTGTCTGGCTGATATGCTTTATTGGGTCAGCTGGGTACGATGTTAGAGTTGCGGCGTCACTCGGCCGAATCAAAAATAATTTGGGATTAGGTAAGGAGTATACAGTCCACTGTACAGACAGACGGCGAAAAACCTCGTTGTGGTTGTGTGTGCCGTGTGTGTTCTGTTTTGTGTGCAGCCGGCAGGTGAACTTATCAGAAGCCATTGTAAGAGGCCCAGTCTGAAAACTGTATACGGGAGTTAAATCTCCACATGGAATTATTGCCCGCCTAGCAATTCCGAATGTCAAAAACAGATCAGATGTAAGGCTTTTCAGGTGTTTGCTTATGTCAACCAGCGTTTCGTCGTAGGTCTGACACTAGACTCATCAGAGTGGGATGTGGCAGACCCTACCCACTGACGCTGGGGTGTATGCAGGTGAACTTATCATGCTCTATTGGTGAAAAATATCTGATTCTCTCCATGGGAAATTAGAATTTTCCATTCGAATCATGTAATAATCCGCATTTTATTTACGATTTACCTAGTGTACTTTCTTGTT
This sequence comes from Anabrus simplex, assembly GCF_040414725.1. Classification (NCBI taxonomy): domain Eukaryota; kingdom Metazoa; phylum Arthropoda; class Insecta; order Orthoptera; family Tettigoniidae; genus Anabrus; species Anabrus simplex. The sequence goes on from NC_090266.1 coordinate 986,177,189, forward strand.
ATAAATCCTTTCAACACATTGGAGACGCCGCTCGTAGAGACTACGGGTGCGCTATTTCATTGCTGTTGACGGAGCTCGGAGAATCTACGTGCACGTTTTCACGGTAGCTAAAAAAATAGTGGCTGCCGTTTCAGCAAGCAGTGACTTCACTAGGATACTGTTGAATGCTTCTATAAGCATAAAATGTACTATTCATGAAAATAATTTGAGAGCTCTTCCTTCAAGGCCACGTTCCTACATAGCCTGGGGTTGCATCATCGTTGACTCTCAGCTGTGAAATAGGCGGGTATGTTTGTACGGTACATGCGGACTGCAGGAGTGTGTGTTCGAGAGGCAGGCATGTTTGTGTAATTCTAGTGAATAGTTAGCATGTCTAATTCAAGTGTACGAAATTTTGACGAATCCATAATGGATGTTCTTATGGAAGACACGTGTTCTAAAAGTGAGGATGAGGATAACAATTACACACTAAACAAACACGATGATTCTGGCGCTTCAGGCAAGTAAGTGTAGATAATGATCTAATTTCAAATTGGTGTGAAGTGTAACGTAGTTTTATACCGCTTCCTTAAGTGGGTTCGGTAATACTGTTTTATATCGCATCCTAAAAATGTGGGAGTTCCCATGTACAGTCGACAATCTGCAGCAACTCAATGCAACCCCGTCATCAAACAATTAACAGTGGAAAAGCAAATTACTGGTCGTAAACAAGGATGCCGATGCCAATTGTCCTACTAGGTGACAATTTGTATTAGTGTGTTTCAGCAGATGTGTCCACAATATTAGACAGATTTTGAAATATTAACCGAACTGGCATCAATAGCTGCGTCCGATTTTTTCGTTTGTAAAACTTATTATCTTCATAAATTTATATTTAAAAATTGCTGCACTATTATGATAATTAAAACTTATTTTTATGTAGAAAAAAGTGTGATCTTTCTAAATATTCCAAAAGTTATTGTAACCGGTTTCCAGTGGTTACACGATACACAGTTAATGAAAGGGGAAAAAAGTTAAATTACACGGCACCTTAAAACCTTGGTACCAAATAATACATCAGATGAACTGCGCCAATACAAACAATTAAACATCAGGTTGGGCAACGTGACGACTATGATAAAGGAATGTGGAGCGGGTCTGGGAAAACTACCAGGGCCATTGGGATATGAAGGCTGCGGGTTTCCAGAAAAATCAACGGTGATCCCTTGATTCACAATATTATTTTCCAAAATAAACACTACAAAGAAAATTCGGAACATAATCCATCTTTCCAAACAATCCAGTTACGCTATTTCCAAAATATAAATTACATATAGTTGCCGAGAGCTTTCCTCTTATGCCAAGAGGTTAACTAAAGATATCTTAACGTAATGCAACTTCTACAATACAATTTTGAGGCTAAGAGGAACCACAGGATATAAATACAATATTAAATGAAAGTGAACGCAATTTCTGACAATCGCGCTGCATAATTAATTAATTAATTAATCTACAAATTACATATTTTGCAGAACTAAAGGAAAGGGGAATACCTCCAATGCAAACAGGCAGGCCCAGCTGAAAAGCTAAGGCATCTGAGTAATTGAGTGGCGAGTCTGGGCGAGTAGGGTAAATTCCTATGTGAAAATACAAGCGAACACTTTGAGCGCCATAGCCCTTGCCTAATTCAATCACACTTCATATTGTAAATTATATATTCTAAAAATTCTTGCTGTTTAGAAACATGTTTTAGGATTTCGTAAGTATTGTGTATGTTTTAATGTGACTGATGGTGACCCTGAGTAGGGTTGAAACTAGTCCCATGTAATGTAAATAACATTGTAAATACAACTTAGTATTGAATAGGTGGAAAACTCTCCGGTGTACAATTTACATGTTATCTCAGTTCAATACGGACCAACAACATGAAGTACATAACCCTTGAAGCGAACATTAATTATAAATTAAGGTGTAACTGAATCCAACAGTGTTTACACAAGGTAGCCCATCCCAGGAGGGAGGATTCGCCGATGTGCGTCTGATTGCTGGACTGACGAGAAAACGAAAATCTCGCCCCACTCTCTTAAGAAGGCACGGCTGGCCCTGGTGTGATCACCGAGTGACCAATCAGAACATAGGAGTTTTCCTATCGCCCCCTAGATCTACCAATCACAACCCTTTATCACGTCGCGATTTTTTCTCATCACCTAACTCTAATCGCAAACTTTCCCACCTTCCAAAATTAGTAAACACATGCTTCTAGAATCAACACGGACCGGCACACACTGTTCCGAAAGTCCGTGTGACAGAATTTTCCAGAACACTGCGAAATATCACTGAACAATAATAATAATAATTTACAGTCTAGTAGTTACATTTCCAAATTTAGATAGACAAAGGGAATACAAATAAAATATTCTACACTAGAAGTTTACACCATCTAGTAAACCTTTCTGGACATAGACATATTCCACAGGTCTCATTCTTTCTCCCTCCGCCCGCTGAAAATCGAGCTATGCTTGACAAATTATCATAAATATACTCGAAACTGGGGGTTTTGATTACACCAAAATTTACACACCATAGCAGTGATATCTTGTAAAACATAAAACACTGGCATTCACCAAAGAATTTCAAGTACACGGGCCACTGATAGTTCTCAGAAAGTTCGACAGTCACTTTACTGACTAACATGATTTTCTTCAAGTTGAACTTCCAATTTTTAAAATTGTAAAAAGTCATTATATCAAAAGTCCATTCAGTAACTTGTGGTATTTTAGGTGTTACATACAAACACAACATAAATGTCAAAATGTGATAAGCATACTACAGTTCAAAATGCATTTGCAACATTCCAAAATTGCTTTGTCCATTTTAACTCTGTCCACAGAAAAGAATGTATTACTCACTCCTTCCACCAAATTTCAGTAATTCAGTGCCCATTCACTTTCTTGTAAGAAAGCATCCACTGCCTCCTTCTTAGCAAAGTTTCGGAATAAGTAGCTTGCATCAGTTTTCACATTAATCATAGGATCGAAGTCGCGCAACTTGACCACTGGTTATTGCTGATGATGTGGCTGCTGACATGGCCGTTTGCCAACAGTCTCCAATCAAGTTCAGTCCAAACCTGGTCGCTAGGTAAGTTGCAGCGCAGCCCAGCCGTATCTTGAACCAACAGTTAATGGGCATAGGGGTGAGGCGCATTCTTGCCAGACTGCCTCCATCGGGACACTTGGCCACTGGATTGTGGTGCTGGATGGTAGCGCCCAAGCCATACAATGTGCCTCTGAACTTGGCACCTTAGGTTGCTGTTAGAACGAAGTCGGTCACTGCACCCACGGCGACATAAACCAACACGCAGCAGACAGGGGAATACTCGAGGCAAAGTTATCCTGCCGGACTAGATCTTGGAGACAAGACCGTTTTCAAAGGAGGGTTTGTTTTCTTTCTTTAATTAACTGACTAGCATAGTCACCCAACCGGTGGCTCAACAAATTTCATGTAGAGACCCCCTCCCATACCAGGGACATTAGAGCACCTAGCCCTGGGGCAAGCACTGTCCATACATTTCAGAGAAGATTAAGGTGGGGGTGAAAGAAAATAAAACTATAGGATTTTACCCGGAGCCCGAAATGTTAGGGTAATAAATTCCAATCATTGGCCCTAAACTAAAACCTACCTATCATACTAAACCCATTACACTAAGGGAGATAAATGCTTGAGGATACCTAATGTATTTACACACAACAGTTACAATTCCTATTACTAAATTACTCAAATCACTTGTGATTAGGGTACAGATATAACTAATACGTGCTGGCCAGCGTCTAAAATCTTACAAATACCTTACAACTAAATCTACATGGTCACGAAAAATGGAATTTACCCCCCCTATACAACTTAAGGTACCTTTACCTGAGAGAGGTGTACTCTGCTGATTCCTTTCCTTTCAGGATCACTTACTAATAATGACACTGGGATAAGGAATTTTAAGATGGTGCAGGGACCTCGATATCTGGGGGCCAACTTACTGATAACATGGTCCGCAGCACTACTGACGGGGTGCGTTTTAATAAACACCTGGTCACCCACAGACAGATTGTGCGGTCTTCGTCCGTGGTTGTAATTATGCTGAAATTTAGCATAATAAACTTTCAAGTTTTTTGCGCACGGTAGTAAACCTTTCTTGAAAGAGACATATTCCACAGGTCTCAGTTATAATCATGGCTTACCCACATTGAAAAAAAATTTCAAAACCATTAAAAATCCTGCGATTTCTGGAGGGGTGCACATTCAAATATGGCCGTCTCCAATGTGTTAAGTCAGCTTATTACCGCAATCCTTCCATTTTAGGTCACTAGTCGCAGAAGGTACACTGATCACCCAGAACATTATGACCACTGTCGATATAAACCTGTCCAGGCGACAGCACTGTCACCTCACGAGGAATGACTGCTCGTCACACACACGTACACACACACACGTTGCATGTAGTATCAGTAAGCGTGCTATCTGTTTGTAGAATAGGGAAGGTGCGGGATCTATCTGAGTCTGACCGAGGGCAGATAGTGATTGCCCAGTAAGCTTAGCACGAGCATTTCAGAAACTGCACGACTTTTTGGGTGTTCGAGGAGTGCTGTGGTGAGTGTCTTCAACCAGTAGCACAACCAAGGTGAAACCATGTCCAAATGTCTAGGGGTTGGGCGGCCACCCCTCATTACAGATGTCGTACGTCGTAAGCTGGGCAGACTGGTTAAACAAGACAGGCGGCGAACTGTGGCGGAACTAACATCAGACTTTTATGCTGGGCTGAGTACAAGTGTGTCTGAACATAGAGTGCACTGAACACTCCTAAGGATGAACCTCTGCAGCCGACGGCCCATGCATGTGCCAATGTTAACACCATGACATCAGCAACTACGACTCAAATGGACACATGACCATCGTCTTTGGATGTTGGCGCAGTGGCAGAGCGTTGCATGCTCTGATGAGTCCTGATACCTTCTTCATTATGCCAATGGGAGGGTGTGAATCCATCGTCTTCGAGGGGAACAGCTCCTTCACACCTGTATTGCGAGATAGAGACAAACTGGTGGCGGCTCTATTATTCTCTGGCTAACATTCACGTGGGCATCCATGGGTCCAATGGAGCTCGTGGAAGGCACTATGCCATCCAAGAAGTATACCACCTACACCCCTTCATGACGAACATGTTTCCCTACGGCAGTGGCGTTTTTCACCAAGATAATGCACCATGTCACAAGGCCAGGAGTGTGATGGAGTGGTTCGAGGAACACAGTGGTGAGTTGCAATTGATGTGCTGGTCTCCAACTCACCGGATCTTAACCCAATCAAACACATCTGGGACGTGATTGAACTTGGCTTCAGAGCTCATCACCCCCCTCCCTGGATTTTATGGGAATTAGGTGACGTGTGTGCAGATGTGGTGCCAACTCCCTCCAGCCACCTACCCAGGCCTCATTGTTTCCATGCCAAGACGCGTCACCGCTGTTATCTGTGTCAAAGGTGGACCTGCTGGCTATTGGGTAGTTGTGTATAATGTTCTGGGTGATCAGTGTATTTCTTCACCAGTGGCTTGCTCAAATAGTTGTTCTCAGAAGATATCAGGAATTAGTATTGAATACATATCCATCGATGTACGTAGTATCTACAAACATTTAGCACGACATGTTGATTTGCTTCTTCAAAATGTCTTTTATGTCATTGGAAAGTCACTAAATTGACAGCTAATTGTTTCAGAAGATTTTTTGAAATTTCACTACCAGCCTCTTAACGGAGATCTATTTTTTACCATTTCTTACATGCCACCACTAATAACATTTCAGCTGTTTGTGGGTTTGTTTGGAAATTGTGATAAGTTTGACTACTTTATATCTTGCTTCTGTACCTTTTCCAAAATGCGTGCCATTAGTCATCAACATTGGTTTAAAAAAAAGTATTTTCTTAAATGATTTCAAAGAACTTGCAAATTTATCACACATTTCCGTTGAAAAATTATTCCAGTCAGTAATTCCACGTCATATAAATGAATATTTGCACCAATTTGTCCTCTTGAATTCCAACTTTATCTTCATATTATGATCTATCTTACCTTTAAAAGTTCCAAGTTAGCTTATTTGCCCTCTGATGTCATTCCACTCCATTCTCACCTCTGACAGCTTGGAACATAACACTTACCAAGCAGCTCATCTCCATACTCTCAAGTCTACCCACCCCAAAGTTTGCAATATATAATAGTGCTACCATTATTTTTTTTTTTTTTTTTTTAAATCACCCAGAACTAGTCATGCTGCTTTTCATTGCATCTTTTCCCTGTTCTTGTGTCAAGTAATCATGGTCAAAACTAGACAACACATATAACTTGATTACAGAAAACAAGCCTATCCGCACTTGCATTATAAAAATAATGCTGATGACTTCCACAGAATGACAGACATGTAAACTAAAGGAAATACATTCAATAAAACTTCAGATATTTACAATATGAAAAGTTGAAGATAGCCGTGATAAATTATAAGTCCGTCTGGACAAAACTGCTCACAATATCTACTACTTGCTAGATACCCTAATTATTCACGATATGTGCAGGGAGACTTGAAGATATGGGCAAAATTTTGTAAGTCTACATGACTTACGGACTTGTGTGGGAGAGAGAGAGACTGCTCCTTACACACACATAATACGACGTCTTGAAAGAAATGAGAAAGTCGCGGCGGTGTCCGAAGTAAGCGATATATTCCACTGCCCGTATGGACCGTTACCTTCTCAGGTCGCAGGGTTCGCCAGCTTGTGGCATTCTGCCGTCTCTCAGAGGGGGGCTTCCTTTACAACCAGCTGCATCTGTGACGTATCCATTGACTCACGTGTTGAGCTGTCAGTGTGGATCGGACTGGGATGTTCTCGAAAGCTGTGTGCGGCATTCAAAACTGTACCACAACCGTCCCATACACTGAAACGATATTCTAATTGCGGTCTTATTAGAGACTAATACGCCCTGTCCTTTACATCCTACTATAACTTCTAAATACCTCATAACCATGCAAAGAGGTCTGTACTGAGCAAGTTGGCTGTCTGGGTGGGGATGTGCAACTGTGATCTTGCATTTGGGAGATGGTGGGTTCAAATCCCACCGTTGGCAGCCCAGAAGATGGATTTCTGTGATTTCCTATTTTCACACCAGGCAAGTCATGTAGCCACCCATTCAACCCACTTTTCTCTACTCCAGTACCCTAATTTTCTTCAGCAGTCTTGCCTTGGATAGGTCAGTAGCAAACAGTCCCTTTAACGTCCTGATTCTAAAACATCTTACTGGAATCCTACAACTGGTTTCTTGCTAGAATACAAGTTGACCCTCACTGGGATAACATTTCTGAAACCAGAACTGCCTTCTATGAAACCTGATAGTAAGTTTGCAAATGTATCTGATATAATCAGAAAGAATGCTTTACCAAAATTAACCCTTTCCTGCCCACATTTTCACTCCGCTTATCCCAAGGTTTCAACCTATTATTTAGGAAAAATTGAAGCAGAGTATATTGTTTCAGAAAAAAGTTAAATAAAATAAAAACAATCGATTACAACATATTCAAATATTTAATAATATTAGAAAACTTATCACATCAATTTCTCTATGATACTCAATGCAGAGGTAGGCTGTATTTGTCATATTAACATGTTGTCTGAATCCATCTACACCATTAATTACGTGATTCTGGAAGAGGAATGATGTCCATGTATATCAGCTTTTATTTCCACGGAGCAAGTGTCTTCCCATTCTGTATCTATTTTACCGGAATGTGCCTGTTCGAATGTTGCATGCATATATATATATATATATATATTCAACTGGCTAATGTCACTGAATAGTTTGTCTCCACCTGACAAATGTAAAAAATAATCCATTTCTTCTAATACACTTTCAAAATTATGGACAGGTTCAACATCATCCGTATAATCCTTCAGAGTAACTAAACGAAATGTTTGTGTTACCTTATATGCCGTGGCATCCTATCAGGTCCGATTTCTCATAATCGGTTTTCTCTTATCACTGTTAACACTAGAATTATCTTCGTTGATATGTTATTCACTCACTAAAATTCACCTACAGCCCTATTCAATGATTGTGTCAATTTCCTTGCCTATATTCGGCTCAGTTTCAATATCCGCAGTATTCAATCCCGCCATGCTTACGAACGAAACAGCTGACCTGCACTCGCGGAAGTTCAAGGCCTAGTCAACATCAAGACAGAGTATCGCTCTTCTTTTATTTCCTAAGCCTAGTAGATTTTACTGCATGTTCATAAATGCCTTATAAACACTTCACTGCCGAAAAAATGCAAAACTACCGCATAGATCGCAGACGTGTGCAGATAATGCAGCCGGGCGCTAAGGGCGGGAAAGGGTTAACATGCAATGCATGTCAAGCTCTCTATGTTATGCCTGGAACTCCAGGAAAAATCTGTAATGTCAGTGGACTGATACTCACTCCCACCCTCCCATTCATCAACACAAACAGAATTATTACACTCATTTTTACTATTACTTTCATCCTCATTCTTGACTACCAGAACTTCTTGCTATTTTGAAGGGCATATCTTGATAATCTCCTGGCAGTAGAGCAATATTGAACTAGTTGTCCCCAGAATCACTAGTGTACTCTGAGTATTAATCAGTATAAATTCTCAAATAATATCTTCTGCATCTAAACAGGCAATCGGCTTGGGAACACCATTTCAACCTCCCACGTGTCTGTTTTCAGTCATTCAATCACTCAGTCATCAGTGATCTGCATTTACAGCTGTCATCCAGGTGGCAGATACCCTATCGATTACATAGCTTTTTCTTCAACTTCTTCAAGGATCTTCGAAATTTATCGAACATTACCCATGATAATTTATTCCAGACCCTTACTCCTTGTCTTATAAATGAATAATTGCCCCAGTTTGTCCTCTTGAATTCCAACCTTATCTTCATATTATAATAATTCTTACGTTTAACCTTTTGAGAGGTTTGCGAAGCACTGACATACCCCACAATTTAGGTTGTTGAACGTTCATAAGTAAATCACAATGGCCAAGTCATACATGATAAAAGTGAAGAATCCTGAAATCATAAAATTTTCATGATTAATATTTTTTGTGTGGTATTTCACAAAGTGTGGTGGGGGACACAGCATTTTGTTACAGTCTTTGCACTAATGTATCATCCTCTGGTTCACTTTCTGGGCAGATGTTTTTTTGAGGTAGGGAACTGTTATCATTGAAATGAAAGAACTGTGGAATTGCTTTATAATGATTACAGAGCATGAACCGAGAAAATATAGGAGTGTGGATGAATCACAGTAGACTGGAATACCTCTATGGTATGTTTGTGTACCTGGCCCTCGGCATAATTCCTTACTCAAAATCAATGCAGCCCTTTCACAATTACATCAGTCCCTTTTTCTTCTCAGGCTCATGCTGCGAGAGGAATTCCTGAATGGTGGGTTAGTTTTTTTTTTTTCCATGGTGGTTGTAATTCTTCTTAGTCACTATCATTTATTCCTTCACCGTCGATTATGATATTTACAGGAGGGAAGTAGTCGTCAACTTCTTCATCCGTATGGGAAGATTCAGAATCACTTAAATCATTCTTCAAAATTTCCAACACTTCTCACTCTGCAGTACTACTTCAGCGCAGCTGCAAACAGCCACGTTTGTCAGCTAGGGGTGGATTTCCAAAAATCATAGATTTCACCTACTAAACTAAGTTTGCAGCACCTCCCGTGATGTTACGAACAAACGCAAGCTTCAGTAATGTAGCTAGTAGATGGCAGATAGTGTATATTTTTGAATCATTGCTCAAAGACATACAGAAGCAAAGATACGACACTCAGAATTTCGACAGCTAATATATTGCATCGTAACTCCTGTGGCACTTCCCAAGTGACTCAGTATATTGCGCTGTGACCTATATTTTGTTTAAGCTCCACTCAAGCTTATTCATCTACTAATGTTACTCTACGCCATCTCTCTGCTAACAGCTCGAAACATACCACATATTGATAAACTTACTTTACTGAATAAACAGGTGATAAAGAATCCGCCACCTCACTACTAATCAAGAAATTATTTAATGTGTGTTAAATGCTCGTATATGTTTCTAGAACATATCATTCCATTCTTCATCGAAAGTATTTCACAGTTTCAGTGACTTGATTAAAATAAATAGATGTTCAATTATTATATTATAATTATTATAATTGAACATTATTAATTTTTTTTCCGGGCTGAGTGGCTCAGACGGTTAAGGCTCTGGCCTTCTAACCCCAACATGGCAGGTTCGATCCTGGCTCAGTCCGGTGGTATTTGAAGGTGCTCAAATACGACAGCCTCGTGTCGGTAGATTTACGGGCACATAAAAGAACTCCTGCGGGACTAAATTCCGGCACCTCAGCATCTCCGAAGACCGTAAAAGTAGTTAGTGGGACGTAAAGCAAATAACATTATTTATTATTAAATTGTTTTTTGATTAGTATTTATCTCCTGTTTATTCAGTGCAGTAAGTTTATCGCTGTAAGTAGTAAATACGGACCAATATAGACCATTAATATGGTCAAAATGATACATACCACATAGTCGATCACCTTCTCTCCTTTCTCCAAAGTCTTCCTAGCCCAACGTTTGCAATATTTGTGTTACACTACTTCTCTGTCAGAAATTGCCCACAACAAATCGTGCTGCTTTCCTTTAGATCTTTCCCAGTTTTCATATGTAGTAGTCTGGTGGGGGTCGCATACACTGGAACCGTACTCTTACCAGATACTTCTACACTCTCTCCTTTACATCCTTACTACAACCTCTGCATATTTTCATAACTAGAGTCAGGATTTATAGACACTGCAAACAGTTTAAATAGGCAGGCATTAGGCACTAAAAATAGACAATATAGGCACCATTGTGTGAAATAGGCATGAAAAGTGTATTTATAATTTAATAGCACACTCAATAGTTGTGGAAGGAATTTACAGCTAACACGTTTTAAATATGTTTACTTAACAATTGTATTCTATTGTCATGAACAATGTTTCTGTATTCTGAGAAGGATCTCTTAGCAGCACATGAAGTGATGGGACAAATGAAGCCGGTTTAACCCGACAGCGCGGAGCGACGTGTAGTACACGTCGTGCAGTAGCCATCTGCTGCTGTGGAGTGACGTGTCAGACACGCATTACGCTGCATCTGCATTATCGTTCCATCTTGTGAGTTTCTCTTGAGGTCTCTTTACAGCCATCTAGATAATGCTTCATTCTTTCGTTTCATGTATCTGTCGATCCATTTTAACGATTTTTCATGAAGTTATCGATGTGTAAAATTCATAGACTATTCGCTCATGTACTTTTCTCATAATGTCATCGGTAAACAAGGATAATTTTTCTAGTGATGCTATACAGGGCATGTTAAATGAGTGTTTTACTGATTATGAGAATAGTAGTTATAATTTTTGCAATGATTCTGATGACAGCGATGTTGATATTGCCGAATTAGACTGTGATGAGGCTGAAATGATACTGTTGTTTCTGACACTATTCGTGCTAGATGTGTTAGTGTACTTTCTACAGGGATGACGTAGAGAAATACATAAGAAGTAAACATTTTGTAAGGTCTTTTCACCCCAAGGTTTAGCTCTAAATGTCGTGCAACCTGTAAAGTCTTCCCAACATTTCTTTTTCACTTGAACTCATCTAGCTGAGTGTAACGGAGACAAATCATTACACTTAGCGTTACATGAAGTCCCGAGGAATGTTATTTCCGTTTCGATCTAGGATAGGGCAATTGATTCCAGTTAATGAAAAATGAGATGTATGTTACCTTAGCCCTCTTCATTTTGATGAGAGTGGTACAGAAACTAAATTTTAGGTCTTACTTATCGAAAAATTGTACCATTGTCACGCCCTTATTCGATTCATATCTTCAGACAAACTTGAATCTATATAATGCAAATTACCTCACTTCACCGATGAGACTAAACACACTATATATGGTGGACTATCATAAAACAGTTTGGTGCACAAGTATGCTAGCCTTTAAACGCCCAGTGAAAGCTCCTCCCACATCCAGTGCAGGCTAGATTTTTAAATGCTCCCGGACAGAAGGGTTAATCAGGTTTTAGGTCTACTGCTCCACCTACCTCACCTCATAGCCAAGGTTGCCAGTTTAGCCATTATGTGGTTTCATTTGGCCATTTCCAGTATTAAGACACAAATATTTTTAAAAGCCACTAGTGGTATACCGGCCACTTTCCTTTCCTAATTTGGCCATTTCTGGCCATATGTACCTTGGTTGTTTGTATTGTGATCTTCAGTGTATTTTTTTTTACATCGCAGCGACACAGATATGTGTTATGGCGACGATGGTATAGGAAAGGCCTAGGAACTGGAAGGAAGCGGCCGTGGCCTTAATTAAGGTACAGCCCCGGCATTTGCCTGGTGTGAAAATGGGAAACCACGGAAAACCATCTTCAGGGCTGCCGACAGTGGGGCTCGAACCCACTATATCCCGATTACTGGATACTGTCCGCACTTAAGCGACTGCAGCTATCGAGCTCGGTAGTTACATATTTCAATATTGTCAGTTTAGATATTTTGTGATATAATTATTATTTAATGGTAATAGGAGTAATGGAACATCCCTGTTTCATAAATAACCACCAAAAATTCAAATTTGACATATCTCACATTTTCGTCTTCCTTGTCTGTGTAGCATATTTTGGTTATTCAGTGGAGAATGAAATTAAAAATTGTTATTTATCACATTACACCAAGAAGAATTTAAAAGATACAGAAATTCAGAATCGGCTACCTGACAGCATTGAGATCCTCTTGAAAATGTCACTACTGAGTATAATGAAGTCTTATAAAACAGTTGAAAAGTCTCACAGGCTTAGTTGTAACATTTGAAAGGGGTATCGACAAAACTGTAAATCAGAAGTGGGTAGGGACGATTAAATTTGGGCTAAAATTTAATCAGTATAAGGATGCTGCAGTTGAAAATCGCTCTTTAGAATTGGTCTGGTTTGCTCTTTGGGCCCTAACTTCGCTTCATTCAAATACAGAAGTTGAGCATGTGCGCAGTCAGGTTACCATTGTTAAAAGCAAACTAAGGAACAAGAGTGAAGGTTTTGTACTAAGCCGTATGGTAAGATGTTCTTTTCCGTATGAGGTCCTGCCGGAAGTTCTACAATTTGTTGAAGCAAGTGCAGCATACTTGACGTCGGAAAAATCTGCGGGACACCCCAAATGCTTGTGGAAAGGGTGCAGTTGAGAACGACTTAAAACTAATGGTCCTATACCCTATTCCATCATCGCCATAAGACCTATCTGTGTTTGTGTGACGTAAAGCCAAATATAAGAAATGCAGTTGTTTTATATAAAAAAGAAAAAACTAGCAGAGAGGATAATGTTTCTAGAAATATTAAACTATAAAGAGGGAACAAGTGAATTAATTCATAATTTACGTGGAAATATGTCCTTAAATATTTTCCAGTTCTGATATGGCAGTATAGTGTAGAGTTCACTTTTTTTTTTTCTAGTTGCTTTACGTCGCACCGACACAGATAGGTCTTACGGCGACGATGGGACAGGGAAGGACTAGGAATGGGAAGGAAGCGGCCATGGCCTTAATTAAGGTACAGCCCCAGCATTTGCCTGGTGTGAAAATGGGAAACCACAGAAAACCATTTTCAGAGCTGCCGTCAGTGGGGTTCGAACCTACTATCTCCCGAATACTGGATACTGGGCGCACTTAAGCGACTGCGGCTATCGAGCTCGGTTAGAGTTCACTAGAGCCTGGACAAAGTACTGGTGAAAGTTACATATGAATTATTTAAAAGTCAGTCTTAAAATGGCATTATGTAAATCTCTTTTACAGTAAATTCAGTTCAGAATACCAATTGTTAATTTTGCATCCATTCTGAGAAAAGGACCTGCTTCAGTGATTCGAGGTAATGTAGCTTCTCGTCCAGAAATAAAATAGGTACTTAAATTTTAGCAATATAAATTTCTCAAGGTTCACTGCTTATGTAGCATTGCAGTGAAACAAATTGCCACAATGCATAAATGCTATAAATTCTGCAACGAATTGTGATCATAGTCCTCCACACAAAGATAAAATCGGCAAATGAATGCATCTCCTTACTGCAAACTTGGCAGAAGCCTAAACTTCCATCGGTAGTGAAGTTTGGATTTCCAGTGATCCACTGTTTCAGGCCGCAGCACTTGGAAGATTTTTCTTCTGGCATTGCTGAACACAATTCCTCAAAGTAAGTCTCAAAATGATGATCTCAAAACGCGTTCAATAATTTGCAGCGACAGGGTGGTAGTGGATATGGTTGTGAACAACATAGTTCGATGGTGATTGGTTGTCGCATATCATCTTAGGAGATGGGAGAGGTGGAAGGCTTCGAGGTAAAATTGTTCTTTGTTTATTCTGAGGGACATTCTTCAAGTGTGCTGAGCAATAAGAAAATAATTCTGTCGACCAATCCAGGTGGAATATTACGTATTGTAAGAAAATTATATTCTTAATAGACTGTACACAGGCATTAAATTACAAAATTACAAAAGGCATGAACCCCTGAAATAGGCATTTATAGACACAACAAAGCCAACAAATTCTTGCTAAAAAGGACCTAAAACAGATTTATATCTTAAACGCCTACATTTCTGCTGGGCCCCGATGACCTTAGATTTTAGGCCCCTTTAAACAACAAGCAAGCACCTACATTTCTGGACACAGGAATAAAATAGCCAAATAGGCAAAATCACATCCCTACTCATAACCATGTGAAGAGATCTGTAACCTTTCTTAACATCCTTGTAAATATGATACCCCAATGAGGATCATTCCTTATATTTAGGTACTTAGTGTTCCCCATGAATTACTATCACCCCCATCAACACAGCAATTAACACTGAGAGGAGTATTCCTCGTGGTGAAACTTACAAGCTGACTTTTCATCCCATATACCATTGTCCATTGTCAACTGTCCATCTCACAATATTGTCTAGGTCCTCATTCACTCGCTCGCAATCCTGCAACTCATTTACTACTCTACACAGTATAACGTCATCCGCAAATAGCCTTATCTGTGATTCCATTCCTTTACTCATATCATGTGTGTAGTAGAAGACATAAAGTCTGAATAATACTGCCCTGTTGAAACCCCCCTGTTAATCATTACAGTATCAGATAAAACTTCACCTACTCTAATGCTCTGTGTTCTGTTTTGTAGATATGTATCCTTCCATTCAGCCATTCTTTTGTCTAGTCTAATAGCCCTCTTTCTCATCAGTTATTTGCCATGAAATGAAATGTCGTATGGCTGGTTTACACGGGTAGAGTAGCGAGGCGAGTAGAGTAGTTAGTAGAGTAGCCACGTTACTCTACCGCTGTCTGGTAGAGTTGACACTCGTATCGTTCATACGGGGTAGAGTCATACAGTAGAGTAGAGTACAGTAGTAGCACCATGACAAGACGTAAGCACATCGTAAGGAAGTGTTTAAAGACATTTACAAACATATTACTGCAAGAGGTTAGTGAAGCGTTAGAAGAAGAAGTAAATGAGGAAAAAAGGGAATGGGTAAGAGGCTGGCTTAGCAGGAGAGATACACTCGGGGCATCGGCATTAAATCTGAGAGAACTTGGCAATTTGGAGAAATATGGGGGGACAAACTCGACACAGTTGGCCAAGAACATGAGGGATCGTCTCAGGAATCATTTTGTTAATGAAGGAGCAGTTCCCTGGCAGTACAAGCATGTATTTTAATCCAGGAACACAAACGATTGAACTTTTATGACTTTATTCATTATTATACAAAAAATAACGACAGTGTAATCATCCCCTCAGGATTTTACTAGTCTTCGTCTGTGAATACTGTAGTGGTGATTTCTAAGATTAAACTATATGAACGAGCTCCAGTCTAATTATAGATCATAATTCTGGCGAAGGTTTTTGTTCCACGGTGAAGGGGTGAGGTACTCCTTTCCCCAGTTAGACTGTAGTGATGTTTCTATTTCCATTTTTTGTATTTCAGCCAACCTAAATCTTATCCGAATGAAATTTTACAGAAGTCATTTCAAAAGTTATAGAAAGAATACCCATTGGCCATCAGTGTGTCGTCTCAGAACCCACGAGTCTCAAAACTCACGAGTATCAAAATTCACGAATTCTAAGAAGAGGATTAGCAAGAATAGGTTTCTCTATCTGGGCCAGTCTCAAACCTCACGAGCAGGACCAGTTCTTTGAATGGATATGTGCCCACCCTACTAGTGATGATATAATCGGATATTTTTTAAAAATCAAATAGCTTCCATCCGGTTATTTAAATAATGGAATAAATAATCAAATGAATTTCAAATATCATTCAGTTATATCGCGTAGAATAATCGGTTGCGTCATGAATACATTTTTCGGTGTGTGTCGGATGGATAATCGATTGAATTATGTGAATAGATGAAAAATAGAAATACGCCTCTTTTTTTGCAATCCATGAAGTCCAATGCTGAAGACGGCACAAACACTCAGTTCCCGAGCCATAGGAATTAACAAATGAAAGTGAAAATCCCGGCCAGGAGTCGAACCTGGGACTCCCTGGACCCATTGGACCACAGACCAGCATGCTAACCATGTATCCATGCATCCGGACGACATAAAATTAAAGTAGGTATATTGCCTGCTGCTAGTTAAAATAAATTTTCAGTTGGTAGTAATTACCGGGGCGTAGTTCTATTATGAGGCCAGAAGACGGCATTTACTTATATAAGAAACTTTATTTTACCGATATTAAATATTACGACTGTTAATTCACTCATTTAGTTTCATTAGAGATTAATTTGGTCATGAATCTCATCGCAGGGAAATTAAATTACTTATCTCCATTCCCTTCAGAAAGTGGGCGAGTATGATGAACGGTCTCTGATACGCTTTCCGAAAATAATATGAACTCATGCTCCACACGTATGACTGAGTCATGTACTCCCAGATGCCTTACTTAGCATAGATTAATATATTACATCACGCCCCCACGCGATTACACGATACGCAATGTTATATACTTGTAGTATTGACTACTTGGCTCACCAAATTTATAAAATCATAAATTAAAATGTGTCAGAATTTTATCTGAAATATAGCGAAGTAGCCAATCGCTATCTTTGACGTTCTGTTGCTATATGACTTAAAAAAGACTCCACAGCGCTGATGTTGATGATATTTTATGATGGTGGTTCTTTCCCCAGCCAAGAAAATGTGGAAAGGTTCATTAAAAATCAATAAGTGTTTAAAACAATGAAGGAAAAGGTGGTGGTGGTGATTACTGTTTTAAGAGGGAGTGCAACTGGGCAGCCATCCTCTATTAATACTAATCAGAGGGAAAAAATGGAAGGTGGCCCATACTTCGAGAAAATGAAGGTTTCGGGCAAAGAAAGACAAGGGCCTTTTCTAAAAAATGTAAGTACCCCTGGGGCCCCTTTTAGTCACCTCTTACGATAGGCAGAGGATACTGTGGATGTTACTCTGCCACCCCAACACACAGGGGAAAATAATGGTCGATGAATGACACAGAGGTGTATTATTATTATTATTATTATTATTATTATTATTATTATTATTATCAAAACATTTTTCTGTGGTCTTAAAGGTAATATAACGTATTTTTCCTTTTGATATAAATTTAATGATAATGGTATTGTGGCCTCAGGAGAGGCCTGGTCAGTGAGTCACCGCTCACCTCACCCCTCCTGCCGTCATCGCAGGCACCTGCTATCCGGAGTCGTGGATTTTGAGACTCATTGGAATATTAATTTAGCTATTAGTTTGCAGTCGTGAGTTTTGATACCATTTGCTACTAATTTTTGCACGTGAGTTTTGAGGCGAAACCGGCCATACGTACACTGTAAATTACGCTGGCGTAGGCGTAATTTGCAGTAGCTTCTTCACCATAAATATCCCAATTACTGATTTTTTTTTGTTCTTTTTGTTCGTTGCTTGTACGGCCCAGGTGTAGAGCTTAAGCTTCTAGATCTGACACTGTACTGTAAACAATAATTATTTTGGATATTTCAAACAACATATGGAAACTATTCAATTTGTTGGGGAAATTACTGTTATTGCTGAAAATTAACGGCAGTGGCAAGTGATATGTAGAAGATCCCTATGTATGTTATTAATATGATTAATGTACACAGTCCTGCACCATTGTATTGCCTAACTTAAACATGTCGAGACACATGATGAACACGCTGTGTAACATTGAAACTTGAGAAATCTTCATATTAAGTGAAAATCCAGCTGACACTTGTTTATATTTTATGTTGCATCTTCGAGTGTAGATGTCTGCGGCACCACCTCCAGACTTCTTGGATCTTCGTATTTTCATGAGTATTTGAGTGTATGTACATCGTCATTTTTTTATTTTCTGTTTCAGTTCCGTTAACCCAAAACCCTCTTTACCCATTTTCGCAATCAAGTCCTCTTCCGCCGCCCGTCTCATATTCTTATTTCTATAAGTAACGCTGTTTATGTTCCATAAACATTCTTTTTCGCTGTAGAGCTCCACAAATTTGCAAGTTTCTTCTTCCGTCCACTTCATTTTGCCGCCAAATAAACGCTCGACGTAATACCACCGCATGTACACACATGCAAATACAGCAGTCGAATGACGCGTCAGCTGAAAAATCGAACGTCCTCGGACTTCTCCGCCAGCTCTCGGAGCTCGGTTCCGGTGGAGGGGGAAGGATAGTGGTAGAGTTACTTTACCGCAGCGGAAACCCACTCTACTCTACTGCCTACTAAGTACTCTACTCTACTTGCTACTATCCCGGTCGTTTACACGATGCTAGTAGCTCTACTATCCACTCTACTCGCCTCGCTACTCTACCCGTGTAAACCAGCCCTTAGTGCCGGGATATCCCAGGACAGGTTCGGCCCACCGGGTGCAGGTCTTTCTATTTGACTCCCGTAGGCGACCTGCGCATCGTGATGAGGATGAAATGATGATGATGACAGCACATCACCCAACCCCCGTGCCATTGGATTTAACCAATTAAGGTTAAAATCCCCAACCCGGTCGGGAATCGACCCGGGACCCTCTGAATTGAAGGTCAGTACGCTGACCGTTCAGCCAACGAGTCGGACAGTTATTTGCCATGATCTGCCCTATCAAAAGCCTTGGATAGGTCAATAGCAATGCAGTCCATTTGTCTCCCTGAATCAAAAGTATCTGCTACATGTTGCTGGTATCCTACAAGTTGGTTTCATTGGAATAACCTTTCCTAAACCATACCAGTTAGTAATTTTGCAAACACGTCTAATATACATTAGAACCTCGATTCTCTGTTTCTGGAGGGAACATGGGGGGGAAAAGGTGTCCAATACGGAAAAACGGACAATCCGGGAACAAATTAAAACCATCAACAATAATTAAATATGTACAAATATAGTCTTACAGCTTCCGTGGCTCAGGTGGCAGCGCGCCGGCCTCTCAACACTAGGTTCCATGGTTCAAATCCTGGTCACTCCATGTGAGATTTGTGCTGGACAAAGCGGAGGCGGGACAGGTCTTTCTCCGGGTACTCCAGTTTTCCCTGTCATAATTCATTCCAGCAACACTCTCCAATATCATTTCATCTGTCATTCATTAATCATTGCCCCAGAGGAGTGCGACAGGCTTCGGCAGCCGGCACAATTCCTATCCTCGCCGCTAGATGGGGGCTTCATTCATTCCATTCCTGACCCGATCAAATGACTGGAAACCGGCTGTGGATTTTCATTTTATTTATTGTCTTACAAACGCTCCTAAAGCTAACCAAACTATAACCCTAATGGGCGTAGGCCTACCAACAGACCGCTGCTCAGCCTGAAGGCCTGCATATTATGTAACAAATCCTCTCGGCTGTTATTCCTGGCTCTCTAGGACGCGGTCGCCATCTCACTGTTAGGTAGCTCCTCAATTCATGGTAGTCACGTAGGCTGAGCGGACCTAGAACCCGCCCGCATATCCAGGTAAAAATACCTGACGTAGCCAGGAATCGAACCAAGGGCTTCCGGGTGAGAGGCAGCCAAGCTAGACTGCAGGGCCGGCTTCAGACATTAACTAAAGGAGTTATAAGTCTCGATACCTTACATTCAGTTTTACTGGGGAAACTACCAGATTCCCGTGAAAACTTCTTTCAGATCAGCAACTTTGATCAGCAAAACCCACCAAAAAATCTAATAAATAACCCGAAACAACAATCTATCACAAATAGTAATTCATCGGCTTACTTCTAAAACCATGTAAGTTGTTTTTAGCAAACTTTTCAGATGAGAGGGAAAATTATATAAATTTCACATAAATTGTTCAACCATTGTGATTTTTGAGTTTTCACATTGTTTAGCGTTAATGTCTCTGTTGAATAGCATAAATGAGCATTTCAAGTAAGTTTTCATATTTAACCCCTTCAGTCCCGAATTATCTTCCGGCACCAATATAATGTCCAATAACGGACCATTATATTGGTATTATAAATTTACTCATTCAGGACAAATATTCTAGGTTCCTTATGGGAATCAACATCTACATCATTATCTTTTGGCGTCGAAAAAATTATTTTTGCTGACTAGCAGACCCCTTGGGATTCTTTTAAGCCATATTGGAACAAGAATCGTTTTTGTTGCCATTGCTTCAAAAAATATTTTCTTGTCCAATATATTGGACACTGGGTCTAGGAGGTTGTAAGATCATAAAATCATAAGTGACTAAAATGCAGGTTTAAAAATACTTTTTTATTGCAGAATATGACTACACATCGTTAATATCAATGATATGTATAAATAAACCGCAAAACAATTAAGACTGGCTTTCTACTTCAAAAGAAATACTCCCGAGAAACAAAATAACTTGGATTGACTTCACATTTTTACATTTCTTCCTAGAAATTAAACCTGCTTGCTCTCTGTATACCTGTAAAAAGGAGGTACTGGTATTTCTCTTTGGGAAAATCGAATGATCATAAATATGTCTTTCAATAAAATGTGTATTGTGATGTGACGTATTGATGGATGGCCATGACATAGAGATCTACGGACAATGCAGCTTCCTTTATACAGATCCATGACTTATTTCTTACAGCTCAGTGTAGGCAAATCAGTGCTTTAATTTTACTGTCATTGGTACTTTTGATATTTGTTTTACCAGACTACAGGGCATAAATATTTGTATATTTTGCAAAATTTTCAAAATCATCATCTGTGATATACTTGATGAAGAAATCAATAGGATAATCTTGAAAACCTTGAACGTCACTGAAATCATATTGGAAATGAATAAAAGAGAGAAAGAATGACGCCTGTATTGATTTTCAATGGTTTTTTTAGTTTTTCAGCGAGATAATCCTACAGGTGGCCATTGTTTGTTATAGTTGTCTCACCAGTCCCTAACTGTATAAGTAAACCTACAGCTTCTTCCCCACCTTCTGCCATTAGTTGATCTGTCCCAACACGTTCACATCCAATATCATCTGCCAGTACTGTGAATCCCATTTAGGTTTCATGTCTTCCTTGACTGAAAGATTTGTACATCCCATCCTGACACCTTGGCCAACAGCAGCTGGAATATCTTCAAAATTATCCCTTTCATCTGACATATCAGTATCAAACAGATCTCCATCTTCGAGCATGTCCAGTATTCCCTTGGCATGCGTTTCATTCAGAACACTGATGTTTTTCTGCATCCTAGGAGTAAAACAAAATATTACATAATTTCTAAAAATAACCTCACATTTTTATTGTTGAAGGGCAAAACCTAATTATTATACATTTTGGAAGAATTATTGTATAATTTAAGCCTGTAATAATTTGTAAAAGATTCACAAGTTGTGAACTCTCATCAGCATCCAGGTCATGAACTTCAGAAGAAATACTACCATTGTAACCTGATGTTCAAAATTTTGGACATTGAATTCCATCACTTACGAAGCTCAAGTAAACTTGTTTTTTCAGTTATCATATTATAAGGCTGAAGCTTATGTTACACTCTTCCACACACATAATTTTCTGAAGTCATATGAAGCAAATTGCTCAAGTAATTAATACAGAAATGTGACTTACCTGATGATCCTGGCAATGAGTCTGCCATCTTGCATGTTTTGATGTTTACTTCATTACTCTATCAACAGAAGGCAGAGGTATTCGATGCCTTGCACTAGCAAAACGTCCAAAATCATGATCATGAGGTTTGAATGGTAATTGAGATAATTTACTGCGTTTAAAATAGGAAAAAATTTAGTGTCCAATATATTGGACACCAGGTCTGAAAGGGTTAACATAAGAAACTTCATCTTGATTTACCCGTATTGAACTGAGATTACAAATACTTATAAAATCTTACAGGTTCCACCTTTTTCAATACAAAAACAATGTTGTCAGATGTTTTACAACATATCTTTAATTGCAGTACTAGTTTCGGCGCTAATTACGGTGCCATCATCGGCTGCGTGACAGTAAAGAGAAACTTGGCAATACACATACATACCTGCGAACTTTCCCGATTTAGGCGGGAGACTCCCGATTTTCGACAGTTTTTCCCGCCTCCCGATTATTCTATTATTTCTCCCGATTTTAGCTTATTTTTTTATGAACTTCAAACATTTGTTTTCAAATCTCGCCGTTTCAGCTTCTTCTTCTTCTTTTTTTTTTTTTTTTTACGCCAATGGCCGGAAGTCCTTTGCTCATTGGCCACTTTCAAACGAAACATCGACGTTTATTAATGCGAGAAATGTTCGCGAATGTGCGATGTTTATTGAAATCTTTATATCGTGACACGTGTATCGATTGTCAATCTCTCGTTCTCGCGTTCTATGTTGGTGTTCGTTCACATCAGTCTAGTCGATTCCATTCTCTTTGGTTGACTCTAGAGACTAGTAGCTAGATATTGTAGTAGCTAGATATTGAGCGTTTCTTAGTAATTTAGTGACAGAATTTCAATGATAACTACTAGTGACTTTTCTAGAGATTTTACGAGCTAATTTTTATTTGTCTCAATATAAATAAAACGAGGGTTTTGTCTGTACATTGCTCAGAATTTAAAAGGATTTTATTTCCGTACCGGTCACGACCATAGTAACAAGGGGATATGCACGTTTTAATTTTCAGTAATTTCTATGTCTGTCTGTATGTATGTATGTATGTACGCACGGTCATCACGAGAAAACGGCTGAAGAGAATTTAATGAAAATCGGTATATAACGTCGGGGAATAAGTCGCTACAATCTGGGCCATAATAATTTTAATAAATAATTTTATTCTCGCTGAGCGAAATGGTAGTTTAGGGGAAGGCCTAAAATTTAATTCTCAAATATTGTTGTTATTATTGGCCCTATCGATAAATACTGCAAAACTAAAGTTATATATTATAAACTTTCGTATCATTTATGTCTTATACATTTTTACCGTACCGGCTATGATGATAGATATATTCATGGATTTGGATTTGGATTTTTTTCTTGCTAAGTCGTCCATATCAGCGCCGAGGTACGTGAAAATGCATGAACAAAATTTTATGTAAAGTCGAGGAATAAGAAATTACAGTCTATGCTATAAATAATTTTATTCACTCTGTTCGAAATGGTAGTTGAGGGGAAGGTGCCAAAAATTTTATTTTTAATTACCTCTCTTACTGGTCATACTGAAAAGTACTACATAACAAAAGTCATAGAGAATACAATTTCCGATTATTTATGTCTTACTCACTTTTACCGTACCGACTACAATAATATTGGTGGTGATGGTGATTAAATTGTGAAGATAATTATAAGAATGAGAAAAAAGTCATGAAGGAACGATTATTTAAATGACACAAGAGGTTGTCATGAAAGAAAGGACTCGCTTGACATTAGATGCTCTAAATCACAGATTTGGAAGAAAACTAAGTGTGAAGGCCTCCAATATAGAAAGCTCATAAAATTGATCAATGATAACATTACATTGACCATTGTTTGTTGTGATGTGCTTTGTGTATTCTGCTGCCATGTATCTCCAATAGATGGGATTACTGCTGTGTATTGAGTATAACAGCCTGCCTGAATATTGGTGGGAAGTCGCTGGGGAGTGGGGAGTTAGATTTCTCTTCTTTAGCATGCCATTCCTCTGGTTCATAAATTTTCTGATACTACTGGTATGTAACACACTGGATCATCATAGTATTCCAGGTATTCAATCCCTACTCTGAGGCAGTGATTGGAATGAGCAGTGTGCGCACTTAAACGGAATAATTACACAGGAGTGTTCGCGGCTGTCTGCAGCCTGGTCATTCTAGCTCTGAAACTTTTAACTTTTAGATCGATACTGTAGATGAGGGGATAGAGATGTGTAATTTTTAGCTTTGTAGCCTCGTATAGCTACAATCGGGCTTTGAGACAATAAGTGTTATGAATATATTGTAGTACTGTAAGACATGTAGAATAAGCAGTTTTGATCAATTGTATCTCCTGATTTCTCCTGATTTTTCCTGATTTTCATATCAAAATCTCCTGATTTTTCGTTTTGTAAAGTTGGCAGGTATGCACATAAAATATACAACAACATATTCATACAAATAACTCCTTAATATCTTGTGTTAAATTTTGTTTTGTTAAAAATTACCCCAGGTTACTACAAGTTATTTGTGTGAATATGTTGTTGTATATTTTATGTATATTGCCAAGTTTCTCTTTACCGTCACGCAGCTGATGATGGCGCCGTAATTAGCGCCGAAACTAGTACTGCAATTAAAGATATGTTGTAAAATATCTGACAACATTGTTTTTGTATTGAAAAAGTTGGAACGTGTAAGATTTTATAAGTATTCGTAAGTTTTCATATATCGGATAGACTTACGTGATTTTAAGAAATAAAATTCAAACCTTATCTGGACATATGAGGTTTTAAGGTTTGATTTTTGTAACATGATTAATGTTGTTATACTAGTTTTAATGTGGGTCAGCTTATAAAAAAGCACGTATAAATACAAAGAAAAGTAAATAGTGGAGTTACTTGAAAATGTGGTTTTTTTTTTTTTCCACAGGTCTTGTTTGGTAACAAGTAGAAGATCAATTCTTACAATGACAAACTTAGAACTGTTGCTTGCATACAACTTTGAATGTTAAATAATGTTAAGTATCTTAGAATTGTTATCAACGTAAAACATTGTATATATAACTTAAGCATTTCAGGTGTAATCTAGAAATTTTCGTTCTCACTCTCGAATTTTTATTCTTTTTAACCAAGAATTTTAGCCCCTCTTATTCAAGAACTTTGGCTGTCTCTAATCATGATGTAGGTTATCATGAAAAGTTTGGTAATCTTGACATATCAGCTGTTTCAGTTGCTGGAGATCCAGATATTTGTCCTTTTTTATTTTTAAAGGTGCACCGTAAATATTTTTCACTGTCTCCAATGAGTAACTTCCACTGCTCATTCGTTGTCTTTGAGGAAGTTTTTCCCAGGCACCTGAAAATAATAGCAGAAGTTTACAATGGAGATAATCTGAAAAACATGTAAAATAATATTTCGCCATGAATGAAGCGCACCTTTAAAATCCGTCTTGATCCTTACTTTCAAGTCTGGGTAGTAGCGGATGCAACAGAGGTCAGTAACTGTAGGGTCCCTTTTTTGTGGCCTTGTTGAATGGAAGAAACAGTCTTCACGCAACTGTAGTCATTAAAGAAGGAATTTGACAAATACTTCACGTTGGGTTTCAATCTTGCAGACTTACGTGCTGACAGATATTCCACAGGCATGTAGACTTCATTATGCCTCAGTTTTCTTTCTATTGTAGAGTGCATTGAATCACACTCCATTTGTATATGTCCTTTAGCGAGAAACTTCTGAGTATAGTAGTAGTAGTAGTATTTATTCATTCATCATGTCGTTTACATATTTACAGGACTCTGTTTTATATATACATAACTCTTCTAATAACATTATTACTTGAGAAATATTAATCTTATAACTAAACCACATATATTACAGAAGTAGTAGGACATATTATCAACATATTAATACTTAAAATAAATTGAACTACTAACTATCTCTTGCACACATTAAATAAATTATTATTATTATTATTATTATTATTATTATTATTATTATTATTATTATTATTATTATTATTATTATTATTATACAAAATCACACCAACCTCATCAGAGTCAAGTAGATATCAGTAAAATACCACGTAAGGTGAAACCTTGTGTGTGGTAATTTAGAATATTAATTACATAGTGAGAAATATATTTTAAATGATGCCTGAAATACGAGTATGGGTATGAGTGAATGACGGATATGATCAACAGCACATGGTGGAGCATTGAATAGAAATTGGATATGGTGACGTGATATTCTCATTTAGTTATTTCTTCCATAACAGTTTTATTATCCCTGACAAAGGATTTAAGACACTTCTGACTCATTTTCTGACCTAATAAAGTAGTTTGTAAAGAACCGGGAAGGACATTAAAGAATTTTGGAATGAAGTACAAGAAATTGCGCTTTGTTATGCTAAGTTTGGGTTTGTATAACATACAGCGGTGGTTCATCTTACTGCGTGTTGAATATTCATGTTTAATGTTCTCAATTATATTTTTGTTTTCGTTAATATATTTGTATATTTCAAGGGCATAGAGCTGTTTTACATTAAATATATTTGCTTCAGCATATAATTGACTACTTGGGTATAATCTTCCTTTCTGGTACATTATTCGTAATATAAGGTTTTGAACAACCTGTATTTTATTGATTACATTTTTGTAGGCTCCTCCCCATGCCAAAATTCCGTAGCTAAGAATAGACTGAACTAAAGCGTAATAAACTTCTCTTAACAATTTTATACTGGATATGTATTTTAAATTATGAAATATATAAACAGTTCTTCTGATTTTCTTTCTTAAATCGGTAATGTGACTTTTCCATTTCATGTTCGAATCAATTAATAATCCCAAATACTTAACATTATTTACTTTATAAATTTTGTAGCAGTTACAATTAAATTTACAGTTGATGTTGTGTACAATTAATTCATTAAAATCGTTTCGTGTATCTGTTACAGAAAAATTCATAAATTTTGTCTTTTTAATGTTTAGAAATAATTCATTATTATCTAACCATGCTTTAACTTTAAGCAGTGCTCGAGTTGCTCTCTGTCTGACGAGATTCCAGCTATCACCCTCAACATAAATGACTGTATCATCTGCATATGTTACGACGTGCGTATGTTCGGCATTTGCTATTGTTTTCTCTAGATCATTAATAAATAGAATAAACAATAAAGGACCTAATACTGTGCCTTGTGGGACACCCTTTATTATCCTCATTGGTGTGCTTAGATGCTGATTAATTTTGACATACTGTACTCGATCTGTCAAGTAACTCTCAAGCAAATCCAGCACATTACCCCTAAAGCCGTATTTTTCCAATTTCTGGAGGAGCAAGCGGTGTAACACACTATCGAATGCCTTTTCAAGGTCGAGAAATATCCCTGTGGAGAGCAGAGAAGAATTAAGATTTTCGTATATTCTATTTGTTAAGGCGGATATAGCATCAGTCGTTCCGAGATTTTTAATGAATCCAAACTGTCTGGGCGAAAGTATTTGGTGTTTTTCTAAAAATTGGTAAATATTGTTCTTTAAGCATTTCTCGAATATTTTTGATATTGTTGTAGTTATCGAAATGGGTCTGTAATTTCTAATGTCATAAATATTTCCAGACTTGTGAAGAGGTTTTACTATTGTTGTTTTAAGCTGTTTTGGAAAGTAACCTAAGGTGAAGGAATGATTGATAATATTCAGCAACGGTTCCTTTAATGACTCTATATTTTCTTTAATAATTCGAGCCGAAATATTGTCTATTCCTACAGCTTTGTTTTCATGTACTTCACTCAAACATCTCTTCAGATCGTATTCTGTTACCGGTGCAAGGAAGCAAGTATGAGGGTTGCGAGCGATATTTAATGTGGAGTCGGAAATCTGTCTGTGATGCTTTGCTTTCTCAGTGGTTTCGTTAATGAAATAATTGTTAAATTTATTAGAGATATTTATGTCATCTTTCCAGATTTCACCTTTATATCTGATTTCCTTGATCTCTTCTTTTCTAACTGACCTTTGTGTTATTTCATTGACTATGCCCCAGACCTTACCCCGGTTATTTGAATTGCGATTGATCAGATTCCTATAGTACTCGGTTTTCGTTTTCATAATTAGATCATTTAGTTTGTTCCTATATTTCCTGTACTGTTCTTTAATTTCCAAGTTATCCTTATTTTTTAAATATTGTTGATAAAGTCGGTCTCTTGTGTGAATAGATTTTACCAAACCGTAAGAAATCCATTCTGTTCTTTTGACTTCCTTTGATTTTAATTTAACAGTGGACAGGGTCATGCAGCTTTTAATTGTATTCACGAATTTATCAAGTTTGATATCTAAATCACTGCTGTTTAAGATGTCTCCCCAATTTATTTTACTTAAATGATTTTTAAGCTCAAAATGATCTATTTTAAAACAGTTACGTCGAAAATTTGGTATATTATTAGGGACCGAGGCATTTTGAATGTTGAGACTTACTATTATAGGATAATGATCTGAAATTTTACTTTGAGAGATGATAGACAGAATGTCGTCATTTCTCAACCTACTTTTAATCAAAGCATGATCAATACAGGATTTACTTGTACCAGATACTCTAGTAGGATTGTTTATTAAGGACTGAAAATTTCTTTCTTGTACCATGTTGAGATATTCGTCACAGTCGTGTTCATTTAAAAGGTCTATATTTGTGTCCCCTATTATCAGTTCGGTTTCAACATGGCATCTATCTTGGATATAATGATCTAACGCACTGAGAAACCGCTGTTTGTGATATTCATGTGACCGATATACTCCTGTAATAGCTACTTTCTTATTGTCATAGTTAATTACTACTCTGAGAAATTTAAAGTCATCGTACTCAATAATTTCCATTTCGTGCTCCAAACCATTTTTTACCATTAATACAACACCATCACATTTGTTAACTGAACCCTCATTATAATAAGATTTATACAAGGCATGGTTACTTATATTTACATTACTCAGTGACCAACTTTCTGTTAAAATTACGACATCAAACCTATGATCATATGCTTTCAAAACAACGTCTAAAATGTTCTTATTATGCTTCTAATATTAGTATGAAAAATTTGTAATGTGATGATGTTCTTTTCTTTAGCTAATAACAGAAGCGCATTTGCCAGTATACTGTTTCTGTTTTGGTAGCCACAGCCATCACTGTAAAATATGATCTCATCTCCTGATTAATAAGCAACATTTTTCAGTATGATGTCACACATGATGCTCACAAAGTCATTTGCAGTTAGTCCTCCTTCACTTTCATGCCATAAGTAGCAGTATCCTCCTTGAGTCTTGAGATTGTACACTGTTAAGTTATGTGCTTTGAACTTCATTTTGTAATAGATGGCAGATGCTTGTAGATATGCACAGAGTAAAATAGACTGCGAATATACAGTAAACACATGCTTGGCATTGTCTTTATTGAAGGTATTTTCCTCTCGGGCCGATTCCTTTTTGAGCCTGTGTGTTATGTAGCCCTCTCCTGACACATTTCCTGCTTCATAGCTACAGCACGTATCACATCTGTCTTTCTTGGGACAAAAGAGACCTAAATTCGTTTCATCAAATACCTCATGAAATGTCCTTATAGACAAAGCCTGAACTTTCAGCCTTTTACAGTATAGCTGATATTCTCTATGCAGGGCAGCTTTTGAAGTCCATATGGGTTCAAGGTTGGTTTTTTTATGTAGTTGCTTGGTAGTAGTGTGATTCTAACTTTGGAATCTTGTTGAAGAACACAATCAAATGAGCTTTGTGTTCTGCGCTCTCCAGTTTGTTCTTCAGGTGACGTTTTGGTCCTATTCTTCTTGGACGTACCAGGAATTCCTTAACCAAGGCATGTTCGTCCCCATTCCTATCACCTTCTTCAGTTTGGTGTTCTTTCACCCAGTTATGCACTGACCATTCGCCAATACGCAGGGTATTTAGAAACAGTTCTTTGCATACCCTCTTCCTGACCCCATTTTTTAAAAAATGGAAGTAGAAGCTGTTTGATCCTCAAGGCTCTTCATTCTTCTAATGTTTCTTGTCCTTCGGAGCCTGTACATCTACAATGCATCTTACCATCCCCTTCTTTTCTTTCCACGAGCAATCCTTCCAGAACTCGTCGAAGATCTGCCTTCTGTCACCTTCCATGAAGTTCTTGTAATGCACATTGGCTGACTTTGTACTCAAAATACAATTACAGTGTGGTTTCAGTTCCCTCGGCGCTCCTTCCACATTGTATTCCCAACTCCCATCCATGGATTTCCGTGTTCCCTTGTCTGAATTCCCACGCATTCTGTTAGTTTTATTTTCCACAGAAGTCCACTCAGGGTCATTTGATGATCTTTTCCTTTTTCTTCCACGGCGTACCATGTTCCCATTACTGTTTACACTGACATCTTCATGGGTTTCATTTGGGGTTCTAAGGAATTCGTAGGGCTAAACGTTTTGTCCAGTACCGTTAAAATGGTTTGTAGTCTATTTTCTTCCGTTCTTTGAGCCTCACGTACATCTTCAGGGCTTCGTCTTCCTTCAGTCCTATTTCCTGTAGGAGGAGAACCAGAAACTGGAAGGGTTTGGTGTGATGTTTCCTTACCGGCATTTTCAATGCTGTTGTTTTCCTTTGCAGAATCGTTTACAGCTTGAAGATAACAACCAGTGTTATCGACTACAAACTCTCCCAAAGATATCTCACTGTTTTGAATAACATTAAAATACATATTGTAAAGCAGTCAGATGGTCAAAGAAATAATTTAGCATGTCTTTCATAAATCAGCAGTGTTTCCTAGGCTCTTTCGTACAGAGAATTTTCTCATTGTCTTATGACCTTTGAATCAGTGGTAAACATTCCTTCACCGGGCGAGTTGGCCGTGCGCGTAGAGGCGCGCGGCTGTGCGCTTGCATCCGGGAGATAGTAGGTTCGAATCCCACTATCGGCAGCCCTGAAGATGGTTTTCCGTGGTTTCCCATTTTTCACACCAGGCAAATGCTGGGGCTGTACCTTAATTAAGGCCACGGCCGCTTCCTTCCAGCTCCTAGGCCTTTCCTATCCCATCGTCGCCATAAGACCTATCTGTGTCGGTGACGTAAAGCCGCTAGCAAAAAAAAACATTCCTTCGCTGATTTTTTTTTTTTTTTTCCCAAGAAAATGAGTTGGAGATGTATGAAAATTCTGGGTATGTTGGGGATTGATGTAGAATGTGCAAGAACTGCACATGCAAATTACGTAAAAGAAACAGATGACAGGAAAGACTACGAAGAAAAGGACCCTGACTATGAGGAAAAGACTGTTTCTTATGATGCTGATGAAAAAATTGTATTCACAAACTGAGGCAAGCTCTCAAATATAATCGTTTCTCAGCTGTGAGTGAACATCATAAAGCATCCAGCCACAAATACACATCAATAGATAAGGATCTTATGATCTTGCATTATAAGCAAAAAAGGCACCTTACTCAACATTCTCGAGAGCATCCACATCAATTTAGATCAGTTTTATGAACACCTCTCACAATTTAAATGAAATCAACGAATAAAAGAACATTCTACTTGAAACATTAATTCCATATATTTGTCAGAACTTGTATAATAAAAACAAGCCTTGCCTCCATCTCTCTAACTCACTACAAGTAACAACTCTCATTATTGTTCCGTATTGAAGATGACATTAGGCGTATTATTTCAAAGATAATTTAACAAAAAACCCCTATTCAGTACTTTCCACATTTAATGTGGTTTGAATCTACATTAATTTATGTAAACTTATTAGGTCAGGTACATGTTTCACCCATTATTGTGGGCATCTTCAGCCTGTAGACAACCTTTAGGTCAAGGTTTGGGACCTTTTTAACCAATATATACAAACCTATATATACTATATATATAAACATTAATGATCTCTTAAGACTAACATGCCAGGATAATATTTTTTTTAATGTGAACTAAACATAACTGTGGGTAACATAAGTTAATGGTGTTTTAACACATTAAACTTTTTTTTTATGATAGAGAAAGAAGATCCGTTTTAGTTTTGGACATATTTTCAAATTAGATAGAATAGGACCGACGTTGTACACAAATGCTTCCAATTCTCCTCGGTTTCCACATCATCCAACACTTCACTTTCTGCGACGTCTTCTGTAAAAACCACTCCAGCTTTTCTAAAGCAGTTTGTGATGATGTTTGCATTCAGGTATTTCCATGCAGCATTAAACATCTGCATTGCTCCCAGTATGTTGATGTTAATGTCTCTATTCTTGGGAACGTTGCACACGAGCATGGTAATGCCGATTTACTGCATGAATTATACCCTGATCCAGCGACTGCAGAATTGAAGTTGTATTTGGAGGCAAAAATAAAACTTTTACATGCTCCAAATGGCGAGGCACAAAATTATGAGAAAAGCCATTGTCCAATAATAGAAGAATTCTCCTCTTTTTGGCCTTCATCCGACGTTCGAAGTCCAACGACCACTCTTCGAATAGCACAGATGTCATCCATGCCTTAGAGTTGTGCCTGTATTCACAGGGCAGATGTTGCACCCCCTTGAACCACCTTGGCTTCCCAAACTTCCCAGGCTTCAGTTTGTCTGTCCCTGTGGAATTTGTGTGCAAAAGAGCCGTGATATGTTCTTTTTAACGTTTGCTCCCAAAACACTTATTTCCCTTGAAATCAAGGATTTTGTTCAGCATTAGTTTATAAAATAACGCAGTTTCGTCTGCATTATAAATGTCTGCCGGCGAATATTCCTTCAAGGCATCCGTTAGAGTCTCCAGCCGCCATGAAGACGTAACTTCCTTCGAGGCATCGTCAGCTTCACCATTTATCATTTTGTGGGATATGCCATATCTCTCCCGGAACCTATGAAGCCAACCGGCACTACCCATAAACTCAGGTGACCCAAGCGAACGTGCGAAGGATCGCACACGCTCACATAACAGTGGCCATTTATTGGAATGTTTTTACTCCGCATTTCCAGAAAACACGTATAGACGGCTTGGTCCACCTCCTTGTAGTCGGCTGTCCTGATCTTCTTACGCTGTGGACCTAGCGCATCAGCTTCAATGTTTTCCTCTATCTTACTTTTTTGTTTTAGAAAAGTAGAAAGTGTTGACTGGCTAATGCCATACTTCTTCGCTACTTCTCCTTTCTTTCCGCCTTTCTCTACTTCCACAAGTATTTTACGTTTTTCACTCAATGAAATCTGCTATCGCTTCTGCTTATCCATTTGCGATGATATGAACTTATTTATTTGTCGAAATGCACAAGAACTTTGCAAGTTTAATGATGTAACCTTAACAGAAACATGTTGCTTTGCGAATTAAATACGAAGAAGAAACATGCAATGCATGATGCAACGAAACTGCCGCGCTCATTAGTAGATTACAAACATCGCAATCCTACTTAGCCAATAGTGTGACATCTTACCTTGGTTGATGAGCGAAGCCTTTTGGTTACACAAAGCGTAGTGTTCATTGGTGGATTGCAAACTTGGCGCTCCTACTCACCTAATAGAGTGACGTCTTACATTGGATGACGGGCAAAGCATATTGGTTACACAAAACCGATTGCCTTTTCGATCACGTACAGTGCATATATGGAAAATGGCGATCATATCGTCTGAATAACGAAATAATGTAACAAGAAAAATGTTCGTTATAAAACAGGATGAATTTTTGTTTTAATTTGAGAAAATATGGTCAAATTGTTAAAGAAAAGGGCTCAATTTTAATTTGTTAAACTGGAACTACAAAAATTCGTTAAAATGAAATATTTTAACACACAATGAATAGGGAAAAAGGAAGGGACCAAAAAAAATTTGTTATTGTGGAAATTTCGTTATACTGGTGTTCGTTACAGCGGAATTCTACTGTAATACCAGCTGAATGCGTTGCTAAGGGGGTCCCTCATGCAACTTCACCGTCGATCTCTTTCCCAGTAAGCCTACGGTAGCTACTTACTCTTAATTATTGCAGCGACGTGACGCTAACGTAAAAATCCATAAGTATGTTGTAGCCGTCCTTTTGTGAGAGAAATTTTCATGCAAAACATTTGATAGAGAATGTAGCATTGATGGGACTGAAATTTCTGGACTATTGATCCAAAATATTGTTTCTACGAGGAATGAATTATGCCAGATTTTTTCAACACGATTTAATTAGGATACTCGCGGGATCAGTAACTGAGGCTAGTAAAGTGGGAAAGCTTAGTTTCTACGAATGGATAAATGAGGTTCCACTGTAATCGCAAAGAATGCTTTCCCAGAGCTTACAAACAATTTATGCCAAGCTGTAACATCTGTTCTGGTATCGAGAAGATTATCATATCTGATCATATTAAAATACCAAATTCGTGTTATGATGGAGTAATTTTGATTTCTGTCTCAAATTATCTGTCTTATGTTTGTCACCCTTTCTCTTTTACACAGGGGCTACTATTGCAACTCTCAATTAATTTGGTAATGCTCCTTCATGCAAACACTAATCAAATAAGTATTTCATATGTGGCACTATATCCCAACCCATAGCCTTTAATATATCCCAAGAAATCTTATCAATCACAGCTGCTTTTCTAATTTTCAACTTTTGTATCTTTTTGTAAACATCTTTATTATCATAAGTAAATTTGAATAATTCGCCAGTATTATTATTAACCTTATATCCAACTACCTTTATGTACTATCTATAAATATCCTTCCAGTCCTCCCTAAAATTCATATGGCTGGCAATTATGTTTGTCATCAAGTTAGCCTTAGCTGACTTTTTCACTAAATTCAATTTTTTGGTAAGCTCCTTGAATATTTCTCTTTACTCTATTTTTTCTAATTTGCAACTCCTTAATCTCTTTATTTCCCTATTATAATATAGCAGATTCTTACCATTCCTTACTACTTTTAAAGGTACATCCTGTCTTCACACACCTTGTCATTTGTTTTAAACCCGTCCCATAGGCTGTTAACTTTTTTTTTTTTTTTACCATTTTCCATCGATTATATTTGCTTTTTAATCATATCTGCATGTCTCTCTGAACCATATGATATTGCCCAATAGTCCTACTTTTACAACATTCCGTCCTTTCGTATGTATTTTTAACTATGACAAAGACAGCTTCATGTTCACTTATACCATGTATCACTTCAATTTATTTAAACAGGTCATCTGGTTCTATCAGCACCACGTCCAGAATGTTTCTCCCTCTAGCTGGTTCCATCACTTTCTGATTCAGCTGTCCTTCCCATATTAACTTATTTACCATTTCTTGGTCATGCTTTCTGTCATTTGCATTCCCTTTCCAGGTAACATTTGGCAAGTTATAACAACATTCCCTTCTGTGTCGTTCCCCACATTACCTTATCGTATAATTCTGAATCAGTGTCAGTGCCAGCCTTGTCAGGTCTTTATATCCTAAAAACATCAAGTTGCCTATTGTCTTTAGAGATGAGTCTTACACGTAGAATTTCATGTTCCTTGTCCTTAACTTTTTCATAGCTTATAAATTCTTCTTTCTCTAGTGTAAATACTCCCCCTCCTATCGTTCCTAACTTGTCTATACTATAAACACTCCAGTTCCACGATAACATTTCCACGTCCGTTACATCTCTTTCAGCCATGATTCAATTCCTATTACAGTATCTGGTAGATATATATATATCCATCAAATTAATTCCATTCCTTTCTTTGCAATAGTTTTACAGTTCGAACACTGTAACAGTTTAATTTCATCCTTACTTGACTTCATGCTTCTTATACCTTCATCACCGCTCCCTAGTACAGCTCGTTTCCCTGAACATACCTCTTTTATGGCCTGTTTTTCAGCAGTCAAATATCCAGTTATGTAGACTGCGGTTTTGCAACATGGGAGATAAATATTTACTGGCATATTACCAATGGATTTGAACTTTTTCTTGGGTATTCAGAAGATGTGGTAACATTTTTATCGCATTGGTAATGAAAGTTTTGGCAATGGTATACTTCTTCCCGGGTGTTTAGACTCTTTAGTGCTATTCCTTTAGAAGTTATACTAAAGGCATATTAGACTATTATAGGCTATAGTATGGGAGTTCCAGCCAAGAAAATAAGACCAAAATCAAATGTAACGCTGTAATGAAATACAAAAATGTAGGAAGTAAAGACTGATACTGTTACATAGCTGACCCCGCAGTGCAGGTGTAACATGCCTGCCTCTTATTTATTGTTGCAAATTTAATAAATAGTTGTGTTAGAGTAGTAACTAGCAAGCATTAATCTCATTTTAAAGTAGTAAGTTGTTATAGGCAAAGAACGTAGGCTTTCGGCACAGGAATTGTATACCACCACCACCATTTGTACCTTCGCCAACATTCAGACTGTTTAAAAAAAATGTTCCGACCAATTGGAGTCGAACCATCTTCTAACCACAGCGTCACATGGTAAAGATTTGGTGCTGTAATGACCATGGCCAGCGTGTGGGCTTGGCAGAATGTGTTTGCAAGCAAGACAGAAATAGCAGCAGCAAGTTCCTAGCACGTTGGGAAGTCATTTAAAACCCGTGGACATTTTTACTCAAACGGTGATAGATTGCATTATAATAATACAGGGTGTCTGCCCATATTATAAACAGGGGAAACCAGGAAATGTCACGGAGTTTGTTAAATAAGGAAAAACTAGAAATGGCAGGTTATTCAGGAAAAATCTGGAAATTCATTCTTCTACAGGAAAATGGACTTGCCATATTTAATTGCATACACTGACTGACAGAGCAAATGCAACACCAAGAAGGAGTGGTTCGAAAGGGATGAAAGTTGGGGAAAAAACAGAGACGGCACAGACGAATAATTGATGTTTATTTCAAACCGATATGCAGGTTACACAATGCGCACGGCATCGACTCAGTAGGATGTAGGGCCACCGCGAGCGGCGATGCACGCAGAAACACGTCGAGGTACAGAGTCAATAAGAGTGCGGATGGTGTCCTGAGGGATGGTTCTCCATTCTCTGTCAACCATTTGCCACAGTTGGTCGTCCGTACGAGGCTGGGGCAGAGTTTGCAAACGGCGTCCAATGAGATCCCACACGTGTTCGATTGGTGAGAGATCCGGAGAGTACGCTGGCCACGGAAGCATCTGTACACCTCGTAGAGCCTGTTGGGAGATGCGAGCAGTGTGTGGGCGGGCATTATCCTGCTGAAACAGAGCATTGGGCAGCCCCTGAAGGTACGGGAGTGCCACCGGCCGCAGCACATGCTGCACGTAGCGGTGGGCATTTAACGTGCCTTGAATACGCACTAGAGGTGACGTGGAATCATACGCAATAGCGCCCCAAACCATGATGCCGCGTTGTTTAGCGGTAGGGCGCTCCACAGTTACTGCCGGATTTGACCTTTCTCCACGCCGACGCCACACTCGTCTGCGGTGACTATCACTGACAGAACAGAAGCGTGACTCATCGGAGAACACGACGTTCCGCCATTCCCTCATCCAAGTCGCTCTAGCCCGGCACCATGCCAGGCGTGCACGTCTATGCTGTGGAGTCAATGGTAGTCTTGTGAGCGGACGCCGGGAGTGCAGGCCTCCTTCAACCAATCGACGGGAAATTGTTCTGGTCGATATTGGAACAGCCAGGGTGTCTTGCACATGCTGCAGAATGGCGGTTGACGTGGCGTGCGGGGCTGCCACCGCTTGGCGGCGGATGCGCCAATCCTCGCGTGCTGACGTCACTCGGGCTGCGCCTGGACCCCTCGCACGTGCCACATGTCCCTGCGCCAACCATCTTCGCCATAGGCGCTGCACCGTGGACACATCCCTATGGGTATCGGCTGCGATTTGACGAAGCTACCAACCTGCCCTTCTCAGCCCGATCACCATACCCCTCGTAAAGTCGTCTGTTTGCTGGAAATGCCTCCGTTGACGGCGGCCTGGCATTCTTAGCTATACACGTGTCCTGTGGCACACGACAACACGTTCTATAATGACTGTCGGCTGAGAAATCACGGTACGAAGTGGGCCATTTGCCAACGCCGTGTCCCATTTATCGTTCGCTACGTGCGCAGCACAGCGGCGCATTTCACATCATGAGCATACCTCAGTGACGTCAGTCTACCCTGCAATTGGCATAAAGTTCTGACCACTCCTTCTTGGTGTTGCATTTGCTCTGTCAGTCAGTGTAATAGAAGTGCTTTTCCAGTTTTTGTAACATTAATCTAGGGTGTCTTTTATGCAAGGAATAATTTGTAAAGAAGTAATTGAACATAGAGAAAACAAGCGCAATCTCAAATGTGAAGTAACCGATGGCATCAGTAGCTATATCGATAGACTTAGCAAGCAGTAGCGACTACGATCGATCTAATTTTTACCTTCTGTTCACTTTTTATTATTCTGTGTTTTTGGCAAATGGCAAGCTTGATCAATCATATTGCGTTTGCAGTCTTCCTAATCGCTTAATGCACTGACGTAGGCAAGCCTTGTGTAGTGAATCGTGACATTGTCCAGGCTGTGCCATGTTCGGTTTCTAACCTACATTTCGTGTTAATGGTGCGGAAGCTTTGAGGCATGACTAGAAGCTTGTTATATCATGCATGCATAATTTTGTGAGTAATGAACATTTAAATTAATGTGCCATCAAATTGTAAGATGAAAGTTGTTTGTTGTATCGGAGATTTTGAGTTTGTTAAGTATGTTTTATGTCTTTTGAAATTGGCATTGTGAGGTGTAATTGTGGATACAAGAGCTTAAATAACATCTCTGAGATTAAGTGAAATACATTTTGATTCATAAGTCCCAGTGTGTACTAAGTCTTGTTGTTATGGGTAAACTAAATGTATGATAATGTTTCTTACCTTCATTCATTTTAGAACATCTACTCTGCTATTTGGTAAAGGGAATTAATGTTATGTGTCGTTTGTGATTCGCACATTTTTTTTAGTGGTTATATTCACAAAATATTTCAAGGAAAACTTCATATTTTCTTTTATTTTGTCACTTACAAACAGGTGTGTATTTTTAAAATATGTAATTTTGGAATTAATAATATTAACATACATGATAAATAACACAATTTAACAGAAGTAAAATAGTCGCCATCTTTATCCTTATGTATCCTTTGTTTGACTAGGAAAGTTTTTTTACAATATTCTTCTATTACATTTTTTTTTCAGCTACACTGTCTTTATCAAGAACCAAGGAAAACTTTATTTAATGAAAGGTGGCTGTTTGGTGATATTTTCACAACATTGTTGAAATGCATGTCTAAGACAGTTTTTCAGCATACTGCATATGTAAAACATCATTTTCTCTTAGCAACAGAGAAAAGCAGGCATTAAAAAGTCACATGGAAGGAAAGGAGCACACCAGTATTGTCAAGTACAGCTAGTTCTTGTCTACACTTTCTAGTTATTATAAATAAATAAAAAACATTTCAATAGTGAAGTTACAAAAAACTTAAATTCAGTAGATAATATCTGGCCATAAACACAACTTGTGCTCTGCCTGCAACAGCTACTACAACAAACACTATCATGTACGACCCCACTGCTGCTGCTTCTTCCATCAAAGAAGGCTCGCCACCCTATAAAGTACCAGAGACTAGAGGTTCGTTCCAACACACAGGTTTCTGACTGTCACCAACGGATTCATGCATTACCTTCTGCGCATGCACCGGTTTGGGAACGGTCAGTAGCTGTTCTAATTTATCCTCTTTGATTATGTTGGAACACTTCCTGGACAATGTAAACAAAGCGTTTGATGCATATTTTGTATTACCTTGCGTTGTTTAGTTGTTTGTAGATTCATGAGAAAAAGGAAAGAGTAAATTACTGAAGTGCTGATGAAATTTAATTTATATAAAACACAGTATATTAAGTATTTAAAAAATTAATAAAGTGTGAAACACACACACATTGTTGATAATCATTTTAATTGGTTCGGGAGGGATATCTGCCTTCAAGCCTTTGGCCTGTATTACACTGTGAAGAAACTATGATTTATGTAACTTGGATCTAACAAATTTTATAATCTTTGATAAAAGAACTTGGATGAAATATGAACATAAATGTTTTGTACATTTCTAAATATTTGCGATTAAGGAAATGCAGTGAGATAGCGAATGTTATTAAAGGAGATTATGGTTGAAGATGTAAGGAAGATAATAAATGTTTTCATCTCCCAATACTTGGCAGAAAATACTGATACTGGTACATTTTTGTTAGGCATAGACGCATAGTAAATCTCAAACTACAAACGTAAAAAATTAATTTACAATCTGCTTTATGTCGCACCAACACAGGTAGGTCTTATGGTGACAGTGCGATAGAAAAGGTCTAGGAGTGGGAAGGAAGTGACGGTGGCCTTAATTAAGGTACAGTTCCAGCATTTGCCAGGTGTAAAAATGGGGAAACCACAGAAAATCATGTTCAGTGCTTTTTC